>NC_138075.1:19499698-20099698 GCF_964212035.1 Myotis nattereri
CTCAGATTTCAAAAGAGATGTATCTTCTTTCCAACCACCAAAAAGTACCCCTGCCCTCATTCTGATCCTCTCCTCTCCAGCACATATTGCTATTGGCAAGTGATTTATAGTTTACCTATTTGAGCATCATCGGCCTCTTCTCACTAGAATATGCCATACATGGGGACAGAGACCTTGTCTTGTGCTATTCCCCTTAGAGCCCTTTCAGAAGAAACACAGTAGGCACTCAGTAAGTAAAGGACCCAGTGAATGCATGACTTTAGCACACTAGAGGAGATCTTCTTAGCTGGTACATTACTCAGAGATTGGTGTTCTTTCCTTGGCTGAAGCCAGGTTGGTATAAAATTTGTCTCCTATTCCTGCAGTTTCTAGCAGGAAGACAGTTTATGTAGTGGGATCCTGCTGAGCACATACCAAAAGAGAGTTACTCTCTTTCAATTCAAGCATCCCCAGGTCTGAATACATCTCTACAAGGAGAGATTACGAACCACAATAGCAAGGGATAGACGTATTGAGAACTTTGAGCATAAGGTTTGAATAGTAAGCAATAATTGCAAGTAGAGAGATAGAGCTTCTTTTGGCTCCAGTCTAAATTTCTTATTTATGGGAGAAATATTGTCCTGCAAAATGGCCTGGGGCTTAAATGAGAATCAGTGTATGACACGTAAAGAAATAGGGGAACAGGAATCCCATAACATCCAGAAATGTGAAAATTCCCTCAGCCTTACCTAGCTACGATGTTTACCAACAACTCAGTGAAGAGAAATGAATTAATGTTAGCAACACACACAAGGTCATGTATAATTAGGTATGCAAATGTCCACCAAACCTCAATTTCACCATCTCGACTAACTTAGTTCCAAGTAGAAGAAACTCTTTTTATTTTTAACTTGAAACCTGTGGACCAAAATGAAAAGAACAGTCAAAACCTTCCAACCCAGTGTGAGCCAAGCCAGTCAGCAGTCTCCCCTGGAGAAATGCTTTGAGAACTAGGCTCAGTCTGCTGGGTGTGAGTCCCACTTCACCAAACATCTGAGCTTTCTTTCCATTGCTGGAACTCTCAAAAGTGAGCAGGCTCAGAGTTGTGCTTATGCTGAGAGGAGAAAAAAAGTCAAAGAATGATTTTCTTCATGGTTTTTCAGTACATACCCTTCTGGTTGAAACTAGCAAGCATTCACTTTGGACCACAATGGTGCCATTTGTCAAATTACTATTCCATTGAGTTAAATCATGCCCCTGTGGACAGAAAAGTTAATCTTTTCCCAAGGAGCCCCACTTCCACCCAGGAAGCAACTTATCTGCATTGCAGGAGCTGACTCTGTGTTATTATGTTGCCACAGCAGCTGGGTTCATAGGTTAAGCACATGGTGTGTTAACAACAATTTCTTTTCATCCTTTTAAAGTTATTTTCATTTCATTAGCTAGCCCCCTGCTCTTTAATGATCCCCTGCCTAGGCTTTGTTGCTGCCATCATCAAGTTTCTAACAAGGGAAAGGGTTGCTACCTCCAAGCCAGTGTGTACACTCTGAGCGCGCGCACACACACACACACACCCTTTACCATGCCTTTGACGAAGCTCAGTTGGATCTCACAGTCTCTCTGTTCTTCTTCCTTATTTGGGCCTTGGGATATCACCTTCTGTCAGTCCTTGTACCCTTTGCCACCCTGCTTACCTCCTACCAGCCGCTTCCATATAGTGACTGTCAACCTCCTGGAATCTGAGACTCACGATCCCACATAGCTTGTGCTTTTAATTAAATTCGAGTCCCCTGTCACCCTGCCAAGATTCATAGATGACCCGAAAGGTTCAACATTAATTAACTAGAGCTCTGTAAACTCTCCAAGCTGGAATAGTAGAAGAGGAAGGGCGGTAACATTGTGACATATAAGGATGTCTAACAGTTGTGTGGTGATACTGTTGAGGAAGGTGATATTCAGAACCAGCAGAAAGTCAGTGAGACATAAGGGAAGATGAGGACTCTACGTGACCATAACAACCCCACACAGTGGTGCATTTATTTTAATAATTCAATTTATCATTTCTTTTCCCTTTCATTGGGAAATTAAATCTGATCTCCCTTTCTTGCCCACTTTCTCCCTCACTCTCTTTAACAAAGTAGAAGAAAACAAAATGATACTAAAATAAATGCAGCCCCCAATTCAGTTTTGAGCATTTTTTGTTATCTGAGGATATTTCCCTGAGAATAATATATTAATTAGCCACCATTCTTAAATTCTCTGAATTTCTGTAATTTCCCATAACTTCCAAAGAGAAAGCGGTACTGAGATAGAGGAAACCATACTGATATGTGAGAGAACAACTTTCTACTGAAAAAAAGATTAAAGAAAAATGCTAAAACAGTTGAACAATCATTGAATCTCTAAGACAACAGAAATCTTAATAAAGCAACTGTATCTGATTGGTTAATTCCTGCAATAACCATTTTTCTTCAGTATCTTTAATGGTAAGGAACTCACTCTCCTATAAAAAGATCTTTCAATATCTAATAATTCTTGGAAATGCTGCAATTTCCACCAATTACAACAGTTTTGAGGCCTTATAGAACATGTCTAATGACTTTTTCTGGTAAATCTTCCTTCTTCATGGTAATATTCCAGACTTTTGACCTAATTCGTGCCTGATCATAGGAACCTACTCTATCTATCTGTTAATTGCTAGTGTTCTTCTAGCAGCAGACTTGGCTCTGCCATATGATTACTAGGCTTGTCAAAGGGCTGTAGAACATAATTCTCCTCCACCCTTCTAGTACCTGTCCTCGCCTGGACAGGTGAGGTCTGGCCTGCAAAGGACCTGGGTTAATTCAAAACCCTTCCTCCCAAAATCTCCTGCAAAATCTAATCAAAAGAATCTTCAAATTGGTTGGAAACAGACATCATCTAGAGATAATAGATATTTCAAAGATTCACAGAATTGATAAATTAGAAAGAAAGTGATACTTCTAAAAATATCACAGGAACCATATGAGGAAAAACAACACCTTTTAGTTTGTACCTAATAAAAATCCTCAGGGCCAGTCTTTGGGAGGCAAAAATCTCTGAGTCAGAAATGTGGAACTTAAAAAAGGATAGTCATAGAAATTCAGTCCATAATTCTTGATCATTTATATAAGAATAAGACATTATTTCCAATTTTCCACAGAAGTGAGAGCCTAGACTAATTTTTAAAACCTCTAAACTATTTTCTTTATGAAAAAAACATGGCCAGGAAATAAAGTCCTTTTAGACTGAAAAGTCATTTAGCTGGAACTTCTCCACTTCCAAGATCATGAAGACTGGGTTGGGCCACCTTTATTGCCTAATGATTTATTTAAAAAGAGAGCCCACAAGAGTGCCCACCCTCCTAGAGAGCAAAACCACAGTCACAGGGCATGAGAATGCTGTGGTCCTGACCTGCTACTCAACTGTGATCCTCACCCAGTGGTTCTTCAATAACATGAGTCGTAACAGCATGAAGCTGTCCTGGAGCAACAGAACCCTCACCATAGACCCAGTCAGAAGGAAAGATGTTAGGGATTATCAGTGTGATGTCACCAACATTATCAGTTTCTATGAAAGTGAGCTGCTCAGTTTGGATTTAAAATATGAATGACACACCTTCCCTCTTCTATGTTATTAAACTCTGCATAAATTTTTGCAAAAAAAAATAAATAAATAAAAAATAAAACCTCTAAACTATTTTCTTTATGGAAAAAACAGTTTCCTATGTCAAGCATTTGCCTATGAACTTTCCATTATTTTGTATCCCAAACAAATTTCAGCACTAGTTTTCTTCTCTATTAGTAGATCTATTAAAAGGAAACCTACTTTTTGGTCTAATGTGGTAATAAAAAGGACAAGATTCAATTCCTCAGAATTTCTAAATCCTACAATGGAATTTTAAAATGCCATTATTAAGATTGCACACTTGTAATCATTTCCTACAGTGAAAAAATGTCACTCCATACACTATCTAAAAAAAGTAAGAAACATTCTTTTCAGCTACTGTCCCTTGAGCACCTCCTACATGTGAGCACCCTAAAAGCTTTATATATGGCACCTCATTGATCCTCTAATAACCTGGAGAGTTGGTCTTACTGCTCAGACTTTACAAAGGAAGCCACTGGAGTCCAATGAGGTTAATAATCATACCTACTATCACAGAGACAGTAAATGCTAATATCACAATGTGACCCATTCTATCTGATATACATTGAATATATAATTGAATTGATACAAGAATAAATGAATGAAGGCTGTGTTGCCTAAAATGCCCCTTCCCCACCCCTGGCTATTAGTGAGCCATTGCAAATTGATAATATTGTTGAGGTGGCAAAGTCCAATAATCTAAAGGATCTCTTCCCAGAATGGCTAAAGATATTTTGTAACTCTTAGCAAACCCTGTATTTCCATCATCACCCAACTGGAGAGGAACTCACCTCAAGAAGAGGCTGGAAAAGTCAATAATTGCCATTTTGAAAACTAGAACACTTACATCTTATTGCTACACTAGAGGCCTGATGCATGAAATTCGTGCAAGGGGCTTGGCCTCTGCTGCTGCAGCAGGGGCCTCTGCCACTTCTGCTTCCTCTGCCTCAGCCCCCGCTGCTGTGGCTTCATCCAGAAGGACATCCAGAAGGATGTCCAGTCTAATTAGCATATTACATTATTATTATTATAGACTAGAGGCCCAGTGCACAAAAATGTGTGCACTCGGGGAGGAGGGGGGAGGTCCCTCAGCCCAGCCTGTGCCCTCTCGCAGTCTGGGACCCCTCAGGAGATAATGACCTGCTGGCTTAGGCCTGCTCCTGGGTGGCAGAGGGCAGGCCCAATCCCTAGGTGCAGCCCCTGGTCGGGCTCAGAGCAGGGCTGATTGGGGAGTTGAGGCGGCGCCCCCATCATGCACAGAGCAGGGCGGATCGGGAGGTTGCACTGCCACCCTCAGTCACGCTCAGGGTAGGGCCGATTGGGGGGTTGGGGCACCGCCCCCTGTCACACTCAAGGCAGGGTCGATGGGGAGGTTGCGGCGCCACCCACTGTCATGCACAGAGCAGGGCAGATCAGGGGGTTGGGGTGCTGCCCCCTGTCACTCACAGAGCAGGGCCCAACAGGGGGGTTGGGGCTCTGTACCCTGTCACGCACAGAGCAGGGTCGATCAGGGGGTTGGGGAGCTCCCCCCTGTCAGGCACAGAGCAGGGCTGATCAGGGGGTTGAGGAGCTCCCCCCGTCACTCACAGAGTAGGGCTGATAGGGGAGTTGGGGCACCGCTCACTGTCACACACAGAGCAGGGCCCGTGGGGGGTGGTTGGGGCACTACCCTCTATCACCCACAGAGCAGGGCCGATCAGGGGGTTGGGGCGACTCCACTGTCACACTCAGGGCTGGGCCGATGGGGAGGTTATGGCTCTACCCTGTCACACACAGAGCAGGGCCCATGGGGGGGGGGGGGGGCGGTGTTCGGGCGCCACACCCTGTCACACACAGAGCCGCAGGGTGATCAGGGGGTTGGGGAGCTCACCCCTATCAGGCACAGAGCAGGGCTGATCAGGGGGTTGGGGCGCCTTCCCCTGTCACGAACAGAGCAGGGCAGATAGGGAGGTTGTGGCCCCGCACCCTGTCACACACAGAGCAGCAGGGCAATCAGGGGATTTGGGCACTGCCCCCTGTCACACTGATCCTGGCGCCAGGAGGCCTTGTGGCTCCGCTGATCCCGGTTCTGCGAGGCATATTACCCTTTTACTACATAGGATAGAGGCCTGGTGCATGGGTGGGGGCCGGCTGGTTTGCCCTGAAGGGTGTCCTGGATCAGGGTGGGGGTCCTGCTTGGGTGCCTGGCCAGCCTGGGTCAGGGGCTGATGGCTGTTTGCAGCTGGTCACACCCCCTTCAGGGTGGGGGTCCCCACTGGGGTGCCTGGCCAGTCTGGATGAGGGGCTGAGGGCTGTTTTCAGGCAGGCGGGTGGCTGAAGATCCCAACTGCTCCTTTTTTTTTTCTTTTTTTAAAATTCTGGGCCAGCTTTAGCTCTGAGGCTTGGCTCCAGCTCTGAGGCCTCGGCTGCTGAAAGCAGGTTTCTGGTTTGTTTGGGTTCTATAATTGAAACATTGTTTCAACTCCAGCTCTGAGATCCCAGCTGGCTGAAAGCAGGTTTCTGGGGTTTTGTTTAGCTTCTATATTTGTAACAATGTTTCAAACTGCAAGCTCAGAGGCTGGCAGTGGCAGGCGGGGAACGTTGGCTTCCTCCGTCACTGAAACAAGCAAGCCTCATGTTCGCTTCAAGTGGCCTGGCTGCCTGCCACCATCTTGGCTGGCAGTTAATTTGCATATTGCCCTGATTTTCCAATGGGAAGGGTAGCGGAGTTATGGCTAATTACCATGTTTCTCTTTTATTAGATAGGATGATACAACTTCCAAAAGAGATGTACTTTATTACTACATCCATGTGTCATTATCTTATATCCCATATATGTACAGGAGTCAGCCAAGGCTGCTTCTATTTTTCTTATTCCTTCTCCAGTTTATCTAATCAGACAGCTACCTGTAAACTCTAGGTGGTCTGATAATTGGCCAATCCAAGCCATTCATCTTTACTTATCTTCCTACCACTTTGCATCACTCCTTTTCCTTTCCTTATTTATTGAAGATGTAAAATAATAATCCTTAACCACGATTTGTATAGAACTATTACCCTATCTGAATCATCTAGAAACCTTGGAATGAAGGTATATTATCAGGGATAAAGGTGCTGAGAAAGTCAGAGGTGTAAACACTCTAGGGAAGTGGCTAGTTCACAAAGAGGCAGCAGGGCATAAAGAAATAAATCTGAGTGAGAGATTATTTCTGCCCTAAATAAATAATGGATCAATAAGAGCAAATGTAAAATTGCAATAATGTTCAACACTGCAATGTTTGCAAGTCCACACATGTGCAGAATAACGAAGTTTCTGAGCTAAAGATGTGAGAAAAATGGGGGTTCACCAAACGTTTGCCATATTCCAGTTGCTATTCTTATGGAAAGAGAGAAAACTTAAAAGTATGATAAGCATCAGGAAATTAAGCATGTGGGCTATTTCAGAGGCGAAAAAGATGGGAAAATGCCTATGGAGGCAGTGAACTAGTGAATGAAGGACTATAACTGAGATCCATGACAATCCTAGGCACTGCCAGGGAGTCCGGGCCATAGGCTGTCTTTTAGATCTAGCGTAGGCAACTCTAGTATTAGCACAAGGACCATCATAAAGAATAGTCTCCAAGGGAAAAACGTCTATAAGAAAATTGCTACTTTGGCCAATTATAAACTCAAAGTGATTATTTAATAGCTCATACATTTATTCATATACTATTCATTAAACTACTAAATGCACAACACTGTGCTTTTATAGAGACACAAAATTGGAATATAATCTCACAGTTATAAGGCACTACTGAGCCAGACATGTAAACTAAGTAATGAAAATAACTTTTTACTTCATACCAATGTAGAGCTAGCATTATACTTGGTACTTCACACAAACTTCGTAATTGCATTTCATTTAATCCTCACATGCATTACTATCATCTCTACTTTATAGGTGAAGAATTATGGGTCAGAGTTTCAGTTACCTGCCCATAGCCTATGGAGCTGAAAAGTGGCAAAGCTGGACTTTGAATTCAGAACAGGGTCACCGCCAAGCTTGAGCTGCTCATCCTGCTCTGTAGTGTAACATAGCTGTGTTGGGTATACATAGATGTGTGTCTATAACACTGGATTCATAGCACAGCTGGGAATAGAAGGACAGGTTCAGGTCCACCCAAAGGCCAAAGGGAATCTTAGAGGTTTCAGAGGGAAGCTATTTAGAATATGAAGACTTAACTGACTTGAACAGCAGTGTATCCCACTTTGGAAATGGAATATAAAGTAAAATCCCAAACTGGCATATACAATGAGTCAGTAGTAAAACCACGAATTGAAACACTTTCTCCCATCACCCTTTGGTCTTCCTGTGTACTTATGAAGTCACACTGAAACTTTTGAAAATGTAACTGATATTAGCCTTAGAAAAAACCATTTTGTACACATACTTATTGATTGATGTATTGGTTTTAGAGAGAGGAAGGGAGAGAGAGAGAGAGAGAGAGAGAGAGAGAGAGAGAGAGAGAGAGAGAGATCCATGTGGAAAAGAAACACTGATAAACTGCCTTCCATATGTGCCCTTACTGGGAATTAAACTCATAACCTGGCTATGTGCCCTGACCAGCAATTGAACCCACCACCTTTTGGTTGAAAGGATGATGCTCCAACCAACTGAGCCACACTGGCCAGGGCTAGACCACATAATTTTAAAGCTCCATGTGAGGGAACAATATTGTGAGGGCATCATGTGGCTCTTAGTTAGTTTTTTAACATTTTTAATCTTCATCAGTGGCTTAGCCATGTGGCAAATACAACATCTGCCAGATCACCTGCTCTACACCCAATCATTGTTATGGGTCATGGAGCTGACAAAAGGCAATCCTCATCTTTAGTAGATGAATAGCAGTCATGATGGGAGGTTAGGCATCTAAACAAAAACATCTGCAGGCAAGGTGTGGATGGAAGAAGAATAAAAACTATGCCGAAACCGGTTTGGCTCAGTGGATAGAGCATCAGCCTGCAGACTGAAAGGTCCGAGGTTCGATTCCGGTCAAGGGCATGTACCTGGGTTGCGGGCACATCCCCAGTAGGAGATGTGCAGGAGGCAGCTGATCGATGTTTCTCTCTCATCGATGTTTCTAACTCTCTATATCTCTCCCTTCCTCTCTGTAAAAAAATTAATAAAATATATTAAAAACAACAACAACAACAACAAAAACTAAATACAATCAATAAAACAGAAATGCTCTAGTGTTCTGCAGTAGAAGAAGAACATATGAGCTAAAGGCCTTAAGGATTTCTTTTATGGTTATATATATATATATATATATATATATATATATATATATATATGGTCTTTTAGAAGAAGCAAGCTAAGAGTTTCTTCCAATCTCATCAAGGGAGTCAAAAGGTATTGGAAATGGTAGTTCATGAGTGATAGGCCAATAGTTCAGAATTAATATTCTAAATGAGACCTCCAGGAGAGCATTGACTGGCATTTTCCTCCCGGCAAATATACTTGGGTACTGTCTGTTATCCCATTTTGACTATGGTGGCATAACCGAAGAATTTTATATTGGGGCCAGAAGATTGCCCGCGCTCATTCTCAGTCGTACGTAGTCATAAAAGGAAAAGACGCTGCGCCAGCATGTCCTTTTTCATTCAGAGCAAATAAACCACGTTTCCACAGCTGCCATGCCTTGAACTAAGTTGATTCCTAAGTTTAATTAGATTGTAAAAACACAGAGAATAAACTAGATAATTGACGAACTATAAATGGAATACAGACATTTCTATCCTAAAATGTGTTCCTAGGAAATGTAAAGTAAGATTAATTGTGGCGAAGGAGAGTAAACATGTGATCATGTGCTGCTGCATTCATCTGTTCAGACCTGCTTTCGCAGCTGTAAAGGCACTGGCATAGGGTGGGGATGATGAGTGATGGCACATCCTTGAGAAAGAGGGGGATACTGTGCCTCTAATGTGGCTGAGATGAAAAGAATAAATAGAACTACAGGCCACAGAATAGAGACTAAGAAAATAGATTCCTAAGTGCTATCTGAATTTCTAATATCACGGTATTTGTCAATATCAATTAAATTTAAATTATTGTATTTTTCTCAAAGTAATCAGAAGTCTTTACTGTTCCTGTATAAGAGATTGGATAATAAATACTCAATTATAATTAAATAATAATAAACTATATGATAATAGACAAGTAATATTTATTGAGCTCTCACTGGTACCCAGACACTGTGCTAACTACTTCATATACCCTCGCTCATTTAACTTTTAGCAACAGTATGATACAGGTACAATAATTATCCACATTCTATGATTAAGAAAATGTAAGATGCCCAGCAGTGTGGCTCACTGGTTGAACATCAACCCATGAACCAGGAAGTCACCCTTAGATTCCCAACTGGGGCACATGCTGAGATTGTGTGCTTGATCCCCAGGAGGGGGCGTGCAGGAGGCAGCCCATCAATGATTCTCTCTCATCACTGAAGTTTCTCTCTCTCCCTGCCTCGCTTCCTCTCTCTGAAATCAGTAATAAAAGAAAGAAAACTTAAACTTAGAGAGGTTAGGAAAATGACTAAAGTCATGCAGTTAGCAAGTGATAGAACAATCTATGAAGCTCTTTGACAATATTTCTGAGTTCTGGAAAGACTCTCCAGGTTTTACTTGATTCTGAGTCTAGAAGCACTTTCCAGTGGTGAAACAATCATTTCCTACCCTGTAATTAAAAGGTCAGTGTCTCTGGTGTTAGGATTGCTATAAAAAAATACCATAGCTTATAACAACAGAAATGTATTTCTCACAGTTCTAAAGGCTAAGAAGTTCAAGATCAATGTGCAGATTTAATGTCTGGTGGGAGTCTATTTCCTATACAGTTGTTTTTACTGTAACCTCATGTGGAGAAGGGGCTAGGGCACTAATCCCATTCATGAGAGCATCACCTTCATGACCTTATCACTGCCCAAAGGCCCTAACTCCTAATATCATCACCTTGGGGGGCAATGTTTTAACATGAATTTTGAAAGGACATAAATATTTAATCTATTACAATAAAATGTTCATTTTTGTGAACCCATATCATATAACTCAGATAAGAAAAGCAGAGGTGCCAAAACCGGTTTGGCTCAGTGGATAGAGCGTCGGCCTGCGGACTGAAAGGTCCCAGGTTCGATTCCGGTCGAGGGCATGTACCTGGGTTGCGGGCACATCCCTGGTGGGAGATGTGCAGGAGGCAGCTGATCGATGTTTCTCTCTCATCGATGTTTCTAACTCTCTATCTCTCTCCCTTCCTCTCTGTAAAAAATCAATAAAATATATTAAAAAAAAAAAGAATTGCTTCCTTTCTTAAAAAAAAGAAAAGAAAAGAAAAGCAGAGGTACTTTGTTCTAATTGTGACCTCCACCACATGGACTATAAGTGAAACCATAATCCAAGATTGCTTCATGATGCTCTAACATCACCATTAGTAACACTGGAGCACATGGGGAATGTAGTTGAATTCCTCATCCCTAATATAGTATTCTAGCCCAGTTCCTCTCAACTCCACATTGTCTGTTCCTAAAGTTCTTGCCAAAGTGCAGATTTTGACACCCTAGGCCTGGAGCAAGTCAGAGCTTCTGCAATTGAAACAACTATCCCAGTAATGCCCAAGCTGCAGGTCAGAGTACACTTTGAGTAGAAAGTTTGAGAAAACCTGGATTCAGGCAAGGGTTCAATGACCCATTCCATGAAGAGCAAACTGTAGTCCTGAGAAGGTGTTGGATTTAGCCATGCTATAATTTATTTGTTTTCCTAATTTGTAAATTGGGTTTAAGGATCAACTGTTCTTTAGGCTACCAAAAAAAATGCCCATTATTCAAAGTCATTCTAATTTATTTACTGTAGAAAAAGTAAATGAGAATTCTATGCACAAAGGAAAAATGTCAGACCCTGGATCTTGGCTATTCTCTCCCAAGAGTTTGTCCCTTCAAGTATAAGCAAAGGAACATCATAATTATACAGATTCAATACTCCATGAACTGGCTCAGCAAATTTTATATCCACGGGCACAATTTAATATGGAAGGCTAATTCTATCATTTGTATCTGACAAAAAACTCACAAAGTATTTACCTCTTTCTCTCAGTGCCTCTTTCTACAGTGTATGCATCTTCCTCATAGAGCCAATACCATTAAAATAGTATTTACCTGCTTGTACCATTTCTTTGTATTGACATCAATGTCTTTGAAAGTGAGAGTTGCATCTTACTCAAATGTGTAACTGGGAAAACAGCATAGCTGGGTGATGAGTAGTAATTCTAATATTTTCAACAGCAGATACTATTGACTAAATCCTTGTCTTCTCCCGAGTCTCAGGCTAAATGATTAATATACATGATTTCATTTCATCCTCAAAACTGTACCTCATAATAATCATCATTATTTGTTATACAGGGGAGAAAAACAAATCCTAATAGTACTTGCTTTACTGATTTCTCTTTGGTATCTGAGTAGAGCTGATCACTCCTTGGATCCTGAAATGCTCTCTTTCCTGTAGATTCTTTTCTGCTCCTTCCTCTTCTTCAGTTGCTTTTTTTTTTTCTCATAAAGTGCCTTTGCTTTCTCCTACCACCTTCTAAATATAGACTTCTCCCAATGTTTGAGTGTCATCCCCTGACCTTATCTCCATCTACTTCCTATTGCCTTTAAATCTCATTTATTCTCAAGACTTCAACGATTCTCTCCATAGAAAAAATCTTCTACAACCTCTTTCTTCTCCACTTTCTTGGTCTTGAACTCCAATCTTCCATGTCCAACTGCCTCCCAGATATCTCTGCTTGACTGTTTCTCTACCATCTCAAATATCAGAAAAAAAGAACTTCACTTTTATCTTTCCCCTAAAGCCAGTACCCTCTAAATTAACAACCTAGTTTTGGATATGGCACCACCAATTTTCCATCATTTAGGCATGAATCTCTCTTTTTTCCCCCCAAAATCTAATCAGCCACCCCATCAGGTGAATTCTTCCTTTAAAAATGTGTCCACGTTCATACAAGTCCTTATAACATCACAGTAGTAGTATCATAATTAACTTTCCCTCTATTCCTTCTCTTTTCTCACTTATCCTTACATATGTTTAAATATGTCTCCAGGACATCACTTCTCTGCTCAAAATACCTTTATGGTTTCACATTACCCAAAAGACTAATCCTGAAACTCAAAATTCTTCAACAGTCCAAATAGCCACAGGTAACTTCCTTCAGCAGAGAGTAATTTCTGGAGAGGTACCCAGCTGAGAGCAGTCAATAGCCTGCACACATTCCTAGCAGCCGAGCATGTGCATCCTAGGGGAGGGAAGAGAAAGAATTGGGCAGTGCATGATAGTGTCCCATATAATAATTGACTGTCTCAGGCAAATTAGGTCAGGACTCAGTTTAAGGATTCTCTCCCAGTGAGAAGGGAATTGGCTATTACTTAAAGGTGTCATGATCCAAAACAAATGGAAATGGGAGGCATGGATTTCAATCTGTAAGAAAGTAGCTAAGTGATGTGAGACAAATCACTTCAATCTCTCCAGACCTTCTTTCCTCTTCTATAAAACAAGGGAGTTTGACTATTCAAACAAAAAACTATCTAAACTCCTGCCATGTGCTGATATATAGGTTTATGAATTCCTATGGCTGATCTGCACTGATTCCATGGTAGACTGACTGATTCTAATCCTATATCCATTACTTCAATCTATTACCAAGTGGTGTCAAATGCACCTTTAAAATAGTTCTCTCATATATTGTCTCTTCCTCACTGCATGGGATGCTTCTCCCATGGCTCAGTGTCATTTACATCATCTCTTGCCTAGTTATAGTAAGACTACTAAAACCCAATTTGGGGTCTGGCTACCTTTCACCAATCTTCCTAGGTACTTACACAATAATACTTCTACAATGCAAATCTGACTTTGCCATTACTTTAAAAATATATTTTAGCTCCTCACTGCCCAAAGATTAACTATAATCCTCTGGTATGACCAATATGACCCTAATGATCTAGATCTGTCTTCCTTGCTTAACTGTGACTTCATATTGCTAAATCTGAATTCTTGCACTATTATCTGTTAGCTATGTAGCAGGCAACCCATGCCATTATATTTTTATTTTGCCAAAAATATTAGAAAGTAACATATAGAGAGTCACCTAGCTCTTTTCTCCTTGTAAGTGGTTGACTAGAAGTATCCAATGGAGATATATTGGGACTCTCTATAAATTGCACATACTGCAGACTATCGGTTTTCTCTTTACTACTGGAAAAAAAGTCAATAACATCCTTAAATCTAATCAGATTAGAGAGCCAATACAAGAAACCTCAGAACCAATTTAGAAAACCCATACTTAAAATATCTGTTCCTTTAGAACCACTCTCAGTACTCATATCTGTATTAAGCAGGGTCCTCCACAGAAATCATATAAGTATATTTTATAAGGAATTGTTTCACATGATCATGTAGGCTGGAAAGTCAGCTGGAGATCCCAGAAATCCAGTACTGGAATTCAGTCAAAACCCAAAGGCATAAGAACCAGGAAGAGGAGATTTTTCTTTAATAAATTCCAGCTTCTTCTGCTTTTTTGTTCTTTTTAGACCCTCAATGGATTGGATGATACCCACTCACATGGGGAGAGCAACCTACTTTATTGAGTTCACTGATTCAAATACTAATTTTAACCAGAAACACCCTTACAGACACCCCAAAAATGATATATAATCTGGGCACCCCATGGCCAATCAAAATGACATAAAATCAACCATCACAGCTGGGGAAGTTTCTTAATCTTTCAGTATCTCAGCTTCCTCATTCATAAGATGGAGATAATATCTCATAGAGTTGCTATGAGGAGTCAATGTTTTAAAATATAGCTAATGTCCTTCAAACCAAGGCTAGCAGAATTAAGTTCTCAATAAGTGCTAGTTATTAGTATATTTTTTTCTAAAATGCCCTTCTCCATTATGTTTGCCTAATGAACTCCTACTCAGCCTTCCTCAGCCACCATAAGTGTTCTTTTCTCTTTTAATATTTTGGTGAATATCTTAGTCATTTTCTGCAACTGCAGCTTCTTCTAAGTTACCAGGGTATCTTAAAGATACATCTATCAAATATACATTAAACAGTTACTATAGTTATTTGTTTACATTTTGTGTTCCCTTATATTTAGCCTGAGCTTTTTGAGGACCAGACAGTAGAAGCTCTCAATCAATGTCTATGAAACACATTAGTCATCTGTCACTGTCATGGACCACTTGATACAAGGCATATCAATACCTCACTAGGCAGCTGCTTCTTTGGAAAGGAATTTGCTTTATCTAAGACCAGCCTGCTAGAATAGTTATGAAAGAGTCATGTGAGTAGATGCTAGGGATTCTAGTAATGAAATCCCATCAGTTTGTTATGGAAATTGAATACAATCTGCTTGCCATGGGTATTTAATGTAACATTTCACTGGATACAGGAGAAGCAATTAGGCTGCTGAAAATTGCATTCGCGTTCCCCATAATTCAATACTGACCACTGTTTGCAGTGCAAGATGTGACAGGACTGATAATTAATTTTGCATGCAATCAGTTTAATAACTGGGGAGGTAAAAACAATGAGGGAGAAGCAGAGGGAAGGAGAGGGATCTATATTCAGAGGTAGATCAGTTGTTACTTCCTAAGGTCTGATAATGACTTCTGCAGAGCCAGCCTCTGGGAAAGAAAACAATCCAGTCAAAAATCCAATATTGTGAGTTTCCATGCTTCACATTGGGGGAAAATAAGTCATAAAGGGCAACTGTGACCATTTCTTCTCTCGTGTCTCTCTTCCTTGAATTAAAGACTAATTGGGCTTTGTTCTCATTGATAAATAAGTAAGCAATAAGCTCTTCTAAGGCTAGTAACAAACATTGGGACCTCTTTCTCTTAGTACTTCTCCTTGAAGAAATTACTTATTTCACACACTTTGTGTGTACTCCAGTATATGGGTCTATATATGTGTGTTCTGTCTCAATCATAGAGGTGAGTTGCCTTGAAGGATCTCTTATCTATTCACCCTGTTTTCTATCAGATTTCAAGTCAGGAATTTTTGGAGGATTTACTTCCTTCTAAAATTGTTAACAACAGTAGTAGATACTTTTGACAGTAGTAAAAAAAAAATGGGTACAAATTACTATCAGAAAATAGAGCATGAGCAGTATGGCGGGGGAGTGATTTCACCTAAGTCTGGTGGTAGATGGACTGAACTGTGGTATAGTGGAGGCATCACCAGCTATTGGACCCCTCAGTATATTTATTCCAGCTATTGTTTAGTGTACTTCCTGCTAGCTTAAAAAGAAAGGTGGACTTAGAACTTATTCTAATTAATCTCTGCATGTTGTGAAGCTAGCTCTTGGTGGGCAAAAGGCCATCAACAGATATTATTTGAAATAAGTATATTTGAGCATTAGCGAATTAGTCATCATTCAGTTGGTTGGTTAGTTTCTCTTAGAATTTGCTAGGATTTAGGAACCAATGAGGTTTTAAAAGATCTTTAGGCAATGCCTATTCAACTCGTATGACCCTTGTCAATTACTTGTAAAAAGAGAACTCAGTGCTAAGGCCAGTGTGAGCTATCTCTTTGCTACTTGAAGCTGAGAAATTGTTTGGCTAAACAAGGACAGTATCTAAGCAGCTGGCAATGTATTTTCTTTTTTGTTGTTGTTGTTTTTAATCCCCATCTGAGGATATATATTTATTGATTTGAGAGAGAGAGAGACAAATGGAAAGAGTAAGAATGAAAAACATTGATCGGTTGCTTCCAGTACATGCCTGGACCAGGATCAAACCTGCAACCTTTTGGTGTACGGGACAGTGCTTTAATCAACTGAGCCTCCCAGCCAGGGTGCAATGTACTAACTGAAACTTCACCCTAAATTTGATTTTCCAAAAGTTGAGCCACTCATTCCATTGTGAAGTGTCCTGGTGTTTCCCCTGGTAGCACTCCTAACAACCCAACAGCTGATTGTGCCCCTTTTTTTTAAAAAAAAAAAACCTTTCCTGGAAGAGATTGTATCACATCTCACAGGCAAATGGCTCTCTCCAAAGGAAGAAGTTACACCATTTTCAGGCATCAACAGTTTTTAGTCCAGAACTCACAGCATAAAGAATAAATGGGCACTGTACTTGTCTTTAGCTCCAGAAAGGCTTTGAGAAATGAGTGAGCAACAACACCAATGATTTTAGTGTAAAATAACCACTTCTTTGCTATGCTTTTTTGAGGAGAGCAACGTGGCAATAATTATCATGCCTAATAAGAAAGGATATGAGTATATTGAAAAATAAAATCTACTCAATTTTGTTATATTACAAAGTCAATCAACACAAATATTTGTGAAGCACCTAAAAATGCAAAATAATATACTAGACAGTGTGAAGGGAATTCCAAGAGCATCATAAATGCTTCCTAATATTCATATTTAAATGAAGGAACATAGGTCTAAAGCCCAGTGCTGTAGAGCATGGCATATCAACAACTGTTACTTCCTCTCCCATTCTTCTTTTCTCATCCATTCTCATTTTGCATTTAATCGGAAAAAAGACCATAAATATGTGAACTGTTAAATACCACTATAAAATTTAAATAGTCATGCAAATGATTCACATGTTAATTACCTAATACAGCCACCTGAAGTTTATTAAGTACTTAACAGTACTTGCTAATAAACCCAGATAAAAATATGCTTCTGTAAGAAGTTGTTAAGGTGTATTGCATACCATTTTTTTAAGTATTGTTTTGGTTTTTCCATATTTTGGGTATCAAGATCTTGACTCTCACAGTTAGGTCATGACTACAACATCAGCATAATGTATGTAAAAAATTTGTGATTTTTGAGTTTAATTTCAAAATTTCTCTACACAGTAAGCTCCATGAAGTTAAACTGCATGTCTGGATTATTCACCTGCCATCCATACTGCCAGCAAGGTAGCTGGTATACAGTATGTCCAATCAATATTTGATGACTATATGAATCAATGAAAATCAATTGAATCCACACTAAGAAGGACAAAACTATTACCATTTACTCTACATTGTAATATACAGGGATCAATAAGGGATGCCAGGTGAATTATCAGTCTCTAGTTCCTGCTCATTAAGGATCTAGTGATAGTCCCTAACTAGTACAGTCAGAGTTGATTTTTCATTTTGTTTTGTTTTATTTTTTTCATTGCATGTGGTGGATTTTCTGTTCTGCTTCAAAATCTTATTATAAATATTATCCTTTCCTTCTATATACTACCAAAGTGATATCTCTGTTTAGATATTTATCAACCTATTAATTGATTTCTCCCCACAACTGCTATCCAATAGGCTCATATAAAGGACCTATTTTCTGAAGGGATCTACATTCTGGTCTTGTGGTTGTAGCAAGAAGACTTCAGCTTCTTTCAGTGGGATGAGTTACTTCCAGTTTGGAAAGCAGCCGATAATGGTTTCCCCATTTGCACATCCCTGGAACACCCATCATTACTCTTTTGAGCCACTCTTTTGGTCCAGTATTATGTGGCAGACATTTTCTCATACAAACTCACCACACTGAAACACAGTGAAGGAGACCTAGAGGTTGAACTATGTGAACAAATATGTGAATGAGAAAGATCAAGAACTAGAGCCTGAGTCTTCTAATTTGCAGTTCAATTTTCTTTTCACTACGATTCATTGCCTCTCTTTGAGGAACTGAGTCAATAAAAATTATGGTGCTATTGAAGAAAGAGATTATTGTGAACTCAGTCATATCAGAGAACATTTTGAAGCATATGGGTCCCAGAATTGGGTCTTAAAATATGAGGCCTAACTTGGAAATGGCTGATCAATAAATACCTTTTATCAATGAAGTCCCTGACATTTTTACGTAAAGTATTTTTAAATGCATATGAAGTAAAGACAATTAACAAATAAAAAGAGGTGTTTTTCAGTTTACATGTATTTGGAATTGTGTCCCATTTCTATTTGGCACTTTTATTCATTAACATATTGCCCCATGACATAGGAAACCAGGGGTGCCTGGGCTGGCTGGACACCATCCAGTTCCAGGCAGGTTAGCAGCTGAACAAATACCAACAAAAACTCATGGACATCAGATTCCAATCCCTATCCGCAGAAAGCCTCTGTTTATCACCACTACCAGATGGGAATACAATGAAGATATAGAGAGCTCTAAAAGGAGAAGTCTACGTATACTTTAATTTTTATTTATTTTTAAGTTAAGAAGGAAAAGATGATTGGTATCAATGTCTATCAAGGCCAGAGAAATCAGTTTATCATGTCCAATACTCTTGCCAGTGTTGCCAACCCTTTCTCTCTCTACCACTCAACTGTCACATATCCAAATCTAATCCTAAAATTTCACAGCTTTATATAAATAGGAGGGAGGACAACACAGATTGCGATTTTACCCCAAAGACACCAAATTCTCTAACTGTCCTCTCTACGATTACTTCATCCAGAAAAAAATTATATTGGTTGTAAAAATTTTGAACCTTGCTGTTGCCAGAATCCTTTATTGTATCTAGCAGTAATTTTATAGCAAATGTCAAGACAAAAATAAGAGCACTGAGTTTAAAGAAGGAAGAAAGTAAAAAGATCCAGGGATATTTATGACTGAAATCAGTTGTCAATAGCAGTAAAATATAATCAGAGTGATCCCCTGGGAAGTAAGGGGGGATTTCAGGATCTAAGAGCCTACTATACTATAAAAAGGGATTTCGTGGATTAAATCTACATACATGGCTCAAACTGTTATTTTCCCTTTGGTCTTAAAAAGTTTATTCTCTTTGCCTGAGTTACCTACATTCTATTTTCCCACCAGAGAATATGTATTCATGGAAAAAAAAAAAGTTACTTTCAACTGTGGTGGCTTCTAAAGTTACGCTTTGCCAAAATAGCTGGAATATTGGACATATAGTCTCCTCTATCTCTCTGGAATTGAAAAGCCACACACTGGTGAATATTTATTTATTTCCAAGTAATAGAAGTGTGAGTTGAAGGCTAGCAGGAAAGCTGTCTTTGTTACTACTCCATTGTTTTTTGTCTGAAAGTACTATTTATTCACCATTAATAAATATAATAATCCTTTTACATCAATGATTTTAGAAAATAATATATGTATATGAGATGTATGTAAATGTTGCTTCTGAATTCTGTTGTCTCCATTACTTACATGGGTAGCTTCCGAATGTGTTTGATTGCTAAGTCCAAACATAGATATATTTTATTGTGACAAATACACATGCACAAATGCAAGTGAGTATATGCACACATACATATAAACACATCCATGCACAACTTTAACAAAAGTTTCGTAAAGAATATTCACTCTTGGCCTAACTGGTTTGGCTCAGTGGATAGAGCATCAGCCTGTGGACTAAAGGGTCCCAGGTTCAATTCTGGTCAAGGGCATGTACCTTGGTTGCGGGCGCATCCCCAGTGGGGGGTTTGCAGGAGGCAGCTGATCGATGTTTCTCTCTCATTGATGTTTCTAACTCTCTATCCCTCTCCCTTCTTCTCTGTAAAAAATCAATAAAGTCTATTTAAAAAAAAATATTCACTCTTCTGTCAAAGTAAATTCACCCTTTTGTCAAAGTAAATTCACCAAACTGGATTACTTCTAGCAGCAAAAATTGTCATATGCATCTATAACATAACTGCTTCTGCTAAAATCCCCTTCCTCATTGTTTTCTCTAACACTCCATAACAGTGAATCCATTATGCCACAATGCTCTGAGAACACTGGCACATACATATTTTAAGCATTTATTTTCCCTATTGCACTGCATTCCTTGGAAACTATGACTTTGAATTTAACATCTTGTCATTCCTAATAATCAGAATATTATATGGCACATAGTAGATGCTCAATAAATACTTGCTTGCAATCCATTCATTGAAAAGTCCAACATGAACAGAAAAAAAGTAATATCAGCAGAAATGTAAAAGCTCATGGGAGAATTATCCTACTTTGTAAAAATCAAATTTATGCAGATACTTATTAGAGAACAATGTAATTGTGATCCAACAAGATGGTCCAGCCTAATTGAAATGAGTCAGGTTATTATCACTGGTCCTACTTTTGCCTGTCCGGACAATGCCAGCAGCTTCTGGTGACCATATGTTACATAAATAGCCCGTGTTGAAATCATCAGAAATGATTGCATGAATATGGTATACTTTGAATATCACCTGTTGACTGTGAACCTCACAGCTACTTCTAACTAATCCTTAATCTCAAGTGTCCATTGTTATTTTTTAAACAAGGAATAACTAATTTAATTTTATTTTGTTGGCCTTCATGGTAATTGAGTGTGTACTGGGAAAAAAGAAGGGAGAAGATTGAAGAGGTGGAACGGTTGTGCATTTCATCATGAAGATTTATCTGGAGGAAACAAAAAAAGACATTTGCTAATTTCCCTCCTGAGTGGGTTTTGGAGTTTTTCCAATGTGCACACAGAGAGCCTCATTAGCTAATTCCAGAGCAGACAACAGCTACAGAGCTGCAACCTTGAGTTCTGGCCTCTTCTACTATGGAAATCATGGCACCCCTCCATCATTCTGGCACCATTAACCAAGAACTTGACAGTGTGCATCCTCTGATATACCCTTTGATCCATCTCTTTAGTTAACAAATGGCCATTTATCTCCCACTCCTATTCTGGCCAACCAGGGAGGGCAGCCTGGGCACACAAAGGTTGTGGTGCCAACAAAGATGCCCATCAGAGCTATGCAATATTTGACACCATATGCAGAGATGGAAGGATCAAGTTGAGACAAATAAGCCCAAAGGGGGATCCTGTGCAGGTCCTGGGACTCCTCTTCTAGGACCATTTAGTGATATGCAGAATGATGGGTAAGAAAATGATCATGTTATCCATGTTTTTGTTGAAAGTACTGTCTGAAAGAATGTTCTTAAGAGTTCAGCCTGACATAGGCCCAGGTATCTCCTTGAAGACAGAGTACCTAGATGACTATCAAGGCTGGAGTCAAGGTGACTACAAAGGGAACAGTGGACTGAACCCTTCCCACACACAAGTGGGCCCCTTGTCACCCACATGGCTTGTTAACGATACTTCAGTAGAAAGGTGTAGTCTTCATCAGACCATAAGGGCAGATTACATCATATTATGTTTTTAAGGATAAAGTAAAGAAAGAGCCTCTGCTATCCTATATAATAAAGTGGTAATATGCATATTGACCCTCACGCCCTTGCATCACAAGGTGGCTGCCCCCACGTCATCACAAGATGGCTGCCCCCACATCATCACAAGATGCTGCCCCCATGTTGTCACAAGATGGCCATCAGGGGAGGGCAGTTTGGGGGGACCAGACTTGCAGGGGAGGGCAGTTGGGGCAACCAGGCCTGCAGAGGAGGTCAGTGGGGGTGATCAGGCCATCAGGGGAGCGGATAGGTGTCAATCAGGCTGGCAGGGGAGCAGTTAGGAGGTTATCAGGCCGGCAGGCAGAAGCAGTTAGTGGCAATCAGGCAGGCAGGTAGGTGAACGGTTAGGAGCCAGCAGTCCTAGATTGTGAGAGGGATGTCCAACTGCTGGTTTAGGCAAGGATCGGGCCTAAACCGGGAGTTAGAGATCCCCCGAGGGGTTCCAGATTGGAAAGTGTTCAGGCTGGGCTGAGGGACACCTCCCCCCACCAAGTGTACAAATTTCGTGCACCGGGCCTCTAGTGAGATAGAAAAGCAATAGTTTTTGCTTGTTTTTATTTGTCTATCCCCACTCCAAATGGTATGCAGTTACCTGGTTAGATTAGGGTGGAATTTTAAACCTCAGTTTCATCTTATTAAAATAGAAAGGTTCTTTGAATGAACTTTGGGGGGCATGAAGATAATTGAAAAAATAATAATAGAAAATTAGATTGTTCTAAGAATTTTTCATTTGTATTTATATTTCCTCTCTCCCGCTCCTTTATAGCAGACCATTCCAACACCTGTAAGAACAAAGGTATCTCTTAGAGTATAGTAAATGCTGATCATTCATTTTCCCTTGATTTCATCAAATTTTCATTAACAGGAAACATGTTCAACTAATTATCAAATTGATTTTTCTCCCCAAATGTATTGCCTATCTTCTCTGTTAAGGTACACAAAGATAAAAAAGACTTGGGCCCTAACTTCCCCTCAGAAAAGAGAAAATGTGAAAAAAAAATATTATAAAACAAGGTCTAACTGTAATAAGAGCCATAAGGAATGTATAAATTAGGTATTTAAAAAATGTAGGTAAGGAAACAAATATCATGCTTCTCTGAGAGGAAAATATGAATAAGACATTAGTTAATCCAAAGTACGCAAGAGAACCTGTCAAGGTAGAAAGAGTAACGGGAAAAAAGCACAGGGGTTGAAAAGAGCAGAAGATACGAGGAAACGATAAGATAAGCATAATTCCAGCTTGGGGCTCAAGAGGCGATGAAGTAGGAGATGAGGCTCAAAGGGTGTATTTGGTGTTGATTCACAGGACAAAGAGATGGCATGTGCTTGGGCATGCTCTCTCCCACTACCTCTGGCCAATGGAGAGTCTCAGTAGTCTTGTAATGAAGCAAAGTTATCATTCCATTTAAAAAATATAGCTTTGAGGGATTTGTGAATAACAGATTGTAGAAGAGTAAGTTTAGAGACAAGGGTATTAGTTCAGAAACTACTGGAAAAGTCCTTGTAAGAAATGGAAAGGCTGAAAAAACTGTAGTCCAGATACATTTCATATGTTGACTAAATAGGGCTTGGCCACTCATTGGTTTGAAGGTGAGCGATTAGTCAGGGTTGATCCCTGCCATTTTCAGCCTCTATCCAGTTAAGGTAAGCAGCATATGGAATCAAAGGTAGCTAGCAGACTTAAGCCACAATAAAATGCCAAAAGGTAGTTCCAACAGAGATACCTTGTCAGACAATTGGAAATATGGTTATAAGTTAGATTTAGAAATCATTCAAGAATTACACATAATAATTGATGCCAAATAATAGCATCCCCTATAGAAAGATTATTTTATTTTTAAAATATATTTTTATTGATTTCAGAGAGAAAGGGATAGGGAGAGAGAGATAGAAACATCAATGATGAAAATCATTGATCGGCTGCCTCCTGCACATCCACTACTGGGGATGGAGCCCGCAACCCCAGCACATGCTCTAGAAGTGAATTGAACTTGGGACCCTTCAGTCCTCAGGCCAACATTCTATCCACTGAGCCAAACCAGCGAGGGCTAAGGAAAGATTATTTTAAAGAAAGCTACAGAATGTGGGCTTATCTCTAATTTTCAAATATCTTCTAGTTTTTTGAAGGACTGGCTAAATCTTTCTTAAATTTGTATATGAACAATATAGGTTTCGTCTTTTGCAGCCTTTAGCTTATTAAATTCCCTCGCACCTCCAGCATGTTATTTACACCAGTGGGGACACTCTCAGGAGGGAGGTGAGCATAGCTAGACATAACAGAAGAGAAGATGTGGGAAAGATCATTGTAAGAAAAGATAAGAAAACACTGCACACTGCTGTCAAGCTTGGAATTGAGAAGACAGAGTTGGGTGAACATTTGTTTGGTTGGTTTTCAATAATTGAGATGGAAAGAAATAGTAACCACTGTCAACTAACTCAGGAGCTGCTCTCTTGGAACTATAAAATGGCTTTATACCTTGCACAATCCTTTTATATCTCATTATGACATAATTTCATATACATAATAACTACAGGCTTGCTATGAAATTGTTACCCTATAAGTGGGATATTAATCCCGTTCACCAACACAAGGATTATGAAGACACACTCCTGTGTTTCTCTTTCTTCTTTAAATTCTGAGGCAGTTCTCTTGTAGGTGAGTGATATCTTGTGTCCAGATTAGTTTTCTTTAGCCTAATCAGTGTTTTAAGCAAAGGAAATTTTGAAACAGGTAATGAATTCAATGAGTAAACATAAAAGTCTTGACCTTTGACTTGTCCTAAAATAGTAAGGACATTTCATAGGACTGGACCAACATCTCTGTGGGGTAATAATTGATGGCACCTGAGTAGTGGCAGCCTCCTGGAAACTAGATCCTCCAGTACACCACAGTCTCCACTACTCTCTGTTTTGTGTATCCTTGACATAGAGGCCAAGAGTAAGTGCCATTCTTGCCTGAACTATTATTTCCTGACCTCATCCCAGCTGTCTTATTTACTTTCTATGCCCCCGCACACTATAGTTAGGCAAATGAGTTTGTAACCTCTGTTTTAATGTAATGAACTAAAGGTGACCTCTAAGATTACTTTAGAATGCAGACCATCATGCTATGGTGTCTAGATCTGCTCCCACCTGGAAACTCAGTGAAACATACTCAGACAAGCAGTAAATACTCTGGAGAAAGAGGATCAGAATGAAGGTCATAGAAATGAGGGCTTGATTGGTAGGAGGAGTGTTTTACCTTGGAAATGAAGAAGGATGAAGTCTAAATAAAACTATGCTAAACTCAGGCTACTGCCCCAAATGATGTATAATATGAAGGATCTATTTGTCAGGTGGGATCACAGTAAAAAGTAGGAAACATAGCCTGGCCAGTGTGGTTCATTGGTTAGAGTGGCATCCCATACACCAAAAGGTTGTGGGTTTGATTCCTGAGTTTTGAGTTCACCCCACACCTCTGGTTGGAATGTAAGGGGGAGGCAACCAGTGCATGTGTCTCTCTTACATCAATATTTCTCTCTCATTTCCCTTCCCTCCCTTCCACTCTTTCTGCGGGAAATGGACAAAACATCCTTAGGTGAGAATAAAAAATTTAAAAAAAGTAGGAAGCATAGATGGATCCTGATCATATACACAGCTTGGGGATTTCTGTATTTCCATCAGAAATAAAATAATAAGCAACAGATACAGACTCTAGTCCCTGGTAGAAATGGCTGGGAAAAGAGACCCAATTCCATTTATTGGAGTTGAGAATAACTCCTTGCTAACCTTTAATAGAGTAGGGTTTCTGAGAAACCCTGTGTGCCCAAGATAAAAGTAGAAGGGCCAGGTAGACAACCTGGACATGCCACAGGGATATTCAAGGGGCTCTCTCTTCCTTATCATATGTCTAAAGCTTGTAGTGCTTTGCACTTTAACAAAGAAGTAGCAGTGAGTGCCAAGGTGTGCACTTATGCAGCGGAGCCTAAACATCAACCTTAGGTTCTTTTAGACCCCTTAGAAGTTATCATGCTGTAATTAATAATAATTAAGCTGTGTGATACATTTATGTACACAGATAGTCACATGAACCTGCTGTAATATGAGGGATGATACCAAAAAGCCATTATCTTGAAATTTGAGACTATTATTCCCGGAAATCAGAAACTTGCAGATAATGAATGAATCATAGGGAAGGAATGGACAGATATTGTCAAAGGTTAGCCTCATATTGATTTGGTTATATCATTGTGTCAGAGAAGCTCCATTATCTTACCTTCAGATGATCCCTTTTAATGACGATGTTATAAAGTACCAGGACCCCTTCCCCCAGAACCTTTCAGAACTGGCTGGGCAGCAGTTTGCCTCTACCTTTGACTTTTGAAAAATAAACTTTTTTTTTTTTAAATTCTCACCTGAGGATATTTTTTCCATAGATTTTTAGGGAGGGTGGAAGAGAGGGAAAGACAGAGAAAAACATTGATATGAGAGAAACACATTGATTTATTGCCTCCTGCATGAACCCCAACCAGGGCCTAGGCCAGGGAGGAGCCTGAAACCAAGATATGTGCTCTGGACCAGATTCAAACTTAGGACTCTTTGGTCCTCAGGCCAATGCTCTATCCACTGAGCCAAACCATCTAGGGTAAAAAATAAACTTTTTATTTTAGAATAGTTTTACATTTATAGGAAAGTTCCAAATATAGTACAAATAATTTCTATTTATCCCCTATCCATTTTCCCCTGTTAACATATTATATTAATACTAGAGGCCTGATGCATGAAATCCGTGCATGGGTAGGGTCCCTAGGCCTGGCCAGTGATTAGGGCTGATCTGTGGGGTGACAAGCGGAGCAATCACGGGGCCCCCCGCTTGCACCTGCCATGGCTGGCCTGAGGCCTGTGGGCTGTGGGCAGCTCCTGCATTGAGCGTCTACCCCCTGGTGGTCAGTGCATGTCATAGCAACTTGTGATTCTGCTGTTTGGTTGATTTGCAAATTAGGCTTTTATTATATAGGATGGTACCTTTGTCTTGTCACTATTAATGAACCAATATGAGTACATTAATTAAAACCCATCCTTTATTCTGGTTTTCTTAATTTTTACCATATGTACTTTTGCTGTTTCAGAATCCCATCTAGAATATCATATTAAATTTCACTGCATCCTATCAAGGGCACATACTACCCATATGATTGTCTCGGTTGATGTCGACCTCAGTTACCTGGCTGAGGTGGTAGTGTTGTCCAGTTTTCTTCAATGCAAATTATTTTCCCCCTTTTCTATACTGTATTTGAAAGATATCATTATGTGCAGTAAACCCTTGAGGAATGGGAATTTATACTCTACTTACTTGATGGGGGAGTATTTACATAATTTATTTGTAATTCTTCAGCATGGGAGATATGTCTATTCTTCCTCATTTATTTATTTACTCAGTAACATAGGCTCACATATATTCATTTTATATTTTTGGTTAAAATCCAATACATTTTAATTTTGTTGCTTCAATTGGCTTTGGCCACTGGGAGCTATTTCAGTTGACACCTATGTCTCAGTGACATGCCCTTATCATTCTATTTGGATTCCTTTCTCTTTCTCTCTGTCTCTCTGTCTTTCTACTTTTTCACTGTTTTACTTTCTCTTACTACTGTATACTCCAGGCTTGTCTTATACATTCCCTGCCTAGTCCCAAAATTGGACATTTTCCCCAAACCCTCTGGTTCCTTTAACTGGGAAATGACATTAGAAACAAAGACTTATGTGTTAGGTTCACTGGTTTTTAGTTGTCAAGAGAATTGGGAACCTCTAGCCCACTCTAGTCCCATCTTCCATCCTCCTTCCATAACTGATTAGGCAGAGTCTACCTTCCAGCTCCACTAACTTCACTCTGTTGGCCTCACATGGCTCTCCTGCTGAATCACCTTATGCTACCTCCTCACCTTCACCACTTACCCAGAACAGTGTCTTTGTACTGTTTGACCTTAAAACACTAGAATCTTCCTTTGCATTTTCTCATCATTGATTATTCTGTGACACTTTCTCCTTTAGGCTCTGGCTTCAAGCTCTGTATATCTAGAGTACTCAGGCGGGTTTTATGTGTAATGGAAAAAACTAAGGGACTATTTAGAAAACATAAAGAAATTTGACTGGCCACATTGGAAAATCTCTAAGGAGCTCAGAATTAAAAAAAATAATAATAAGTTTCAGAAAAACAGGAAAGAACATAAAAAGGATGCAGGCTCCTATTAGGAGACATGGCAGCACGTGGAACTGCAAAAGATCATGGACCCCAAAGCCACACTACTTGCATTCAGACCTCAGCTCTATCATCTTCTGGTTTTGTATCTTTTTTAACAAGCTGCTTAATTTCACTGAGTTTCAGTTTCCATTTCAATAGAAGGGATATATTAATAACATTCACCTACAGCAAATGTTGTCAACTGAGTAAATACATGCAGAGTGCTCAGAACAGTACTTGGAACAGTGTGAGCTCTCTCTACATGTTTACTGTTGTTATGAACAGTATCAGGTAGATTAAAGACTGGGATCAACTAAGTCTTGTGCAAAGGCCAATAATAATCCATAAAGTTTCTTTTGCTTTGTTGTAGGTTAAGAGTGTGGCATTGATGACCTATCTGGAGCCAAAAGCAGAGAGAGTTTATGGCCTATTGCTTAAAACAGAGATGTGGAGACACAGAGGAATAAGATTAGATACATTTTATTTTTCCTCACAAGAGAAATGATCTTCAGACCAGAAGAATCACACTGTGTATGGTTACCAAGGAAGATAGGCTGAAGGTAGGAGAGGAGAGACTAGTGGAGCAATTAGATTCTCCCAATGAGTTAAAACATAAGGTAAAATAAGTGCTATTCTGGAATATTGAGGGGACTTGTGTATGTGATTGTGGCACCATTGTTAGGGAACTTTAAATAATTATGGAAACAGATTCAGAAATTGGAGAATGGGGAACAATGGCCCAATTTTCAAAAATGATGCTGGATAGTGAGTAGCTGTCTCAAAATATTTCAAAAGTCAACATGTGTGAGAATGATTAGAATGTATCTGTTTACTTCAATACTACAGAGTTAGACTTCATGAGTGTGATGTAGGAGCATATTAATTAGGAAAGAATTTCCTGAGAATTGGAGCTGTCTAAACAAGGAAGAGAATACACTGAAATATACTAAGATTCAGAGTAGGTGATTCCTAAGACTGTGCTTCCCATCCCAGGTCCACTTCTGTCATCCACTACTTAGCTCTTCATCATGGAAAAAGGATTTGCTTATCTCAAGAGTGGGGGACCTTTTTTCTACCAAGGACCATTTGGATATTTATTTATATCATCATTTTTGGGCCAAAAAAAATTATCAACTTAAAATTTAGCCTCCTATATTTGGTCAAACATTTAATGAACTCATCCCTAATAGCTTGGAAGGGCCAAATCAAATGATTGTGCAGGCCTTATATGGCCTGCAGGCTGGGCACTCACCAATCCTGGATTACCTGATGAGATTTGAAGCCATGCATTTGACCACACTTTACTATTGGATGAAGTTGCTGTACCTCTAAAGGAACAAATACATGCACTCTTTCTGTTCCAGATTCTACATGGTATTGATCTGATCTCCATTTCCTCTAGACCAGGGGTGGGCAAACTTTTTGACTCAAGGGCCACAATGGGCTCTTAAACTGGACCAGAGGGCCAGAACAGAAGCATGGATGGAGTGTTTGTGTGAACTAATATAAATTCAAAGTAAACATCATTACATAAAAGGGTACGGTGTTTTTTTTTTTTTTATTTCAATAGTTTTATTCATTTCAAACATTTTAACAAGAAGAATGTAAACACTAATTATTATAATTTGAAACTTCAAAAAATGGAGGAATCATAGCACAATAACATACCTTATATTGAAGATGGCAAAGGCAAAATAAAATTGCCTAACAAAGGAAAGGTACAAAAGCCTTTCAAATTAAACTTAAACATAATAAAATAATTTAAAATTAAAACAAATAGAAAAGAACAAAATGTGTAAACAGTAAATTAAACATTTTCTTTAGTGCAACTTCCAAATTGCACTAAATCAAATTGCAAAGATCAGCTTTGATTTAAAGGCTTTCACATTAGTGTACATGTCATGTACATACTGATCTTTTCCCTGTAGCTTCACATTTAGCTCATTCAAATGTGAAAATATATCTACAGCAAATGCAAAGTCACACAGCCGATTCTTGTCACTCAGCTCAGTAAATTCGTCAGACTTCCCCTTTAATTTCAAAAATGCACCAATCTCTTCTTTGAGCTCCCACACTCATTGGAAAACTTTGCCCAAACTCAACCAGTGGACACGAGAGGGTAAAGTAAGTCATGGTGATCCGCATCAGTTTCCTCCAGAAACTTAATAAACTGACGGTGCTGAAGTCTCTGCTCGAATGAAATTAACAAGCTTTACGACTGGATTAACAACATGATTAAGTTGTAATATAGACTTGCACAATGATTCCTGGTGAATTATACAGTGAAGAAAAATAACATCTTGGTTAGGGTTCTCCTCTTTCACTTTACCCTGAATTTTTTTTAGCAGTCTAACATTTTTTCCAGTTAAATTTGGAGATCCATCTGTCGTGACATTAGCAAGTTTACTCCATGGTAGCTTCATTTTCTCGATGACAGTAGACACCCGGTCATACAAGTCCTTTCCCCGTGTTTTTCCTTTCAGTAGCTCCATGGCTAAAAACTCCTCCGTAATTTCAAAATTGTCACTAATCCCTCGGATAAAAATTAAGAGCTGAGCAATGTCCTTTATGTCATTACTTTCATCCAATGCTAGTGAATAAAACTTAAAGGACTCTGCCTTACTATTTAACTTGCTGGCCAAGTCTTCATCAATCAGTTCCACTCGACGAGTCACTGTCCTGCGCGATAAGCTGAGTTTTTCAAACTTGCCTTTGCTCTCTGAACACAAGAGACCTGCTGTCTCTATCATACATTCTTTCAAAAACTCGCCTTCAGAGAGAGGTTTGCTAGCTTTTGCTAATTTGAATGATAGCATAAAACTTGCTTTGGTAGTTGTCTCTTGAATTGCAGTTTGTCTGTGAAAGACATTTTGCTGAGCCTGTAATTTAGCCATCAACCTCTGTGCAGTAGCCTCCCGTTCTTGAGGTGACTGCTTGCTAGCATAGTTGCCATGCTTTGTGGCAAAGTGACAGCTGAGATTGTACTCTTTGAAGACTGCAAGTGTTTCCTGGCATATCAGACATACCGGCATTGATCGGACTTTGGTGAAAAAATATTTTGTTGTCCACTCCCTCTTAAACACTCAGCATTCACTGTCCACTTTCCTTTTCTTTGGTCCATTCATGTTTAATATTGGGCTAAAACCAACAGTACCGTTCTCTTATTAAATTCTTTACTAAAATAAGACAGTAAAGTATAAAAACAAGTGATTAAATTTGCTCTACTATAACATTTTTGGTCTTCTAAAAATATATATATATATATATTTAACAAAATCATCTGAAAAAGTTCAGACATGGGACAGAGGCACACCCTGACCATAGAGAACAACCCCTTTCCTCCATAGGAAACCTGTGTATCTTTCACACAGGCCCTTTGTTTATGGTAACACACATAGCTGCACATTGCTGTGTCTTCCAAACACACTTGTATGGGAGGTGCTAGGGCAGTGCAAAACATGGGTAACCAGTAGTTACCACTAGCACTTCCGTTACTGGCAAAAAACAGCCACAGTGCACATAGTGTGAAAGAGCCCATTATCAATGTCAGATTGCATCCACTAGACTCTATAAAAACAACCAAGTGCCACTTTTAAATGCCTATTGCAACAGTTTTTCTTATTAAAAGCTGGAAATGGCAGGATATTTATATATATAGCCCTACTGTGACAGCCTGGCAGAGCATTACAAAGGAGAAAACCCAGCATCTGTTGATGTCCATAAAAGTACAAGACTTCAGGCTGTCATTACCAGGAAAGGGTTTCATCCAAGTATTAGATATGAACATTTGATTTTCAGTTTTTCATTTGTCCAATTACTTCTGAAACCCTGAAATTAAGCAATTTTGTAATAAAATCTTTAGTTTATCACATTTCTATACAATCTTTATGTTCAACCCACTGAATTAGGGTTCGTTCACACTAGCCGTGCTGCCGTTGCAGTGTGGTGCAGTACTGCAATGCAGTGTAGCTAGGGTTAATGCAGGTACACAGGTTTCCATCATGTTTGCATTGATGCTAACGTGCAGTGGTGCATGTTAACACAAATGCCCTGTAGCACGCATTTTTACAGCTGAAAGTCTTTGTTGTTTTATTAACAAGTCATTGTGATGTACAGAATGTGGGAACAGAAAAAAATTGTGTTTGAGTAGAGCTCTTAATCTTACCTCGGAAAAGCTCTGATACTGTGCTCTCCAGGGGCGTGTCTCCCTACATCACCAGGATAATGTGTCTACGCATTCCCAGGCTGATGTCCGGAGACGCTTCCGCAGGCATTACAAGGAGCCTCTGGCAGATTGAGAGGTTGTTCCTTCTACTGAATGGGCAGATATAAATCCGCCCACTCAGAAGAAGGAGCTGCAGCGGTGTTTCCCCACGTTGCCATGTTAACACTGCTGCTGGTGAAGGAGCGGAGGGGAGAGCAAGAGAACCCTCTGCTCTTTCGGCTTCGCGGGCCGAATAGAACAGCCGAACGGGCGGATCTGGCCCGTGGGCTGTAGTTTGCCCACGGCTGCTCTAAACCCACAACCCACTGGACAGGTCCGGTCTTGCTTGTGCTGAGAAATAGTTTTGGAGGAAGTAGAGAAGATGCTGCCTAGGCTTCAAGCCCAAGTATACACTGTTTCAAAAACTCTGCTTCGATAATAGAGCTTCCACAGCTCTAAGTAACACAGCCCTTTGGGTACTCTCTCTTCCATATTACCAGCTCCCTCAGGCAAACTGACAAGCAGGGACTATCTAGCACTCAGCTTCCGGTATAAAATAACATAAAATAGAGCCCAAGCCCCGCATTAGCAGGGGACCCAGTCACTGGCTCACAAAGTAGATGATCTTCTATCAGGAATGTGAATGAGAAAATTCCTTCCTCTATGGCAAGCTGTCTGATAATCATGACCTGGCTTTCTTAAAACAACGTTGCACACAAAATCCCTGATTACATCTCTACCACCACAACTGAATTTCTCTCCCAAATCTTCTGCACCAATGGTACTAACAGTGCAAAGAAGATTCTGAGTTTATCTATCCTTATGAAATCTCTGGCTTTTCCTATTCAAAGCACATCTGGATTAAATCTCACTTCACCTTTCACACCTCTAACCCCTCCACCCCCACAATCACTACATATTGATTTTTTAAAAATAATTATCTTCTATACTTTATTGATTTGTTTGAGTAATACAATTTAAAACAATTATTTAGTGGAGGCTTTGGATAAAGAATCTTCCAAAAGTCTTTTGGAATGTTCAACTGCATCTTAATCTTTATGTCTTGAGATTACTAGCTTGGTCAATCTCTCCCTCTGCCTATATATTTTACATCCAAAGAAGACTGGCTTCAAATGCCATGTCTGGGTTATTTTCTTCAGAGATCTAAGAGCCTGACTCCATCTACGAATTATTTATCAAAGTTCTCAGAGAGGAGTATGTTTTCTAAGACAAAGGTTCACACTGACCACTACTTCCAGTAGGTTGTCTCAACAGGAAGTGACATAACAGATAGGAAGTTACACAGGTAATGGGTTTTATTGGGACCAGTCACTCAAACTGGAAAATAAATAACAACAAAGGTAAAAACATTAGAGAACATTTTGGAGGACAGCTAAGATTTGACTAACATTGTACTTGATGTTTCCTGTGAATACCAAATGATTTATCTTTATCTCCTTGTTAAGAAACAATCACCTGACTCTCTTTGTTCTGTAGTATTAGAAGGAATAAAGAAAGAATCTTGTCCCTGGAGTGACATTTTCTCATGCAAACTAATGTAAATCACACATCTCTGTGTTGAAAGCCTGTCTGACAAGCGGTCCAAAGCACAAAGCTAATCTCATAACAGGTTAACTTGCACTGGAATGACGTTGGTAAAGCATTTCTCCAGAGAAGGCTGGAAAATAATTTCTGTGCTAGAAAAAAATATTACCTGAATAGCATGGTGAATTAAGGGGTCACTACTGGCTTAAAATATTATTTTCCCCTCATAATCTGGGACAATCTCTTGATCTAATCTAAGTAATTTAGTTTTAATGCAAGTGGATGAACTGAAAGTTTTATAGAGTGTATAGAAAGAGGGACTGAGATAGAGCAATGGGATCTTCCTTTCATATGTTGAGAATCAATTCAGTAAGCTGGTGAGGGTGTCAGACTCACTGCCATATGTGTTTTAACAGTTATGATTCCATATGGCCACTAAGTAAAGATAGAAATTTAAAACCTAGATTATCTTGGCTGAGAACACATTGAAGGACCTGCTACTTAAGGCATTGTTTCATATTTCTTGTTTCTTTGAAATATCATTAATTTTTACATACTGAATTTTTCTACAAGGTATCACTTTTAAATAAAGTAAGTTGAAATTTAGAAAGAGCAATTTCCCCAAGGACAGGTAGCAGGTAACTAGAAGAACAAGGATTCAAACTCACATTTTTCCAATTTTAGCCTGCTGAATCTTTACTGACTTTCTGAACAATCAGCTCACCTCTCTCCATATTGCACATTCCATGGATCCAAAAGGAAAGGTGGGAAAAACAAACAAACAACAAAAAAAAAAACTTTTAAACCCACTGCCAGGAAGGATGTGCTACATGCAGAGCAGAACGACACGCCAAGGAGAAAACTCTGAAGAATGACATAATGGACCAATGAAGAGTACAAATCCCAAGTGGGGTCCTCATATACAAGAAAAGAGGCTCTTTCCCTCATGACATAGGATGGAGAAAACCTGCTGTCTTCAGATTTGCTTAACTAATTCTCAGCTTTGGATGAATATTTTCTCTATGAAACCATAGGAGAATAATTGCCACACATTTCAGAAAGTTCAAGATCAGCTCTGCCCAACAGAAATATAATGTGGACCACCTGTGTAATTATAAATCTCTTAGGAGCCATATTAAAAAATAGTACAAAGAAATATGATAATTCATTTTATTAATATCTTTTTATAACCCAATTTATTCAAAATATTCAACATCTAATTAATATAAAGTTATGAATTAGATAATTTGATAATTTAGATATTTTTTTCAATACTAAATCTTCAAAATCTAGTATATATTTTACACTTACACTGCACATTGCAATTCAGATGCTAAATTTTCAAAGCTTTAGGGGAAACATAGTCCTAGCAGAACAATAAAGTTGTGTTTAATGGGAAATACTTTTCGCTGCTGCTTCAGTTTATAAATTTAAATTTAAATGGATTGTATGTAAATAAAATTGAAAATTCATTTCTTTATGCATACTAGACATATTTTAATTACCCAATAGCTCCATATATTTGCGGCATTTATATTAAATGGCACAGTCCTAGACGATGGATAGTATAAGCTTTTTCCCACACTACCTCTAAACCTTTCACAGTGAGCAACTATGACAATGAAAACTCAGTCACATGTGCCCAATGTAGACAGAACGGAAGTCATTTCTTGTAAATAAACATTCCATGCGCCTTCTCATCTCAGTGATTGTTTACAATATGAACACGGCAGGTAGGTACCAAGGTATATGGTCCATACTTCCAATACCATTCTCTTAGAGAACAGAAGTGAAGCTAGTTGAATAAAGAGAGATAAATGCAAGCTGGCTAATGTAAGTCTTGCATACTATGGATGACTTTTGCAACTAATTGATTTTGGAAAGTACTGAAGTATGGTACCTATTTGCTTTGTTTAACAATGGACAGGTTACTTTGATTTTCTAAATTGTATAAGTCATCCCATTCAATTGAATGCCTTATCGATTGGATGACTATTCCATTGATTGTTATCATACTGGTCTTAGAGAGCACATTCTGCTGTACCTGGAAACAGGACAGCACAATTACCCTAAATTGTTTTAGTGGCCACAGGTGGTGCGTTCCAGCTGACTCAGTGGTCCCAAGACCAGGACAGCACAATTACTCTAAATTGTCCTGACAACTCAGTGGTCGGGAGACCCGAGGGTTCTAGATAATGTGTTTCTATCAACTCAGTGATCCAGAGACCCAAAACTGTAATTTAGATAACATGCCTAAGTTTAACCCAGGTTACCCAAGGACTCTAGATAATGTATTTCTGTCAATTCAGTGACCCCGAGACCCGAAACTGTAATTAACATGCTTAACTCTGCATCTGTAATCTGCTTTTTTGCGAGCCAGGTGCCTCATTCCAATCCCTGGGATGTAATCAATAGCTTTGTGGTTTTTGCCTATATAAGTCTGATTTTGCCACCATCTTATTGCTATGAGATTTGGGAATGGCCCCTCATAGTCCCGGATTGCAATAGATGTGACTCTTTAATTCGACTTCTTGAGGCGTCCTTCTGTGATTCGCGGGGTACATTACAACAGTACTTTTAATACTGTCATAGAGTCAAGCACTAATGAACAACTACTAATTTTCAATTAAAATATGCATAAATGATGTCAATGTGTGGAATCAACAATTGTTAAAAGTCTTGAATAAACTATACACAAGTAATCTTCAAATTGTCCAAAAGCCATAAAAAAAAAGAACTAAAATCATCATGATGTTTTGGAAGAATATATCTACAGGAAACAGTTCCTATTTAATAAACACAAATTTACACCTAACAGAGGCTCCAAGGCACTCAGATGAGTTCAAAGGCTACTCTTGTTATCTGTTATCTAAACTCCAAAGGCTCAGAAATTTTCTCCTCAGCTTATCTCCCACAGACTTTTGGGCCATCTTCACTCAACACCTGGACCCCTCTCCCTGAAGCCCCAAAGAGATGCACCATCAATGTTCAAAATATCAGTTGCTAGAATTCTCAAGGAGCTGGAATTTTTTCTTAGGTTTAAGATGGCAATTGTATTACTTTTGACCATAAATTATTTCAGGGGCCATATTCATGCAAAACACAGGTAGGGAATGTCTGGCCCACAAGCCATGTAAGATCCTTCTAAATCAGTGGGTCTGGCCCTGCCAAGGCAACCACAGGCTAGACTCAAAATTCAATAAATCTAGGAGCTTTTTTATAGCAAAATAAGTTCATATTAAGTGAATTATATTAACTGATGTTATTCATATCCAAATGGCCCTTGGCAGCAAAAAGTTTCCTTACCCCTGATGTAAAAGGAAGTAGAACCAAAAGGATATATTTGTTCTTAGTAACATGTCAGCATGTCAGTAACTCTGGGTTGTAATTCTTCATCTTTTTATTTTTAGCCCTGAATTATCTCAAGGATTCAACACACTCTAATTAGTATCAGTGGATCCTCATGGCACTGGTTTTCACCAAAGTGGGAGAAAGATGTGTAATTTAAATACCCTTCCAGCCACAAGTATTCTGATAGCCCTCCTCCCACCTGCTCTAGCCTGAGAACCATTAAAATATCCATTCACTTATGCCCTGTAACAGCTGAGGTATATATATATAAATTTTCAAAGAAACTTTTACACTTAGATAAATGTGTTGCTTTTCAACAAATCTAGTGTGAAAACACTCAATTTAACAAAATAGATGAGTCAGTATTGTTTCTTGCATTTTAAAAGAAAACATCAAATGGTTTCTCTAAGCAACCAGTTGCCCTAAAACATTTAAATGATTATTCAATTTTACAAAATTATTTATGCACAGCACCTTAGGAGGGCAACTATTGTAAAGTTAAATGCATCTGTACCATTATAATAATTATGTGTTATAGCTGAGGTTATTACCATTTTATTTTTCAGGCCAAGAGAGCTGTCCTGATTGCCTGTGGTGAAGAAACTAAGAAAAGTATATTATTTTGGTTAACATTTTATTTTCTAAAAACTGTAGTGCCTCTTTGTTAAATAAGGATCCATCAAATTGAAAGTTATTATCTCTCCTACCATAATTAAAGTTGCGCTTTATTCCAAAGTGGCAATGGATCTATGAAAAGCAATATATCTTTTGGTGCTTTTATTCATTTGCTTGTTTGTTTATCTGGAATTGTTTTTTAAAATGCTGTTGTTTAAGACACACATATATAAAATACACACACACAGATATTTACTGAAATGCCTTTATCTTTCTATATTATGAATTCTGGAGTTTTATTTTCTTAAGGGCATGGGTGATTATCACAGTAATTTTTTTGATCATTTTCTTGATTGATACTAAAAGCAATCTAGGAGAGGTGATATTTATCTCAAAAAGGAAATCAAAAGTTTTTCAAAGGATATATATGAAAGGGGCTAAGGTATGAACTATTAGTCTAATAAATCTCAGTGTGCAAACAAAACTTGGTATCATGTCAGCTGTATAGTATCAAACAAGGACATTAAAACAACTAATTACTATATGTTATCTCCTTTTAGATACCAGAAAGTTAAAATACATAGTAACTTATTTTTCAAATAAGATTCTAAATGATGTCAGGTGCATCATTAATTCTCATCAAGCCACAGCTGAAAGCTTCTGGACTCCATCTGCTGTTCTTTAGTACATTCTTCCACTTAATTGCTTCACTTCCCTTTTTAAATTTTTAAGAAAAAATATTCTTATTGTTTATTGACTGATGATAACATTTCTGCTTGACTTATATTTCAAATTAAATAGGTCTTTATGATTTTAGCTAAACGGTGTAGTTTTAATCATATTGTTTTTCTTTAAGGAAGTGATGGTCTTTGAAATCATGTTAGCAAATTAGTTATAAAAGGTATACAAGAGAGATGAAAATAGGTAGCTAATCTGTTAGTTCATCTTAATAGAGGTGGAAGTTGATGAGATTCATCAGGATTCAGGAGGCTGAGCATGAACATAAATTCTAAAGAAAAAGTGTTTGTGACTTTGTCTTTGGGTCACTTAAGCTAAATAAGTTATTTAATTTATAAAAGAATACTGACATTTCAAAGCAATAATTGAAGAAGGTAAAAATCATTATTTTATTTCAGTAGTAAAAACCTATCTCAGCATCTTAAAAGTCACTTAAATACCTAGTTCCATCTTCATAATTCAGTAGGTAGCATATCACAATGTCTAATTTCATAAGACATTCTGACTTGTTCAAGCCTATGAGATTCAGTTTTATGTATATTATTAAAAAGCAATCCAGTGAATTTCAAAAGCAGTGTTCTTGAGTAAAAGAAGCCAGACCAAAAAGAGCTTAATATATGATTTCACTTTTATTATATTCTAGAATTAGAAAGTTAAACTGTGGTGATAGAAGTTAGACCAGTGGTTACTTAAGAGGAAGAGAGAACTGGAAACAGGCATGAGGGAATTTTCTGGGGGTATTAAAAAGTTCTGTGTTTTATTAAGGATGTGGGGTACACAATTGTATGCATCTGTCAAAACTCATGGAATAGTATACTTAAGATCTGAGCATTTTACTGGATGTAAATAAATAAAAGATATGACCTCAATAAATAAAAGATATGACAAATCAAAGCAAACCATTGCTCTATCCAAACATCAATAGAAACCCAAGTGTGAGAAATTTGGTCTATCATGAAAATTGCTGTGAATCAAAAAGAGCTCACAAGTGTGGGAGAAAGGGTTAATTAGAGGATACTTATTACCCAGAAATGGAAACCCTATTATTACTGAATCCCTAAAATACTAACTCAGAAAACTACAAAGCCATTCCAATAGGACACTTTTAAAAAATCCCAACTCATTCATACTAAATACATAAATTACACTGAATCAAGATAAATATAAAAAGTATATAATTTAGTTTAAATGCTCAAATTTGGATCCATAAATTGTTTACCTATTTTAATAGCTATTAAAAAGGCTTACTTTTTATAATTCTAGGGATTTTTTTTTAATTAAGCTCCCCTTTGTGTTTTTATGGTAATTGTGATTCTGTATAAATACTGATTAAGGTATAGACCAAGGTAAAACAAGTAATTGTCATGTACGTTTGAAACAATTTTTAAAATCCTAACATCACGTTGCTTACTGACAAGGATAAGATAGGATTGTGGCTCAAAACAGAGTAAACTAGATATAATGAAGATTCCTAATTGTTGATTTCACGGAAGGCGTGGTGATTGAACCTTCATAGAGGAAAAAAAAAGAAAAAGTGAATTTCTTCAAATGACATATCTTGTTACACGAACAGTATGTTTCATACCTAAAAACAAAAATATTTTTTCATAAATATTGTTTCATTTAAATTTTGCCAAAAACCATAGACATTGTGAATACATTTATAGCAAGTCTCTCGGTTGGCAGTGCCAGGGCCCAATGCTGTCAGTGAAAATATTAACTCAGTGTGCTAGGTCCTCCACCAGCTACCACTGTGTTTGTTTGCTCCATTGATAGTCACAGATAATTTGTTTCATAATGGGAGAGGAGGAAGGGGCTTTTTTTAGAGTTAAGGCCCTGAGAGACCATTGGAAGATGGAAGGGACTGCATGGCTTGAGAGATGTGTTGAAGAAGAGAGCTAAGACAAATCCTATCTAATAAAAGAGAAACATGGTAATTGGCGTACAACCGCTACCCTTCCCATTGGCTAATCAGGGTGATATGCAAATTAACCGCCAGCCAAGATGGCGGCTGGCAGCCAGGCAGCTTGAAACTAACATGAGGCTTGCTTGCTTCAGTGACGGAGGACTCCAATGTTTCCCGCCTGCTGCTACAGGCCTCTGAGCTGCAACTCTAAGCAACTATGTAACAAATATAGTCTGCTGGGCTTCAGCCAGCAGGATCACAACATTGTAAGCAAAGGCCAGAAACCTACTTTCAGCAGCAGAGGCCTAAGAGCTGGAGCCAAGCCTCAAAGCTAAAGCTGGCCCAGAATAAAAAAGAAAAAGAAAAAGAAAAAAAGGAGCGGTTGGGAGCTTCAGTCACCCCCAGCCTGAAAACAGCCCTCAGCTCCTCACCCAGACTGGCCAGGCACCCCAGTGGGGACCCCCACCCTGATCCAGGACACCCTTCAGGGCAAACCTGCCGGCACCCACCTGTGCACCAGGCCTCTACCCTATATAATAAAAGGCACTGGGATCAGCAGAGCCGCGAGGCCTCCCGGCACCGGGATCAGCGTGACAGGGGGGAGCGCCCAAACCCCCTGATCGCCCTGCAGCTCTGTGTGTGACAGGGGGCGGGGCTACAACTCCCTATCCACCCTGCTCTGTTCATGACAGGGGAAGGCGCCCCAACCCCCTGATCGCCCTGTGACTCTGTGTATGACAGGGTGCGGCACCCCAACACCCCCCCCCCCGCCACGGGTCCTGCTCTGTGTGTGACGGGGTAGAGCCATAACCTCCCCATTGGCCCTGCCCTGAGTGTGAGAGTGGAGGCGCCCCAACCCCCTGATGGGCCCTGTTCTGTGCATGACAGGGGGCAACGCCCCAACCCCCTGATTGGCCCTGCTTTGTGCGTGACAGGGGGTGGCGCCGCAACCTCCCCATCGACCCTGCCTTGAGTATGACAGGGAATGGTGCCTCAAACCCCCAATCAGCCCTACCCTGAGCGTGACTGAGGGTGGAATCACAATTTCCGATTGCCCTGCTCTGTGTATGACAGGGGGCGGTGCCCCAACTCCCCAATCGGCCCTGCTCTGAGCCCGACCAGGGGCTGCACCTAGGGATTGGGCCTGCCCTCTGCCACCTGGGAGCAAGCCTAAGCCAGCAGGTCGTTATCTCCCGAGGGGTCCCAGACTGCAAGAGGGCACAGGCCGGGCTGAGGGACCCCCTACCCCCCGAGTGCACAAATTTTTGTGCACTGGGCCTCTAGTGAATAAATAAAATTCAAGAGAAGAAAATGAAAATTTTAGGCACAAGCAGAACTTTTTCTCAGCCTATGTGATACTCCATGGTATAGAGCTGGAGAAAAGAAAGCTGATATGCTCCCTAAGGGAAACTCAGCATAGCTCTGACACCCAGGGGATTGCAAGGTTGGGGAGAGATAAGCTTCTGAACTGGGGCATATGTGGTTCTCATGTTGGATGGTTTTCATGGTGGGGAATATGCAATCATATTTGAGGAAAATGCTTCATGAACAACCAGATAGTAAAAAAAGAAAAACAAATACTAATTTGGATACCATATGATGTGTAAGGATGACTGACTGGTTTATGGGTACATGGGATACACTCCTGAAGGATAGCCAATAAATAACTGGCTAACATTTTAAGAAAGCTAATTTCTGACAATCAACCCAGTGTTGGCTAGTGTCTTCATTGCCTGGACAGTAGTTATACACTGGTTGGGTCTAGGACATTTGGGTTACAAGTTAATATTCTTTTTAACAGATTCTAGAACTTTTACAGTAGAAGCAAGGTAAATGTACAAATAAAATATGAATTTTTTACTAGAATCTATACAAAAGTAGGCTTATCTTATTTTTGTGGACAAAATCTATTACTCCTGTTTCTGCAAGCAACATGTATATGATATATTTTCTATTTCATGTCACAAATCCAGTTTCTATTCAGCATTGACTTAATTTTTGTTATATCTGCAATAGCATTGTTGTTATTTTACAGTAATGTATAATTCAGCTCAATTTTAGCATCAGAGACTCATTAAGAAAGAGCAATTTGGTGCTTAATGAGTTGTTAACCCTGAGTAAATATATTAAAATAATAGAGTGATAAATGTAAATTGAATTGTATCAGGCTTGTTTTTGTTCAATAATGTCTTCTGCAGAAAGAAAAATTGACACTTAAAAAGCAATTTTTGATTAAATATATTCAGAATCATTTATACTTACTTCTCACTTACTATCCATCTCTTCCTTATTTGATTCTTTTTCTCAAATATTCTGTTACCAAGTTTCTCTTAAATATTCATTATTTGAACATCTCCAATTTTATTTCTAAAAGGAACAATGTGTTGGCGTCTACACAACTGGAATACAACACTGAATAAGTCTTCAATAAAAATAATTTTTTTCCTGAGATAACTCCACATACTTGAAAGATATAACTGAGGAAGTAAAGAGATTAAATCCAAAGCACATTTGCTAACAATGGGTTCTCAGACAGACGAACATGGAGCCTTTTAGTTAATTTGTTATATACTTAAGCCACAGTAAAAATGATGCTTTTTAAAAATTTTCACCAAGAATATGATTTTATTGATTTTTAGAGAGAGAGGGAGGGGGAGAGAGAGAAACATTGATCAGTTGTTTCTTTATGTACCCGAACTAGGGATCAAACCCCCAACCTTTTGGTGTATGGGACAACAGTCCAACCACCTGAGCCACCTGGCCAGGCAATATGATGCTTCTTAATCAATACCTCGGCTCTCTGTGGTCTGAATCAAGGCTGTCAATCTTCTTGACACCAATAAAATTCTATTACTCTGTGTCCCATAGAGCCTCAGAAACAATTGAAGAACAAGACAGAATTTAATCTATTTCATGGCTCATCATCAAAAACTGTCAATTATTTCAAACAGCAGACAACACCCCCTTCCCTGCCATTAAGTAACCAATAGGGTACAACTGAGCTTAAATTCATAGATGGAGTTTGAAGTGGGAGGTGCATGAAAAACTATCCTTTGACTCAAAATGAAGCATATCTGAGTAGGAACCAATTGAGCAAGACCAAATATGCAATTCTAAAACATTCTATTATAGCCATTTATATGACCATAACAATACTTTGATTTATGATGTGACAGTAGTCATATGAAGCACAAATTCAGGAACAAGCTATTTTCGAGTGAGAGACATTTCTATAATAGAATGGGCAAGATGTAGAAATTGCTCAGAATTGTCATCCTGACAGGTGACATTTTCCTGAGATGAATCTAAAATGGCCTATAATCATACTTGAGTACAGGTATGATGTAAGTCACCTAGCTAGATAAATCATCTAAGAATTTTATGACTCAAAAATAAAAAAATGAAATTCAAGGGCAAAGTAACAATAAAACATGAGAAGTCAAACACAAATACAATTTGAGGAATTCAAGCTCAGATCACTTTTGAAAGTGTCATATATTTACAAATAAAAACTGATGAACATTTAAAATTAAAGACCTTTTCCTATTCAAATTATAGGTCATATCATCAACTGTATACTAAATCCTGATCACCATGATTTGCTAGTGTTTGGAAAAGCAATGTGTATATATACACACATATATGTACATATGTATATATTGCACATATATTTGCAGTACATCGTAGTCTAGACATTGGACACACTCAGTATTTCCTCCTTGGCTCTTCCATTTATACATACAGAGTTCTCTCTTCTCCTCTCTCCTGTTCTCTCTGGCTCTTTTTGAAACATATATATGCAAACAGAGCCACAGGCTAAGAAGGCATTAGAAGCAATATGAAAAGGAAGAAGAGGTAGGCTAAGATTGTGAATGGACTTTATGATTAAAAAAGAGAATTTCATGTTGGTGCATGATTTTAATTTAATTTCAGACTCTTTCATATGTAAATGTGTATTTGAAAGTGTACAGATTTACATATTAGCCTTAACTAAATATACCACCATTTCAGCACATTGCTAGCCTAATTTTTAAACCATGCAATTAAGAGAGTTGGTGACAGCACTTGAAGGAAGCATCCAGTAAAGACTCATCATGGTGGCAATCCAAGGGCCTCAGTGTAGAAACAACAAAGCTCTCATAGTGAAAGCTGAAATAAAAGCTTTCCAGAAAGAAATACTTAGTATAGCCGTAAATTTATCTTGCAGAACAATATATCCTGCTTTATTTTCTAAAAAGAGCAATAACTTAAGTTTGCATACTACCTTCCATTTAAAGAAAGAAAGAAAAAAAAAGAAAGAAGAAAGAAAGAAAGAAAGAAAAGAATGAAGAAAGAAAGAAAAAGAAAGGAAGGAAGGAAAGGAGGGAAGGAGGGAAGGAAAGGAGGGAAGGAGGGAAGGAAGAAAGAATTCTCAAGCAATTAAGGTGATTTTAAGATATAAAGCTCTGTGAAAATTGCTGATGAAATGCTGCCATGTTTTGTTGTAAGGATAATAAAGACTTCAAATATGGCTCCCAGTAAAAAAAATTTGGTATAATTATTCTAAGAGGAAAATGTAGAAAACTATTATGGTGAAAAGGGTGTAATACTGAAATGTTTGGTAATCAGTGTGACTGAAATTATTGAAAAGAGTAGGATTTATTAGTATTAATTTAACAAGAAGTTCACTTGGCTGTAGTGATAACAATGAAGTAATAGCTTGATGCAACCTGCAACTACTATTTTTTAGGCTAATAATGTGTTTATGCCAATTAATCAGTGACAAAGAAACTAAAATATAGGGATACATGTGAAAAACTGGTGTTAGTGTCAAAGAAAGTTAAGACTGAATAAAATTATCACACAAATTATTGGATGAATAGATTTCACCAATACCTCCTCACAAAGAACATACAAAAAGAGCTATGTTAGACTTTATTTTAATGTCCACAGAATTTCCATTGCCACAACAGTAGAATTTTCTGGCATCCTGTCCTCAACCTACAATCAAGATGTGTTCTAGCCCTAGCCAGTTTGGCTCAATGGATAGAGCAGTGGCCTGTGGACTGAAGGGTACCAGGTTTGATTCCAGTCAAGGGCACATGCCCAGGTTTCAGGCTTGATCCTCAGTAGGGAATGTGCAGGAGACAGCTGATCAATGATTCTCTCTCATCATTGATGTTTCCATCTCCCTTTCCCTTTCTCTCTCTGAAATCAATAAAACTATATTTAAAAAAAAGATGTGTTCTTCACCACAACCACAGGTGAAGGAAGCATGAGAAGGAGCAATATAAAAATGAAGAAGAGGAATGCTAAGATTGTGGATGGAGTTTTATGAATAAAAAAGATAATTCCAGGTTGGTGCATTATTTTATTTTAATTAAAGACCCTATCATATATTACTTCTCTCCCCAATACTGTGCATTACAAAGTAGACCAGCTTGGTTTTTGTTTATTTGCTTTTAAATAAGTGAATTGATTTCTAGTCAAGCTCTACCACCAACTACTAGGATCTTCAACAAATTATTTAACTTAATGGAGATCATCCAACCTTTAACTTCTTAAAGGAAGAAATAGAGTCCCAGAGAATTTTTTTAGTGTGAGATCTAACTTGTGAGTTGATAATGACTTTTATTTGTTAAGGAATATAAGGGCAGTAGGGACTATATCCAAAATGAAAATGTGGGCTCTTTTTCAAGAACATTCTTTTTCATCTGTAAAGTATATCAATAAATTTTGAATGAATTCAAGTAGAAAATAGTTATACATTCACCTGTGAAACATTAACTACCCTGAAAATCCAGCCAAATCAGACTCCAAGGGCAAAGTCAACACAATGACTAAAACTCTACCATATTTTTTCCACAGTTAGTTTCCAATAAATCTTCCACCCATCATCTGAGGGCATCCAACATTATACAATGGGCATTTCAAATATAAAACTAATACTCTGAAGAACACAGTTTCAGGTAAGTCTTTATATTTTATTTTATTTTTTTTTGATTACTCAGTTTACCCAACCTTCTGATAAAATAAAACTCCACAAGATTATTATACATGAAAAAAGTGGAGTTTTACTTATTTCTGATCTTTTTCTGTTTTCCAGTAATACTTGCTCAAACAGATAATATAAAATACAACACGCCCTAGCTGACAATGTAGTTTAATTTGGAATCCTAATGATGATTGACTTTGTTAGTAAGAATGCCAAGTATTTGGCACAGACATCTCGCAGGGCCTGGGGAAAAGGGAAATGAAAAGCCAGTTTCTTTGTTGCTATGATTAGATAAGCAGAGACACAGGCAGTGTGCTCACTTCTAAGAGCACCATATGCTAAGCCACAAGCTTAGCCTTCACAGGCCATAAAACCAATGAGCATGCATGGCTAAGACATAGGGAAACCAGCGGTGTACATACACTAATTAATAAGACCGTAGCAGTTTGCTATCTACTCATAACTCTTATTTAGGAGAATATTTCTGTAAAGGAATGTCAAGGTTCTTCACTATATCCAAGTTATGTTATCAAGAGTCCTTCCAACGATAAAAAAGAATATTATACTTCCATTCAGTATTTGATTAGCAAGAGTTATTCAGTCTTTGTCAAAGTTTTCACACAGATTTCACTCTGATCTTTGTAGGCTGTGCCATGTCCTTTCAGAAAGTGGCATGCCTTTCTAGTGAGTGTCTTGGCCCTGACTCACCCCAGAGGTCTGGAAAACCAGGTGAGAATGAGAAACTTACTGGTCATAGGTTTATCAATGTCCTTCCTTTGATCAAACTCTTCATTGTGTTGTTGGCATAAAAGCACTTGACTAAAATTAACTCAGTGTTTAGGGGCAGTTTTGAAAACAATACAGGTCGTTTGTCATGCTATACTAATATGAGAAATGCTCACATTTAGTAAGACGTGAATGTCCATTTCCTTAGGGGGCTACATCTGTCCTCTAGTCTCCAGCACTTATAGGTTACTCTGAATTTGGAACAGAAAGGAACTTGGCTTATTTTGCTTGTTTTATTCTCAAATGTAATGAAGCATTCCCAGATACCTGACTTCAGCTATTACCCAGAATCTTCTTCACTCTTGTCTGGGAGGCTGAAGAAGGTAGTTTTACGTGTTCATTTGCAGCACAGAGGTTCCTGTTTAATTCCCCTTGTTCATTCCTCCCTTTGCTGGTTCCTTTGCTCATGTGGGAATCCCCACTCTTTCTCTATGCACAGAGCTGCTGTAGGCTTTTCTGCTGTCACTCAAGCAAGGCAGGTATACCCAGGTGGTCAGATGAACCCCTAGGGTGCTGAAGCTGTACTACTGTCACTAGTGGGATTCGAGAAAATACTGTCTTCTCCACATTTGTATGAAACACTGTCCACAGGGCCTCAGAGTTTCAGTGCTAGTGTCCCAAGTCCTAGAAGGATATGAGTCAAATCACTGCCATCAGCTTCTGCCTGCATTCTCTATTCTGTAACCTCCACTGTCATTCCAACCTCTAGTCACCTTTGTAGTTACTTCCCTCTGGCTCCCCAGTTAAAAATCAAAAGTCCCCATGTGTATGCACTCATGCAAGCAAAACCCCATCAGTGGAAAGTAGGGAGTTCTTAAAAAATATATTTTTATTGATTTCATAGAGGAATGGAGAGAGAGAAAGAAACATCAAGGATGAGAGAGAATCATTGATCGGCTGCCTCCTGCATGCCTCCTACTAGGGATCAAGCATGCAACCCGGGCATGTGCCCTTGACTGGAATCAAACCTGGGATCCTTCAGTCCACAGGCCAACTGAGCTAAACCAGCTGGGGCAAGAGTCATGATTTTTTTTTTTTTTTTTTGCTTTTTTGTTTTACTAGACTCACAAATTTGATCTCCAGAATACTCTTAGACTATTTCGTCTGACTTTTGGATTCATACAACATCCCCTAAAAACCAAGGTTGTTATTCATCACACATTTCTACGTGTCTGAACTCAAAGGATAATGGGGAGGGGAAACAGTTTACACCAAGAAAATGGCCTCAGTTAAGGTCTCTGTACAACTTGCTATTTGTCTCCCTGGCTAAGAAATAATTAAAATGTCCAGGGGGGAAAATAACCTAGTAATGGCCGGAAACTCTACTTGCTCAAAATCTATTTTCTCAAGTAATGGATTACAAATCTGTGATGACTGTGGAGTTGGAGCAGACACTGCTTATAGTACACAGTGCTCCAATGATGTGGTTAGCTCAGCTCTGCCATCTAACAGTCATTAGAGGGGATGGAGGTCTGCCTCTTCCCCAACATGAACAGCCTCTAATGGCTTTGAAAGAAATGTCTATAGTGACTGCACAGTCACTCTCTGTAGTGGCATGAATGTGAGTAACGTTAAGCTTTTAGGAAAGGAGAGAAAGATAGGAGGGAAAGAGCAGACACAGCAAAGATTTATTCAGCAAACTGTTAATCATCCAGGAGCCTCCGTCTTCCTCCATTAGCCAAAACATACGTTTCTCAAACTTAATAATAAAAATCATGGGCAACATTTAAATTTATGAGAATGAAGAGGACCACATTCAAAACAAATGCCAAAAAGAGAACAGGAATAGATGTAGGTAAAAATCACTCACTAAAGATGCTTAAGAGGGAGTAAATGTCTTTCTTCCCCTAGTACGGTTGGAATAATAGCAGCTATTTAGCACATCTGTGTCCAGGCACTGTTCAAAGTATTCTACTTAGATTTTCTAGACGGATCCTCACTACTTTGGGAGGTGGGTACTGCTACTTTCTATATTTTTAGATAAGAAAATTGAGGCTCCGAGAGGTGCCTGTTTCACTCTTTTAACAAGTATCTATGTAGTCCTCTGCTTAGCCACTGTGAATTTAGGGAACAATTACCCTCTCTAGGTTTATTGTGTTGTGATTGGTCTTTGAATTGGACTACAGCTTTTAGTAGTCTACTTAATTCTTATATAGTAATTTAAAGTGCAATGAGGAAACAAAACATTCTCTAAATACTGTGAAATTTGTTTGAAAATATATTTTCTATTGAAAGGAAATATACCGAAGACTATCTTGCCTTTATTGTTATTATCTGTTTTTGAGAAAAACAACTACCATTAACAAAGTGATTTCATTTCTCAGGTTCCTGGCAGGTGCCCTGAAAATGGCATAATGAAGATCCCTGGAATTAGTAAACCTATCAATGTTAAACACAGTGCTGTTGTCATTCATTCATTCATTCTTTTAGTCATTTTTTACTCCTTCAAATTAATAAGTATTTAGTAATATGTAACCAGTTCCAGGCATCCTATATAATAAAAGGCTAATATGCAAATTATCCCCATGGATGAAAGGTCGACCGAACAGGAGCTAGACATGTGCTGACCACCAGGGAGCAGCACAGAACATGGTGGGCTTCGGCAATGTGGCACTGGCAGCAGGTGGCAGTGGAGGTGCTGTCAGTCCCAATAAGAGTGTGACCACAGCTGGATAGTGGAGAAAGTGAGTGGGCAGCACCAGGCCAAGGCAGATGTGAGTAGGCTCCAATCGCCCTACCAGTTGCCCCAAAGACAGTGACTGGAGGCAGTGGGGGTGGGGCCAGTGAGCAGGTGATGCCAGGACAAGCTGGGTACCAGAGGGGCCCCGATCACTCTGCCAGTTGCCCCACAGATTGGCCCTGATCACTGGCCAGGCCTAGAGACCCTACCCGTAGACAAATTTCATGCACTGGGCTTCTAGTGGAAATTATAAAAACAGTGATGAGCTATGAAAACAGCATAGACTATAACAAGAAGTCCGGTAGTTTCAAATGTAGATCAAATAGCTACCACCTTTGTTTTTTGGGACACATTATTTAATTCCTCTTAGGCTTCTATTATTTTCCTCTGAACTATGGATACTATTGTACTTCCTCAAAGGACTGCTTTAGAAATCAAATGACTAGTTGAGAACAACCTATTATAGGCTACAAATTACAATACAGGTGCCAGTTAGTTATATTGCTAGGACATGACAATTCTAAATGGCCTTAAAATCAGTTGATGAGGCAAAACTCATACACAAAAAAGATAACACACCAGCCCGTTAGTAAATGTTAAATGAAAAGCCTAGGCATTAAGATTTAATGAATTTAGAGTAAGAGAAAAAGCAATTTCCAGCTGAGGGAAATATGCTTTGACTTTGAGATATAATTAATATGTAGGAGAACAAGGCTGATATGCCACAGAAACAAAGACATGAACAAAAACAATTAGGCAATAACTAAAACACCTTATAAGTTTGTAAAATGCCTGTAAACCCCTTTAACTAAAACTCATTTGAGCCAAAGAGGACTGGATGGAGTTAGGGTTGACACATTGGATAGAAGAGGATCATGGTTTAACTTAAGCAGGGGTTAAAAAAACTGGGGAATTTTAAGCAGGTGACTGAGACATGCTGACAGAGTTTGAAGAGATGGTATCAAAGCTGAACGTTAGTGGATGAGTCTGGCATCTTGTACAGGGGAGGAGAGACGGGTGCCAGAGAATCAGTGAAGAAACTTAGAAGAAGGGCCAAGATTTGGGATGTTATGTCTGAAGAAATGTTATAACTTGGGAAATCTGGGATTCGCAAACGCCCGGTGATTGAGTCAAGGTCAAATGCTGTTCCAGTCATAGAACTGCATCTTGAGCTGAGCTGATGCCTGTACTCTCTACTGTGCAGGAAGATAAACCAATAGATTCCCACCCCCCTGGAAAGGGTGTCCTAAACAGATGACAGAGAGAAGGCTCCTGACTGGTCACCCTGCTCGCCTAACAGACTTCTTGATCACATTATGGCTGGGTGAAGTGAAGCAATTTTTCTCAGACCTGAAAGTAAGATTTATTTTTAGTTGTTTTCACACACACAAAAAAAGGTTGACAGAAAGGATTAGGCCCGCACTTGTTTTTTTTTCTTATAGCACTCCCACCCCTCCCCATGTCTATTTTATTCCACTTTCCTTCTGTCCATATTCTATAATGACTGAGAGTGATTCCTTTTTTTCCCCACTTTGATCAGCATCAGAAGATTAAAAACCAAAAAAAGCAAAAGCAGAATAACAAAAGCAAAACATATCCTGAGTTAACTGAACTTCAAGGGAGAAGCTCAGCAATGCTCTTCTCATACACTGAAGAAACACATAAAAGGGACCGAGCTATTTACAGCCATCTCCCCATTTCTAATAATCTTCCATTTAATTAGGACAGTAAATAACAAATGCTCTGTAGCTTTGCATGAGCAATTCTGGGCCCTCCTCAGGATATATCACACCTGGGGCGAGAAAGGGATATCAGAGTGAGTTCCACAGCTCACAAAGATACTAAGTTATGGGGGAAAGCCAGAAACTTTGATTCTACATAGAATAGAGGGCTAAGATTAAAAAGAAAGAAAATTTATTTCTGTTTTCCCTCCACAATTCTAAACAATGTCAGTGATAAAATATTCCACTCACACACAAAATCTAGTTGGTCAAAATTCTAACCTACCACTGCAGACATTGTTGAGTTTGATATCATCCTATATAATAAAGAGGTAGCATGCAAATTGACCATCACACCCTCGAACAAGATAGCCACCCCCATGTGGTCAAAGATGGCTGACACAAGATGGCCAGCAGGGGAGGACAGTTGTAGGCAATCAGGCCAGCAGGGGAGGGCAGTTGGGAGTGATCAGGCCTGCAGGGGAGGGCAGTTGGGGGCAACCAGGCTGGCAGGGGAGGGAAGTTGGTGGCAATTGGGCCAGCAGGGGAGGGCAGTTGGAGGCAACTGGGCTGGCAGGGGAGAGAAGTTGGTGACAATTGGGCCAGCAGGAGAGGGCAGTTGGGGACAATCAGGCTGGCAGGGGAGCAGTTAGGGGTCAATCAGGCTGACAGGCAGTAGCAGTAGGGGTAATCAGGCAGGAGAGCGATTATGAGCCAGCAGTTTTGGATTGTGAGAGGGATGTCTGACTTCCAGTTTAGGCCCAATCCCTGTGGCAGTTGGACATCCCCAAGGAGTCCCATATTGTAGACAGTGCAGGCTGGGCTGAGGGACACCCCCACCAGTGCACGAATTTCATTCACTGGGCCTCTAGTCTACATAATAAAAGACAAACATGCAAATTGACCGTACCTTCACTATGCCTTAAGCCACTCCCACCAGCCAATCAGAGCAACTATATGCAAATTAACCCAATCAAGATGTCAGCCAGTAGCCACAGAGCTGGAGCAAGCAGGAGGCTTGTTTTCCCCAATGATGGAGGAAGCCAAGCTTCCCGCCTGCTGGCCGGCTCTGAGTTATACTCAAAGCAACAAAGTTTCAATTATAGAAGGCAAATAAACCCCAGATACCTGCTTTCAGCCAGCTGTGGCCACGGAACTGGAGCGAACAGGCGTGGGTTGCCCCTGGCAATGGAGGAAGCCAAGCTTCCCTCCTGCCCACCCTGGCCGGCTCTGAGCTCCTCTCAAGGCTACAAAGTTTCAAGTATAGAAGGTAAATAAATCCCAGAATAAAAAACAAAAAAAGAAAAAAAGGAGAAGCTGGGAGCTTCCATCACCAGGGGAGCTTGGCCAGCCTGAAAACGGCCCTCAGTCCCTCACCCAGACTGGCCAGGCACCCAGTTGAGGACACCCCAACCTAAAGGGGGTGTGGCCAGCCTGAAAACAGCCCTCAGGCCCTCACCAAGACTGGCCAGGAACCCTAGTGAGGACCCCCCACCCTAAAGGGAGTGTGGCCAGCCTGAAAACAGCCATCAGCCCCTCACCCAGGCTGGCCAAACCTCCATGGGGTGAGGTTCACTACTGGAGGGGGGTTTGACCATTCTGCAAACAGCTATCAGCCCCTCACCCAGGCTGGCCAGGCACCCCAGTGGGGACCCCCACCCTGAAGGGGATGTGACCAGCATGCAAGCACCCATCAGCCCCTCACCTAGGCTGGCCAGGAACCCCAGCGGGACCCCCACCCTGATCCAGAACACCCTTCAGGGCAAACCAGACAGCCCCCACCCATGCACCAGGCCTTTATCCTATATAATAAAAGGGTAATATGCAAACTGACCCTAACAGCAGAACGACTGGGAATGACTGGTCACTATGACACACACACTGACCACCAGGGGCAGACACTCAATGCAGGAGCTGCCCGCTGGTAGTCAGTGCGCTCCCACAGGGGGAGCTCTGCTCAGCCACAAGCCAGGCTGATGGCTGCCAGCACAGTGGTGGAATTTGATTAATATCTTTAAAGGAAAAATGTAGTCTTCTACTTTAGTTGTGAATTCTTTTAAAATTAAAGAATAATGCATCCAAGAAACGTGTACTTTTGCCTTACTTTGAACTGTGGAAGTAGAATCAGATGTCCTGTTTCTCTTCTTTAGAAATAATGAGTTTGGTGAGAGCTTTGAGAAGAGCCAACATTGAGAAGCAGATTATACAGTAAAAGAATGTACCTTTTCTCAAGGAGAGGTCTGGCCTTTGCCCTTGGAATGTCATACCTGGTAGAAGCTTGTCTTTGTTTACGGCGGGGCTGGCATGCCAGAAAGTCTAACACCAATTTATGCTAGGACTTCCAGCCACACCAACAATGTGATTTAGGCTGGGGTTTTGGGGGTGACATGGTATCAGCTCTATTTCCTAAGGAGCTAGAGACTAAGATCAGACACAGAGATAGTAAACCATGATTATGTGAAGGGACACTCCCACCAAAAAATAAAACAACTCTGGACACCAAGGCTTGGGCAATATTCTGTGCATGTTATCACACATCATTACTATCTATGACTCCATTGGGAGAGGACAACTGGAACCTCCAATTTGGATCCCTGGAGTCTGCCCCATGTGTCTCTTCCCTTGCCTAATTTTAATATGTATAGTGCCCTTATATAGAATAAAGAAGGAATATGCTAATTGACCCTCATGCCATCGCAAAGATGATAGCACACACAGCCAATAAGGAGGGAGTATGTTAATTGACTGCCCCACTCTCAAAGATGGTGGTGCTCACATCCAATAAGGAGGGAATATGCTAATTGACTGTCCCACCCTCAAATATGGCGGCACCCATAGCCAATAAGGAGGGAATATGCTAATTGACTGTCATGCCCTCAAAGATGGTAGTGCCCACAGCCACAAGATGGCAGCACCCAGTCCCCTCAGCCCCGCCGGGGCAGCCTTGCTGAGTCACGTGCCTGCCTCTGGAGTCCCCCAGTCACCTCAGCCTCCCAGCCACCCAGGGCCAGCCCGAGGCACAGGCAAGCCTAGGATGGTGGCTGCCCAAGGCTCTGGTAACCAGGGATGGCCAAGGCTTGTGCTGACAGCAGTGGCAGCAGCAGAGGTGTGATGGAGGCGTTGTCTTCCCCTGATCATCAGGTCACCTCCCACCCCTGTCGGCTCCCAGACTGTGAGAGAGGGCAGGCCAGGCTGAGGGACCCCCCCCCCCCACCAGTGCATGAATTTTCATGCACTGGGCCTCTAGTAAAACATAATAATGAGTATAACAGTGCTTAGTGACTCTGTGAGTTCTTCTACCAAACCATTAAATGTGAAAGTGGTTTGGGAAACTCCTGAACTTACAGTCGGTGTCAAAGTGATGGCAGTCTTATAGACTATGCTTCCTCAGACCTTTTGCATATGGGTCATTTGTCGTCACTCAGAGTTGGCATGATAACAAAGTGCAGGTTGTGAATGTCCTTGACTGTCTGAAGCTAGAAGACCCCAAATAGGGAAACACACTTCCAGGTAAGAATGCAGTCCTTATATACCTCAAAGTAGAGTTTTATTACTTTTACTAGAGAATGCTAACAACTAATATTAAGCAATTATTTCATTGCTATGAGAATATAGCAACAAGCAACAGATTTTATTATACTAGATGGAATTTAGATGAAACATTTTAAAGAACATTCTTACTGGTAGATTTTAAAAAAAGGATGACTATTGGAAACCTTAAAATATGGGTAGGTGTCACATCTGAAAAGTTTAGGTTAATATGAGAGATGACATTGAGCTTCCTTTGTGTTCCAGGACTCTATGAAGAGTGGAAAAAAAAAAAAAGATAAATGTCTGAGATTAAGTAGGATCAAGAAAGCGATTCTCTGATATGAGTAAGAATCCAAGCCATAGGAGGCCCACAAAACTAAGGCTTTTCAGATAGGAGGTGACAGCAGGGCCAGAAGGCTGCCTTCTGTCCAGTGCCAAAATGAGAACAGAACTGTCTTGCTATTTGTCTCTCTCCTAGGTTGAGAAACCTACCCTTCCCCCACCCCCCCATTTCAATCATTTTGTAATACAACTCTTCAAATGAAATCATCTGTTACCATTGAAAGTCTTTCTTTTTCTGCTTCTTTTTAGAAACCTGGATTTTCATCTGTGGCCTAAATAGATGAACCTCCTCCACCCATCATATTCAAAAGAAATTGTTGTGCTGTCATGACTACTTAATTCCTTTGCTATTCTGATATCTGTCCTACTTAGGGCACATCAGTAGAAGGTAGGGTTCTTTGGAAAAGACAATAATTCTGGGAAAAAAAGAATGTGTTGGGAAAAGAGAAAAACCAACCTGGAGATGTATTGACTCCATAAAAGTAGTCATTGGCGCCCTGACTTGTTTGGCTCAGTGAATAGAGCATCAGCCTGTGGACTGAAAGGTCCCAGGTTTGATTCTGGTCAAAGGCATGTACCTTGGTTGTGGGCACATCCCCAGTAGGAGGTGTGTAGGAGGCAGCTCAACGATGTTTCTCTCTCATTGATGTTTCTAACTCTCTATCCCGCTACCTTCCTCTCTGTAAAAAATCAATAAAATATATTTTTACATGAAGTAGCCATTAGCATGTGTCTATACGAGCTGAGCAGGACTACTGAGGGCAGGACATCATGGACATCACTCCTGCATAGAGTCGCCAGGAGTCGGAACTGACTCAACTGCAAGTAACACACATGTGTGCTTGAGGAAGTAAATAAATGGAAAGAAAGAATATCGAGGACAGCCTGGCTGGTGTTGCTCAGTAGTTGAGTATCAACTCATGAACCAGGAGGTCATGACTTGATTCCAGATCAGGGCACATGCCAGGGTTGGGGGCTCAATCCCCAGTAGGAGGCAGCAGAGTAATGATTCTCTCACATCATTGATGTTTTTATCTTTCCTCTCCCTCTCCCTTCCTCTCTCTCAAATCAATAAAAACATATTTTAAAAAAGAATATCTAGGAGAGCTTTTGACTTTGTTGCTTTCCCTTAAATATCCTATACTAGAGGCCCAGTGCACAAAAATTTGTGCACTCGGGAGGGGGGTGTCCCTCAGCCCGGCCTGTGCCCTCTTGCAGTCTGGGACCCCCCAGGGGATGACCACTTGCTGGCTTAGGCCCGCTCCTCGGGGGATTGGACCTAAGATGGAAATCAGACATCCCTCTGGCAGCCCGGCAGCCCTCAGGGGATGTCCACTTGCCAACGGGGAGCAGGCCTAAACTGCAGTTGGACATCCTTAGCACTGCTGAGGAGGTGGGAGAGGCTCCAACCACCACCGCTGTACTGGCAGTCATCAGCCTGGCTTGTGGCTGAGCAGAGCTCCTCCCATGTGAGAGCGACCTGACCACCAGAGGGCAGCTCCTGCATTGAGCGTCTGCCCCCTGGTGGTAAGTGTGTGTCATAGTGACAAGTCATTCCCAGTCGTTCTGCTGTTAGGGTCAGTTTGCATATTACCCTTTTACTATATAGGATTGAGGCCTGGTGCACTGGTGGGGGCCGGCTGGTTTGCCCTGAAGGGTGTCCTGGATCAGGGTGGGGTCCCACTTGGGTGCCTGGCCAGCCTGGATGAGGGGATAATGGCTGTATGCAGCTGGTCACACCCTCTTCAGGGTGGGGGTCCCCACTGGGGTGCCTGGCCAGTCTGGGTGAGGGGCTGAGGGCTGTTTTTGGGCTGGCAGGTGACTGAAGCTCCCAACCTCTCCTTTTTTTCTTTTTTTTTTTTTATTCTGGGATTTATTTACCTTCTATGGCTATCACTGGAACTGAGAGCCGGCTTTAGCTCTGAGGTTCGGCTCCAGCTCTGAGACCACGGCTGCTGAAAGCATGTATCTGGGTTCGTTTGGCTTCTATAATTGTAACACTGTTGCAGCTCCAGCTCTGAGGCCCAGCTGGCTGAAAGCAGGTTTCTGGGGTTTGTTTAGCTTCTATAATTGCAACATTGTTTCTTAGAGTGCAAGCTCGGAGGCCGGTAGCAGCAGGCGGGGGACCTTGGCTTCCTCCATCACTGGAGCAAGCAAGCCTCCTCTTTGCTTCAGTTGCCTGGCTGCCGGCCGCCATCTTGGTTGGCAGTTAATTTGCATATCACCCTGATTAGTCAATGGGAAGCATGTCGGAGAGCTAGTTTCAGCTTGATCCTGCAGGCCAGGTTGAGGGACCCCACTGGTGCATGAATTTGTGCACCAAGCCTCTAGTATGTGTGTGTGTGTGTGTGTGTGTGTGTGTGTGTATATATATATATATATATATATATATATATATATATATATATGGCGCCAGGGGCCGTCACAACCAAAACAACCAGACAGATGACCGAACAGCATGCTGCATGGGGCGACAAGGCCAGCAAGGGGGTTAGATAGGGACAACCTAAGGACTGAACAAGCAGGCTGAGTGGGGCGACCAGGCCAGCAGGGGATGACCAGGCTGGCAGGGGAGAAGTTGGGGGCGACCAGACCGGAAGGGGGGAAGTTTGGGGCAACCAGTCTGGTGGGGGGCAGTTCGGGGTGATCAGGCCAGCATGGGGGCAGTTAGAGGCTATCAAGCAGGCAGGCAGATAAGCAGTTAGGAGTCAGCAGTCCTGTATTGTGAGAGGGATGTAACTGCCAATTTAGGCCTGATCCCCAGGACCCAGCAGTTGGACATCCCCCAGGGGGTCCTGGATTGGAGATGGTGCAGGCTGGGCTGAGGGAACCCCCCCACCCAGCCCCGTGCATGAATTTTGTGCACTGGGCCCTCTCTCTCTCTCTCTCTCTCTCTCTCTCTCTCTCTCTATATATATATATATATATATATATATATATATATACATATATATATTTGGTAGAAGAGAGCATTTGTGAATAATTTGTCTGGAGCCTTTGGGAAAATACATTTTTAATTCATTTTTGCTTCTTTCCTTACCTAGATCAAATAAGTGGATAATGCCACAGAGACTGGCGCCATCCCAGCAGCCCAAGAGAGAAGCAATTACACATTCTTTTGCTCTCCCCTTGAAATCAGAGTGGATAAGAAAAATACCATTTTGGCAGCACCTGCTGCTACTGGTTTCATGACTTTTTTTGTCTTTCTTCTTCCCAGAAAGAAAACAAAAGTCTAACTTAAATAATATAAAAGCATAATTTGGTCAGCTGATCAATTTTACAGCAGACTCTTGCAGCAGACGGGCTATTGTGTCTGAATCTTATTGTCCCAGTTGGATTATAAACGCATGATTGACTGAAAACACTTACAAATGCATGTGAAAAACAGGCGTGTTCTCCTCTCTTTCTGCATGAAAATAATAGACATAAAACTCAGATATATCAATTCAGACACTTAGGCAAAAATTTCACTGAGGGCTAGGGATGGAAATTAGGAATTAAAAGCCATCTTTAATATAGAAGGGGGACTAAAGTGACAGAAAATTCGGCTTTAGAGGAAAAAAAAAATACTTAAAGTACAGATTCACTGGGAGTTGGGTCCCAAGAATAACATGGTGCATTTTTTCAAAAACATCTTATATATTTTTTAAAACCATAATCCAGGTCATTTAATTCAATATTTTCCTTTTGTCCTTTCTTAAGCATCTCTCCCTTCAGTCTGATCCTTTCTCAGTGTCTCATTTTTTCCTTTGAATTCCCTCCTCCCCTCCATCATCACCTTATTTCATTTGCTTATGCCCTGGGTTCTTGTTCTCTCTCCCATTCTTCAATCTTCTACAGAGTTCTTGGATTCTAAGCCCCAAGAGGGTAGGCAGCAGGCCTATGAAGTTTTCTGGTTCAGAAGCAAACAGTGCCACGCACAATTAGGTACTTAATTGCTTTGTGATGACTATGATTGATGATGTTTTCCACATACACTAATTCCAGTGAGAAACACACTTCTCCTGTCAGATGGACTGCATACAAATGACTACTCCAAAACATGACTGCGACAAACAATTCTAAAAAATAGGTCTGCACATTTTTACTAGAAGGCATATTTCACATCACACACACACACACACACACACATACACACACACACACACAGAGAATCAATGGTGCCAACACGTATACAATCTATTTTTTTAGCAAAAATGTCTTTTAGATAGGGGCTCGAGGAGCAATGCCAAGGACCAAGTTATGAAACTTAACTAACTTTGTTTTCTTGGGCACATTGTGTCAATTCATCTGTAAATTGAAGAATAGAAACTTTTGCCTTGTGCTGGTTTTCAAATATGTCTGCAAATCCTTTGACATCACTCCTTTCAAAATATAGGCCCTGTTTTCATTCTTCTTTCTTGTGGAATAGATGTAGTGACTTACTTCTAATAAGGAAATATGGTAGAAGTGAATTTTTTTTGCATATTCCTCTCTCTCTCTCTCTCTCTCTCTTTCTTTTTTTTTTTTTTTTTAAATCTCAAACCTTTTTTTTTTTTAATATATTTTATTGATTTTTTACAGAGAGGAAGGGAGAGAGATAGAGAGTTAGAAACATCGATGAGAGAGAATCATCGATCAGCTGCCTCCTGCACATCTCCTACTGGGGATATGCCCGCAACCCAGGTACATGCCCTTGACCGGAATCGAACCTGGGACCTCTCAGTCCGCAGGCCGACGCTCTATCCACCGAGCCAAACCGGTTTTGGCCTCTCTCTCTTTCTTGCTCTTGCTCTTGCTCTCTCACTTACTCTCTCAGTTTTCTGTTCACTCACCCTGGGGGAAGCCAGTCCCCATGTCTGTGACACTCAATCAACCCTATGAAGAGGCCTGTGAATAGAGGAACAGAGGCCTCCTGCCAACAGCCATAACAGACTTGCCAGCAATGCAAGTAACCTTGGAAATGGCACTTCCAGTTCTAGTCAAGCCTTCAGAGGACTGCAGCCCTGGTGGATACTGACTGTCTCCTTGTGAGACAGTTTGTACCAGAACAACCTAGCTTAGTCACTCCTAAATTCCTGAACCACAGGTACTGTGAGAGCTAATGTTCATTGCTGCTTTATGCCACTTCATTTTTAGAGAATTAAAAAACACACACAGATAACTAATATAATCCTTTTATCATAGTCTCATTCTGAAGATCAAAAGAGATAACATGGAAAGTTGCTAGTATATGATAATAACTTAACACATCTTTGTTCTCTATTCCTATTTGGCAATGGCCAAATATGATTATGACTGCACTACCTCCATAGACACTCCCCAATCAATAAAGTTCTTGAAATAGAAATAGAACTCTGCCAAAAATAAAGGAACAAGCCTACATCAGTTTAGCCCAAAGCCTTACTCTTGTTTATTCTGCCCAGATACTTGACTTGCGAAGTTATGAAAGTTCATTCTAATGGATTCACATGGTTCAAAAAAGAAAAGCAACATGCAGAAGAAAATAGCATTGAGAAGCTGACAAATAGCATTTTCTCAGCCCCATCTATGAAAAATAAAACAAAGAAGGAAAACAAGTCGTAGAGTTAAAACTCCAATGATAATGATACCAAGAGTGACAAAGTTAGCAATGACAATAAAATGTATCTGGCAACATAGCATGCCAGATGGTTTACCTGGTATATCTCATTTAATCATGCCTAGCAGTAAATAAGATAAGTACTATTATTTTCCCCTATTTACAGGTGATAAAACTGCAGCTTACAGAGGCTGAATATTCTGTAAGGCCTTTAAGATAAGAAGAGGTAGAACCTAGGTAAAATGAACCCAAGTCTGTGCTCTTCACCTTTATGCTACATCATATTCTGAAAGGAAATGCAGCAAAATAAATATCACTTTGGAGGAAACATGTAAGAGATTTGCAAGCAAATATCACATTGTCAGAAGAAAATGCTAATATTTTTTATTGCTTTTTCTACATTTACATTATTCCTTAATGCTCCTTTCAAATCCCTTCCAATTCTAGCTGACACTAAGATTGCTTGTAATGTGTTTCTTTTATATTATGCAAATTGTGTGGTTGTGATTGTTTTTGTTTTTTTAAAGCCCTCATTTGGCTATGAACTTCGGGTGAATTTATAAGATAATGATACATTATTATCATCTGTTATTGTTATTAATAATCTCTTATTATCACAATGAAGATTCTAACAGAGATTGGACTTGATTTGAAACCACTTAATATTCTCTCCATACCCTCAGCCTGGCCTTCAAGCTGTAGAGGGAATTGATAAAGGATTACAAAATCGGATAAGCAACTACATCACGGACATGGCAGCCCTCCAAGACAACTTCATTATCGTCTATCAGCCTTATGAATGGCCGAGAAACCACAAGAGCAGCTGAGAACACTAGAGTTTCCTTATGGTCCCCTTAAGAAAGCAATGCACAAAGACACAAAACAAAGGGTTGACATCCTTCCTAGAGCCCCCAAGGCGACCAATGGAGATGCATGGCCTATATCCTGGAGCAGCTAAGACTGGATGTGGCATTCCCAATGCTGGCCCAAGAGCATGTTGGTTCAGTTTGGAAGGAGTTTCTAAATTGAGAGCTCCACATTAAATTTCACATTCTATTTTTTTGTTTTGTTTTGAAAAACTAAAAACACTGACAAAATGGTCCTGCATGACAATTGCAGAAGCTGAAAAGCAGCTGCTCATTTCAGAAGATCTGCCTCTCTTCCATCTATCCTCCGTCTCTATCACCCTCTGATGTTATAGACACCTGCCCTGGTACCCTCCTTTATATCACTCCACTGTGTTCTTTTAGGCATCTGGGTTTGTGACTTACAAACCACACTGAAAACTCTAGGATGACAAAGATCATCTCTGTCCCAGCCTGGGGTCTAGCAGATTCAGGTACTTAAATAATTGTGAAATGACAGAATCTATATTTTTCCTTTCCCTAATATATATACAAAAAAGGGCACCAGAATGGATCAATCAAATCTGTGGGAATTTATCACTGAGAGAAGCTAGTTGAAAAATATCCAATTGGAAAAACACAACAGAGCAAAACTCATCTAGCTCTACAGAGCCTTGCTCATATAATATGCTGACAAAAGTTGGGACTCATAAGAATTTACATTCTAGCCATCTTGACTCATGTACCCAGACACACCATCTTGGTTCTTACCTCTGAATTGTTCCCTTCTAGTCCGATTAACTCCTATTCATTCTTCGGGTCAAAAAGGCAATTCCTCATCCAAGTCCTATTTTACCAGAAGCCATAGCCCAGTCAATAGACAAATTCATCTGCCTTCTATGCTACCTCTTGTCTTTATACATATTTATATGGTGGCACCTGTCACACAATGTCATTGCTACGCATGTCTTCTTTCTAGAATTTTAGTTTATTAAAGATAGGTTTTTGCCTCTCATTTTTCATCATCACCATCTGTTAGCATAGAGCCTGATGCAAAATAAATAATGGCAATGAACTTAATATCTACTCTTCTCTGAAGAGTCAAGGAATTTCACTGTTTTCAGGGTCCAGTTGTCCTGGGATGGCTTGTTTCTGGGCTGCATCACGATAAAGCATGGTGTTATAAACCTCCAATGTGGACACAAATGTATCACAAATGAATCAGTAAGTTGTCCAGATCATTGATGACAATTCATATATACTCAAGATAATTGATTACACTGTAATTAATAGTTCTAAAAAGCATTAGAAAATAAAGCCTGATGTTCCATATATTTCTAATTTATTCTATGGATTTTTTGGAGATACTACTGTGTATTTTAGGTTTTAATGAGAAACCAGCTCTTATCCACCCTGTCAGCATTGAACAGGATAATGCCAAGAGATTTACATGAAATACAGAAAGTGTTTGTGCGTGTAGTTGATAAGATTAATGAAACAGAATAGAATCCATATAATACACTATTAAAGGAATATGCAATAACCTATAGTTATTACTTGAGAGAATTATGTGATCAAAAACAATAAGTAAGAGTTGTCATGATAATATAACCATCCTCAGAACTCAACAATCAACAACTTATTACTCATTGTGTTTGTTTGTTTTTTTTTTGTGTGTGTATTTTTATTTTTTTTATTTCATAGAGGAAGGGAGAAGGAGAGAGAAATATCAATGATGAGAATCATTGATTGGCTGCCTCCTGCATGCCCCCTACTGGGGATCCAGCCTGCAACCCAGACTTGTGCCCTAAGAATTGAACTTAGACCTCCTGGTTCAGAGGGTAATGCTCAACCACTCAGCAACACCTGCCTAGCTACTGATTGTTTTAATAGTCACCCTTTTAGGCTTTACACACAAAGCATTCCTCATTTACCATGGAGAGAAAAATCTGTTAGGAAATAATTCATGAGTTCCTTACGGTGGTGACCAGACAAATGGTAGCCTGTACATTTGATAAGTTAAACTGAAGTGTCTCAGATTTTGTCCTAAACCTTTGGTAAAGATAAACACCTCCTGCTTGTACTTTTTGAGCTCTGGCCTCAATAATTAGGAATTACTATAGAGTTGAACATGTTCATTTATCTACACCCCCTATGGATACATGTGGGCCTGTGGACATACTCACTACAATTATTTTCTGTAATTAAACTAACTTTCAATATTAACAGTGCAAACCAATAATGTCAATTGTTTCTCCAGAGGTCTTACCTACTGGGGATATGATCTAATGGACCACTAGATCAAAAGACTGGAAATAGAGCCAAAGGCCCAAGGGAGCCTTGCAGAGGCTCATGCCTGCCTTTGTTGCTATCCTCACCCAGGGATGTCATTTCCTCTTTCAGGCATATGTGAGTAAGGTTGTTATTTGCTTTAACTTATCTTACTATATATTATAGTGTCCTTTGTGTTTCAACAGGATATTTTAAATGGTTCAATCTTCAAGTGAGGGTATATCTTGCAATAGCAATGCATTTTTACCTTGCACATTGAAAATGGAATTTTGTTCATTTTATTGGGTTGTAAAATAGTCCACTTCATTATTAAAAGCTAGCCCAAACTAACATTTTGGTCTTCTCATAGTCACTAAGATATGCCATAACTTTTCTAAGGTTTCTGACTTATATTGATCCATTGAATGGTAGCTTTCTATGCCAGCATTTGGAAACTTATTTAAGGAAGAAGAATATAATTGTATTAATGGTCTCCGATGAGTTTAAATATGGGTTGTTATGTACTAAATGTTTACATGTCCCTCAAATGCATTTGGTAAAGCCCTAACCTCTAGTGTGACTATATTTGGAGATGGGATCTCTAAGGAAGTTATTAAGGTGAAATAAAGTCATGAGGTGGGGCCCTGATCTGACATGATTAAGGATTAGTGTCCTTGTAAGAAGAGACACCAGAGTAGCACACATCCCTGCCCCAATTTTTTTTTCTGCACCCAAACATACACAGAGGAAAGGCCATGAGAGGCCGCAAAGAGAAGGTGGACTCCTATGAGCCTGGAAGAGATCTCTCAGGAGAATCTGAAAACTGATTTGACAGGACCTTCACCTTGGACTTTCCAGACTCCAGACTGTGAGAACTGAGATTCTGTTGTGTAAGCCCCCCACAGTCTGTGATATTCTGTATGGCAGCCCAAGCAGACTGAGTCAAGGCTGTATGCCTGATTGTGTCTGAAGATCAACACAGTCAGCACCTGGTCGTCTGTTCTGTATGAGCTAGTTGCCAAGAGGGGACAGAAGGTCTGTGAGGAGAAGAGTCCTGGTATGGGTGATGGAAGTGAAGAGGGGGAAGAGAAAGTGTGTCTCTTCCTCAGCCCAAACCATGATCCAAGCAAGAGTCCTATGCAGCATAATCTGTCCCATTTCTATGGTAACTATGCTAGGTTCTGGGAGGTTAGGGCACATGGAAGGCAGCATTCCCAAGGCAGGGATTGCATCAATGGCAATTATAAATTCAAGGTGTTTGATAGGCAGCAGACATCAACAAAGAGGCCAAGAAGAAAAATCATATGAGAAGACCAGCAGTGATCCAATGTGAAACACTGGAGGCATCCTGGAAATAACTATTGTAGGAATAAAGAGAAGGTTGGAAGGAAACTTAAATTAATTAATGGTCAAGAACTTAGGAGTTTTGGTGTTAGGGATACTAAACCAGCAAATATTAAGGATTAATACCTTATGTTCATATGCCAGCAGAGCTTGGGGACACTGATAGATCCAGCCTGGTGATGCTTACAAAATATTATCCTTTTTTTAGTACATTAAAATGTTTTTTCAAGATATTCTCTCTCTCTCTCTCTCTCTCTCTCTCTCTCTCTCTCTCTCTCTCTCTCTCTCACACACACACACACACACACACACACACACACTCACACACACACACAAACACGCACACACATTTACCCCATTCAAAATCTCACAGGTCTGGAAATGCACATGCTAGAGACTATTGTGGGTAACTTGTATATTTCTAAATTTGAGTTAAAATCACCCCCAGAACTTGCCCAGTGATTTTTTTAAAAATATATTTTAATGATTTTTTACAGAGAGGAAGGAAGAGAGATAGAGAGTTAGAAACATCGATCAGCTGCCTCCTGCACATCTCCTACTGGGGATATGCCTGCAACCCAGGTACATGCCCTTGACCGGAATCGAACCTGGGACCTTTCAGTCCGCAGGCCGACGCTCTATCCACTGAGCCAAACCGGTTTCAGCTTGCCCAGTGATTTTTAAGACAACATCAGTGTCATCTATCCTGGTTAGAATGAACACTGAAAGTCTGGGATGCAGTGCCTATTTGTTCTTCCACTCACTAAAAAAGGGAGCCTTTTTATAACAATTTTCTCCATTAGTGCAAGTAAACAATGAAATGAGTAGATGGATATCTTTTCTCTCCTAATACACAAATCTACACAGCCTTCTGCTTGTAGAAAGTAAGAATATATTTCTAGTATAGTAGCAACAGGACTTCTTTGGTAGGAGGTGTGTATCAGTATGTCACTAGAATTGACAACAAAAATAATAATAATAATATGCATTTAGACAAAAGTTCACACAGAAAGTAGCAGGAGCTTTTTCTGTCTTCCAGTAATAAATCTTAGTGGGCTTCATGGGTCATTCTGACATCAAAATCTTGCCTGATATCTCCAAGTCAGGACGTTCTGAAAATATCAATTTTATTTAAGTCTAAGAGTGACAATGGCATGTTTAAAAATGCATTTCATCAGCATAGCAATTTTAAGTTCATGGAATGCTCAGGAGATGCACTGCTCTTGGATACAATTATCTTTACCCTGTCCACCCTCTCAAATGGCCATTCTGAGCACAATTATTAGCAAATGTACTTCTGTTACTATTACTCTTCTCTTCCACTGCAAATACTGCTTGTGAGTAAATGGTGTTCTTAGACACAACAAAATCAATTTGTTCTGTCTGATGGAATGGAAATATGAAGTGGAAGATGGCCTAACTGATGAAATGGGTTACTTCCTTCACTGTGAGTCACAGAAAGGGCATCTGAGTCACAGCAATGCAATCTCCCAGGAAATAATATTTGCTTCACTAATAAAATCCACCGGAAGAATCTCCCCATTTCTGGCTAAAACATAGTAAAATATAAAATAGAGTCTTTTAGACATTCTGGTCAGCACTGGTGAGTTGATTCACACAAAACACCTTTTTGAGGTGGTAGCTTGTTGACCCTCTTTAGAGTGGGTAAAATTGAGGTCAAAATCTATATGCTAGGCATGTTTGGAATATAGAATCCATGATCTCAGAGATGTCTATTTCTTGGAAGTTCTAAGCATTTTGTTCGCTGAGAAGGTTCAACCCATATTGGCTATTGAAGAAGACATTTCATTCAACTGACATTGCTATGGAATGAATAGTGTCAACCAATTTTGCCGGAAGCCGGTCCATCCTTGCTGCTTGACACAGTCGCTGCAGGATAGAAACATCTGCACAGCATATGTTTCAAGGGACCTGGCGTATATAGCATACTGTTCTTAATATGTTTGCTCCCCTTAGTGCTGTGTGTTTTAACCAAGGTCACCTCTCCGAGAAAGGTTGTTTCCCCAGGTAGGGATTTTTCCCTGAAGTTAGGGAGGGGATGAAACTCCTTAACTAAGTGCCAGGCGGGTAGTTAATCACTTTAACTACAAACAATCATGCTTAAGCTACATAATCTTTACTCCCTGGAATGGAGATAAGGAACGCCCTAACCTTTGTAATAGAAATTGACAGGATTAAAATCAACTGGTATAAATATGGATGTAACAAGACAATACACAGCAGAACCTCTCTGGAGATCGAGACCAGAACTTGGCTGGAGATCCTGGCTGGAGATCCTGGCTAGGCTGCTGATCAACTGAACACTGTCTCCGTGTCATTCCTTCTTCGCCGACTCCGTCTACGCCTTTGGGAACCCCTGGACCTGCTGGGGTTGGACCCCGGCACAACTTATTTCTCTAAGTGATTTTTATATATTAACCTTAGTATTTCAGATAAAACTTGATGTCCCTCCATCTGAATTGCAAGTAATGCCTCCAACTCAAGGACTCAGATCTGATGAGATCAGGAATCATTTTGTTTCCTTATGAGAGATGAAAACAGAGCAGAGCTCCTGGAGAGTATCTCACCTCGTATTTTAAGGTGAATAAAATCTTTTGTGACCCAGCATTTGTTTTATTTGTGTTCTTTAGCTCTATTAAATTGTGATCAAAAGAATAAAAATATGCTCTATGCTTCAAAATAGAGATATTCCTCTTTGGGGAATGCTCCAGAACATGGTGCATCCTTTAGATGGGCCTGGCTGTGAGCCTACTTTCATCTGTCTCTGTTCCATGTCCTGATTTTAGCCCTGAATTGGGGACATTGAAAATCCTGGTCTGTCTGAAATTCATCTCCGAGTTATAACAAAGTTAAAATGATAATGTATAACTACTGGTGTGCCTAGTGGTTCCAAATTCTCAAACATGGACCCAGAAAGTCCATATGTTAGATTCACAAAATATATTCCAGCAAAGTAATTTTAAGTAGCTAAAATGTTTACAGGGCTTGTCTGGCCAGTGTTGCTCAGTGGCTGAGCGCCGACCTATGATGGTTGAGCGCTGACCAATGAACCAGGAGGTTATGGTTCAATTCCCAATCAAGGCACATGCCCAGGTTGTGGGCTCGATCCCCAGTGTGGGGCATGCAGGAGGCAGCTGATCAATGTTTCTCTATCATCATTGATGTTTCTATCTCTCTTTCCCTCTACCTTCCTCTCTGAAATCAATAAAATATATTTTAAAAATTGTATAGGGCTTTTGTCTTCTGTTTATAGAAATAGTAAAAATGATATAAAATTTAAAAAAAACAAACAAACAGGAAGCAAACCACAATGAACATGGATGTAGAAATCAGCAAATATTCTAGCAACCAAACACCAAGAGCATATAATAAATATTGCTAAGTGAAGAAAAATAAAATTCAGAAGCGAGAGCCAGGGGAATTAGATAGACAGATTGTAATTAGCAATTACCTAAACTGGATCATGTTCAGGATATAAGGTCTAACATCACCTCTTGCATTCTAAGAGGTGCCCTGGGATTCTTAATAAATTAAAGTAATTAGGAACCCCTCCCAATTTTATTTCCTATTAACATATGAAAGTCCAGTCTTATCTTGTATCCAGAGGTCAGTTCTGGTCAGCATGGGAGAATTTTTTCTTTACACAAGTTCAAAATATGTTAATTTTAATTTATGTCATGCACTGACTCCAAAGTCACTAATTTAAAAATTCATGTCAATTTGAACACAAACTAGCCTGCACTGTATTTAAGGACACCGTGTCATTAAAGGGTCAAAAAATAACTGCCAAATTAATAACTTAAATAAAATAACCAGAGAAAAACTATTAGTGTAATACTTTGATGCAACCTTACAACTAGAGAGAAGGATCTCCCAAGGGAGCAAAAATCTGCAAGGTTCAGGAGGGTATTCTGGCATGATGCTAATTACATGCAAATCATTATGAGGCATGTAAAAGCAATATTTGTTATTAGTTTTATATTATTTGAAAATAGTAACCCTTTATTTCCTTAAAGATAATATACAATTATTACCAATATAAATATCCATTTCCCCCCCAATTAAATGAAATTACTGTGCCTTTACTGCCTATGTATAATATTAGGAATATTATGATGAGATGATGATATCAAACTTTTCTGACATTGCTAGAAACTGAATGAAGTGTTGCAGTTAAGAGATTTTTACAGATAACTAAGAGTTATCTATACAACATTGCTTTTTATGTTGGAGGAAGTAAAAAAATGAATAAATTAAAATGTCATGCATTTATTGAACACTTACCACATGAAGGGCACCGGGCTCAAGGCTGTGCCTAAAGTGGATTACATCATTTCATACTGAAAATGATTTAATCTTGGTGATACATGGCTGAGTATTTACGGCTGTATGACTCTGTAATGCAATCAAGCCCCCAGGGTCTGCCAAGTTATAAAGGGTTAGCTGTTCCTGTAATACATGTTTCTCCATAGGGGCAAAAATCACAGCAAGATCTGGCTTTAACAGTTTAGGTCAGTAGAAATTCTGCAGGGGAGAATTCAGTGTTAATTGAAAAGTGGTCATGGGTCAGGGAGAGAAGTAAGAAGAGAGGGAAGGAGGAGGGGGCTCCTCATAGGAAAACTAACAGCAATGAAAGGTTTCATAATCTTGGAGTCCCCTCCCTGTTCAGCATTACTCCCCACCCCACCCCAATGGTAAAAGTGCAGCAAGAACATGCTTTCTTCTCACACTTTAAGTGAAATAAAGGGAATTGGCTCCATGAAGTTAACTATTGGAGTTGACTTGATTGATGCTTTTGTTCTGATATGGGTAGAGCCTGCTGAAGACTTGTTCTCCAACACTTAGAACAGAAGACTGTCAGGTTCAGAAACCACACAGCTGGAATGTAGAGATATCCCCCAAATGGCCCCTGAAATATTCAGAGTAAATTTAAAAGTGAAGTATGGGAAAGCATGCATGCTAAGCTTTGGTTAAAGTTATAAAGTTGTGTGCCTGGACTTTGGTGCCTGTATTTCTTTTATTTGTACACTACATTGAATTAGTTTTCTTCAAAAATATTAAAGATAGGAATTGTGTTTACTGAATAATTCATGCTGAAATGTTAAAGAGACTCTATTTATGAAGAAAGCAGTCGGCCAGTTTTCTGTCCCACAACTCCCTCTAAGAACAGTCCAGATGCTTAGCTTAGCTTTATTCCCTGCACACAGACATATATCTTTTTCTTGAAGGAATCTGCTAAATTGCCCTTGAGTTGATATTCAGCCTTTGATTTTGTAAAATCAAACCTAATAGGTGTTAACAGAACTGCCCTTTTCTGGCCATTGGTAATCCTCATAGACCTATTGAAATTGGCAAACAACTGAAACTTAAGGGAAACTGAACATGGCAAGAAAATGCTGACTACTGATGTTCACACCCAATTTCTGAGTCAATAGGCTCTGAACATCTCCTCTGCAAAACTCTCCAAACTTGAATAAAGTACAGGTCCTTTTTAAAAGAAAAAAAAAAACACTCTTGGGGATGCCCCTCTGATCATTCTAATTCCTTTTATTTTAGCATTACATAAATATGTGCAAACATAAAAGTAGTTATAATCTGCTTATGCTTATAACCCTTATGCAACCAAAATAGATTTACAAATTAAATACAGATAAATCTATAAAAGTTGTAAAATTGTAATTAACGATATTAATTTAACATGACAGCTGATGTTGCTTAATTTAAATAAAATTATTAAGTCCCATCATAAGCATAATTCTCCTGACCTTGCCATGCTTGTGCTAAGTGAAGCTTGCTGTGATTCTATTTTTCCATCAATTTCCTCCATTTGAAATACTGTGAGACCTTAGTTTATTAAGGTGTGCTCTGGCATCATTTTACCTTTTGCATGGTGCAAACACATCTTTTATATTCTCAACCTGACTTTGTTCTTTTCTCATTAGCCCTCAACAACTTAAGTAGGACCAGTTTGGTCCCCACATGGTCATGGACACAACTCAACCCAGGCAGTAAAAGCCTGTGGGCACGCCTGCTTACTAAGTGGTTGGGGCTTTGTCATTTAGAATATACCTGTACTACATATTTGTACTACATATTTTTTGAATTGTCATCTCCCACTTGCAGAAAACTCTTTGAACCATGAAAAGGTCTCCTTAGAAAATGTCTTCCCTCTATGGGCAATTTGTGTCTATGAGCTGTCTGTCTTAACAAGCTTAAGTGTCCTGAAGTCCAGATAAAGTGTGGGGGATGATGGATGCTGGCAAGAATGGTGGGCATCATTAGTTCTCACTATATTTAGCACTTTGTTAAGACTCTTAGCTAAACTTCTCATTTTGTTCTTTTTTAAGAAATATATTTTTATTGATTTCAAAGAGAGGAAGAGAGGGATAAAAGCTTCAATGATGAGACAGAATCATTCATTGGCTGTGTCCTGTACATCCCCTACTGGGGATCAAGCCCACAAACCCATCATGTGCTCTGTCTGGGAATCAAACCTTGACATCCTGGTTCATGGATCAATGCTCAACCACTGAGCAACACTGCCTGGGCTCATTTTGTTCTTTTTGCGAATAGATATTCAACACTGTTGACACTCCATCTTGGTCATTACCTAAATCAAGTTTTATTGAAAATATCTGGCAAATTTAGGTAATGCCAATTACCATCACAGGCACTGCTATCAGCCCTTTGAGGAATGGTGTCTGAGACCCAAATTACGTTCTCGGTTTTTCAAGGCCTCCTTTATTCTCACCTCTCTCCAAATCAGCATAAAGTTGACACACCCAAAACTACCAAGCCAAGAAAATTAGTTAGGATCTAGGAACACCATTTTTTTAATATATATTTTATTGATTTTTTACAGAGAGGAAGGGAGAGAGATAGAGAGTTAGAAACATTGATCAGCTGCCTCCAGCACATCTCCCACTGGGGATGTGCCCGCAACCAAGGTACATGACCTTGACGAGAATTGAACCTGGGACCTTTCAGTCCGCAGGCCAACGCTCTATCCACTGAGCCAAACCAGTTTCGGCGGAACACCATTTTTTTTAAAAAAGATTCTTGACATGTGTTAACTTATAAAACATATAAATATACTTATACATGTAAGTTTACATATTATTCAAAACTATAACCCTCGGTCACAGCTCTTCTGCTACTTTGCTGCCTGACCCACCTGACTATAGTTTTTCTCTTCCCTCCAGGATAAAGCCTCTCGGTTGCTTATTTCATAAGGACGAAGTAGCCTGATCTATCTTAGCTGCTGCTTGGACTCATCTGGGCAGCAATTTGTGCTCCCTACCCAAAGAAGTCAATACGGCCCTACTATTTGCAAGAGGGATGGCCACTGTGTCCCAGTGGGAATCATTTGAGGCCATTTTCTCTCACTGATACAGGCGAGAGATCCACTTACAGTAGAAATGCAGTCAGCTTGCACCACTGAATTCAATTACCTAGCCCTGCCACTGGCCATCGTGCACCCTGTGGTTAGAAGAAGGGAAACAGGATAAAAGGTTTATCTTGCTTCCTCCTTTACATTTTTAAAGAAAAAAAAGTGTCATTAATTGAACTTGTTAGACTTCACATTACTTGTGGGAAGCTCCTCTCTGATAAGATGGGGATTGACTTAATGAGATCCAATTTTGAAAGAGTGCAGTCATGGAAAAAGTCCTACAGTTAACTATTCAAATAGTAAAGCTAATCCCTGTCAATTTTATAGTCACATTCTTTAAGTTCAGACTGGGATTTTCAGGAAGTTAAACAGGTTCTTACATAGAAAATTACTGCCATAGGCCCCCTTGAAACTGATATCCACAAAAGATCTTACTCCCTGCACCAAAAAGGAGTATCCATGCAGTGAGCAGCTAAGCAGACATCAGGCACATGTGAGAGGTGAGAACCCACTGGGGTCCTGAGTCAAATCTTAATTTTGATATATGGCACTTGGCTATCTTTTATTTTCTCTAGTCTTAGTTTCCTACTCATAAAATGGAAATGATATACCAGATCTTCATTATAATATTATCCACCATAAATAAGAACTAACATTAAAGAAAGTCTGCCGTCTACTTTCAAAGAAGTTATATTCATGTAAGAAGAAAAGGGCTTTGCAATGAGCTAGCCTTTCATGGTGACTAATTGCTCCTCAAGTAGAGTTTATTAGAGCAAGTTAAATATTTTTTCTTATATTATATTCAAGGCCTCTATGTAATGAATTACTATGGATCAAAGATTCTTCCATGCTCAATGAAGAGCTGACATTTTTCACTGATGAAATAAGAAGAGATTCTGATTGTTAGTCAAAACAAGATGGCCCATCAGTAAATGTGTTGTTTTTATTCATTTTTTTAAAGATATGTACAGTTCTAGAAATATAGCATAGGGGTCTACCTGAAGGACAAACAAGGTAAGTTTATAACTGTCTCTAACATAAACTACTAGTTCTGGCTTTCCTGAACTCTAACTTTTAAGCTGACAGGATTGAAAGGTTAAACCACATCCAAATTTGTATGACATTTATATGAAATCAGTGGGACTTCTAAGTTCATTAATCACTGGATATTGGGCAGCAACTAAGGGGGTATAGACAGGGAGCTGGCAAAGAGACAGCCATTTGGCAGGGCTCTCTGATGCCATCATTTGTGTTGATACCCTGGCTGATCTGCATACCAGGTAGTATCTTTCTATATGACACAACAAGCTGGTATTTTTTACAGTGCCAACTGCCACTGAGATCAATGGCCCTAGTGTCCTTTTCATTTCAATAATAAAGGCAGTGCTGCTTGACATGACAGGCTGAAAGCACTAGAGCAACCACAAGGGAAGACATTATTCATACATTTAAGTGACAAATGACATTCACATGCATCCCGTTCCAAAGGCAGGGCCTCTAAGTGGCACTATTATAGCACTGAATCGGGTTATTAGAGAAGTAGAATTGGGATAAGGATACCTGGGTTTATGTCGAGCTCTGCTATGGAATATAACTCTGGGCAAGTCATTTAAGACCCCCACACTTTATACCAGCTTTCTGAAATGGGTATACTGACACCTGCTTAGCAGAGGAGAATCCTATGAAAGATCTGACATTTCTATGATGCTTAAATATATTTCAGACAAATTAAATTGAAAGTCCAATGTATAATGATGAACAAACTAATTTTGGAAAGCAGGCAAACACCACGAACTGTCATATAGTCTTTTCAGAAGAGTTGATGAGAAGAACAAATGACGATAAATGTTGTCAGGTGATATCATATGGGACAAAAATCATTAAATAAGACATCTGGGATTGTGAACAATGAGTATGAACAAAAGTTACATGAATATTTGGTTATGTTTCCCAAGGCTCCTTAACCACAAGCTCAGTTAGCTGGCTTCTTCTTGAAGACAGATTCCAGTTAGACTGAGAATGCCCCCTCACTCAATCTAATTGTGTGAATTTGTCAATCTCAAATGAATGGCCCTAACTTAGGATAAAATCATGGAGAAATGCTACTAGACAAATCAATAATAGATGCCAACAGTTGATAAGCCTGACCCAATTATGGGGATAGAGACAAATGTCAGAAAACTAACAGTAATATGTGTAACTAAAAAGAAATCCCATTATATGTGAATCAAATTACAGGGTCTATCCATCTGAGTGAGAAAAAAATAAAATAAATATACCTCTCTCCTCAGCTCCAAGAATGAGCAAACATCAGTAAACTAGCAAAGATGGCAGATTTGTGCACCTGCCAGCAGATATTTTTAAATGTCTTTTATTTCTTGCTACATTCCTACAACATTATTGCACTATGTAGTCAACATCACAATATGGCTTTGCTGTCGATTCCAAGAAAAAGTCAGATCCATATGTTCACTTTCTCCCTCTCTCTCTCTCTGTCTCTCTCTCTCTCTCTCTCTCTCTCTCTCTCTCTCTCTCTCTCTCCATCTCTTCTTTCTCTCACAGTCGTTTTCTGTGTCTTTTTGGTTTAAGAGTATTACTTGTTTTATTCAACAACTGGGGAAAGACAATTTGATAGTACTCATCTATTGCCTTGTCCAGAGTGACCTGTTTCTTTCCCTCATCACTCCCCAACCAGTAGCAGTAATAAAAGCTCAACAGCTCTAAAAGCAATCGATTCAGAAACGGTGTGGTGCAATTACCAGCCTGGATGGCAGCAAAGAGTTCCAGTACAACAAAGGAAAGACAAACACAGTCTCTACAGTGGGACTGGCCTCTGCTGCACAAGCAGCTCTCTGGTCATAAAGAGGTACTAAGAAGTGTGTGGCAAGATGGAAGGGGTGAATGGCTGGACAGAGAGAGACCTGGGAGGAGATGGTACCTCGGAGCTCAGTGTATTGTGGGTAGGCAGGTTGTTCCAAGGTAACAGTCCTCAGCGTATTCTCTATCGAACCTGTAACATCTTAATATATTTTTCTGTAGCTTTCCATAAAGATTTCCCGTTGCACAACACTATCCTGTTACTTTCCACCCGCCCCCTTCCTTCCCACCCATCCCTATGAAGTGAGGTTAAGCTGAATCATTAGAATAATCATTCATTCAGGGCTTTAGAAGCCCTGAGAGTGACCTTAGTAATGTTTGCATTTGGCCATATGTTTTTTTGTAAACTTTGTAAAGTAAGCTATCTTAACTGCAGTCGGTGAAGACCCCTACACTTTCCCCCTCTAATCTTCCCTCCATCACTAGCACCCTCATGTAGGGTGGTGATAAAGTGGTAGTCAATATAGCCGGGATCTAATTCATGGGAAGTCCAGTTGGGATACACTCAGTTCTTCGGTGGGGTATTTTATCTAGTTCACAACCATATCCTTGTAGAATTAAGTTATTATTCACTGTCCAGGTGTGTAAATGGCTTCCAGGCCTGTTTGTACCCCCTTCAGTGCTACATTACCCAGTAGTCTGCTCTGGTTATCCAGGACCAGAGTTCGTATCTTTACAGAGGTTTGCTGAAAGTTGAAATGATCCTTAAAAAGTCATTTGAATTTGTCAATATAAACTTGATTAAACTATTAATAATGAAAAACATACAATGTTGGATCAACCAGGCTGGAGGAAATACTGAATTAACTTTCTATTCCATCTGTAGAAAATTATATTATAAAATTGGCATATGAAAAGGCATTCAAAGAGAACGTAAGTAATATTGCAGGGAAAAGGTGTCATAGAAGTGTGTCAAGCAGTTAATTAAAAATGGTTTGTTATTGTAAGCATTTGTTCAATTTTATATTTATCAGTTTTTAAAATTTTGTAATTGTTCATCAGTTATTTTATCATTCTAAAATTAAATTACATATTTTATTTTTAATTATTTTTCTTAAAGAAGTCACACACATTGTATAGGCTTCAGGTCTCACAAAGTGGGGACTTTCCCCATGGATTCTTTTCTCTTCAGTCCCATCCTCAGGAAAATTCTTGCTAACCCTAAGGCATTATTCCTCTCTGTCCTCTTTCTCCCCTTCCAAAAGGCAAGTGGCCTGGTACCTCCAGCATGAACACTTTGATCTAGTTTACACAATGGTCAACCAAACACAAAGGTTCAGAGTAAAAATCTACTCAGTTAATGTTTTCATACAGAGCTTTACACACTATTCACAACATAAATACTGATTTGAAAAGCAGCTTTTCCCAATGTGTGTTCAAGTTTGCAAATAACGTGAAATGCTGATGGGCTTTCCTATGTAATGTGTTCTATGAACACTGGGTTTGGGTGCCACTAGGTTTTTAGTTTAGAGGGGATAGGGAGAGGTTCTTTACTGAAGAAATTTTCAGTTTTTAATATGTTCATTGGCATCATGGATATCCAAGAGAAAGAATATAGTGTTCAACATTTCCACTATTTACTTGATTATGATTTTAATTTTTTATAGAAAGGGGAATTTTTGTGGTTCATCCTATTGGAAAGAGAATAGGCAGAGACCTGGGAATAATATTTGCCAAGTTTACATAAAATGATATTAGTTTACTACCGATCTCAAGAATAGATACATTAATATAGCACCTAACACATTAAAATAAAGTTACAGAAATCTCCTTTAGATCATGAGCCCACCCTAGGCAAAGGTAATGACTTCACAATCTATTTGTTGTTCTGTTATACCAGCTGTTAGGGGCATAAAGATGACCTCAATTTATTATAATGAGCTGAGGAAGGTAATAAGTAGAATAGAATATAAAATATAATTCTTTAAAAACCAATATGGTACATTCATCATTGTGTCTGCAGAGAGAGGTAAAGTCAAGCCAAGCTACAGAGGGGAGGTGAGAATTGGGTTGGGACTTAAAGATAAAACCTGGGTAAGTTGAGTTAGTGAGCAGTGAGTGGAGGTAAAAGAGAATAATGTGTACAGAAGCTTAGAATCACGTGTGTTTTATTTACACCCATATATACCATGTCCCTGACAAAATGACTAAGTCCTAATATGTCCTAAAAAATGTTTGCTAAAATGAAGCAATTTCCTTTCCATCCATCCACTCAGTAAGCATTTCTTTTACTCAGTTTGCCCTTTTACAAAATGGTGATTATGCTTCTCCATGTTTGCCTTAAAGGGAATCATACATAGAAAATGCCACTTAGGGAATGAATTTATTGAAGAAATGGAAGATTCTGGTCATGCTTATAGATACTGACTTTAACAATAGGTGTTACACAATGGCCCATGCTGCTAATGATGTTCTACAACAGCTACGCATTTTTCTCTCCTACCAGGCACTATGGATTCAAACAGTGCCTGTGGGAGATAATGTGATAATGTTCCCAGTCCACCTACACTCCACTGCTGCAGAGAGGGGCCTGTGTTCAGTTCTAGAGCAATTTGTATTTCTCTCTCCAGTCTCCACTGAGCTTGACTGAAAGGTAAGGACACGGCCTATGAACAAAGCAAAATTGGCAAGGTGAAAATGTGTACGGTAGAATACTAATGGGCATTATCCCTGGTTTCAATGAAACAGCCTTTTGTGTTTTGTTTTGTTTTAGCTGAAATAAAGAGAAACATAATTTAGAACTAGCCCTAGCAGGTTTGGCTCAGTGGATAGAGCGTTGGCCTGCGGACTGAAAGGTCCCAGGTTTGATTCCAGCTAAGGGCATGTACCTTGGTTGCAGGCACATCCCCAGTGGGAGGTGTGCAGGAGGCAGCTGATCAATGTTTCTCTCTCATTGATGTTTCCAACTGTCTATCCCTCTCCCTTACTCTCTGTGAAAAATCAATAAAATATATTTAAAAAAAATTAGAACTAGACCGTGCCTTTGAACATGCTGTTCTCCTCCATCTTCTCACTCTGGCAAACTCCTAGACATCCTTCATCATCTGGTTCAGATCTCAGTATTTCTGCAAAGCCTTTCTTGCATCCAGCAGGCAGAGCAAGTGGCTCTGTTCTGCATGCTCCCTTAATAAGGTGTATTTGTCCCTATTATTCTAGAATGAACTCATGTTATGATTTTATCAAAGACTTAGATTCTGAGAATTTAAGGTCAATGCCAACCCTTTTCTTTCTCTAGATATCTAATACCTCATACCACTAATTACCACTGATTAAACTCAGTTAATGGCACCATTTATTATTATTATTTTGCCAGATAGTATACAAAGTATATAAAGGAGCCAGCTGAGTTTCTGACATTGTGTCTATTCAACAAATCCAACCTCACCATGATCCTACCCTTCCCAATACAATATCTCACGTAGGTACTTTGGTTTCCCTTGCTGTTTATTTGTTTTTTGTGTGTTTGTTGTTTGTTTTTAACACATCATGTTTTTAAAGAGAACACCCTCTCCTTTTTTCTACCCATTCAAATCTCAGCAATGGTCAAGGCCCAGGTCAGAAATCACCTCCTCTGAGACAACCTTTGGAATGATGTAAGATATTTGCAAAACTTATATTGGATAAGGGATTAATGTCCACAATATATAAATAACTCATACAACTCAACAGCATGAAAACAAACAATGTGATTTAAAAAAAATAGGCAGAGGGACAGAATTTACATTTTTCCAAAGAAAACATACAATGGCCAACAGGTACATGGGAAGATGCTCAGCACTGCTAATCATCAGAGAAATGCAAATTAAAACCAGAATGAGATATCAACTCATACCTGTTAGAATGGCTGTCATCAAAAAGACAACTGATAACAACTGTTGGTGAAAACATTTGAGAAAAGGGAAACTGCACTGTTGGTAGGGGTGTAAATTGGAGCAGCAACTATGGAAAACAGTATGAAGGTTCCTCCAGAAACTAAAAACAGAACTACCATATGGTCCAGCAATCCCACTTTTGGTTATATATCCAAAGGAAATAAAAACAGGATATTGAAGAGATATCTATACTTCCATGTTTATTGCATCACTATTTCTAATAATCAAAATATAGAAATAAGCTAAGTGCCCATCAGAGGATGAATGGATAAAGAAAATGTGATATATAAAACTGAATATATTTTGGCTATGAGAAACAAGGAAAACTTTCCATTTATGACATTTGATGGATGGACCTTGAGGGCATTTTATTACATGAAATAAGTCAAAGAAAGACAAATACAGCATGATTTCAATTATAAATGGAATCTTTATAAAATCCAAACTTGTAGGACCAGAGTAGAATATAGTTACCAGTGCCTAGCAAGTGGAGGAAATGGAGAGATATTGGTCAAAGGGTACAAACTTCTTATTATAAGACAAGTTCTAGGAATCTAATGCACAGCTCTGTGATTATATTATTGACAGTTGTTAAGAAAGTAGATCTTATATGTTCTGATAAAAAAAATTGTAATGTGTGACACACTGAAGAAGTTAGCTAATGCTACAGTGGTAATCATTTTGCAGTGTAAAGTGTATTAAATCATCACATTGTATACCATAAACTTACACAATGTTATAGGTTAATTATATCCCAATAAAACTGGGGCCAGGGGAATCACCACATGTTTGAACACTTTCCTGTCTACTCCAGGCCTTACTAGGGGTTTGCTCTACTGAAGTTGTAAAACATTGTGATGAGATTCATCAGTTACCACTGTCAATAGCACCTGAATTTTTCACACCTGGGACCCCAATATTTTATAGCACATAGTTTATATTCAGTTTGATGATGCCAATGTTATTTCACTTCCATGTGAATCACACAGATCACATGACATCAAACGAACTCATTGGAGAAGGAAAGTATGATTGACACATGATTGGATTGCTAACAGAAACAAACAAACAAAAACTGCTTAGAAGTGGGCATAGACTAGGAATCTATTCTACTTATCCTGTTACCAATAAAATCTAAATAAAAATGCTGTGAACTCTTCCTCTGCAATGCCTCAAGCCTTGCCTAACCTCCAGATTTCTCCTAAGAGGCAATTTTGTCCTGGCCTGGGCACCGAGGGACCCTGTGTGCTGTTCACAGAAGAGATTGGGCTTCCGGCTTCTGTCTACTTTCTCCTGGGATGGCTACTGTCTGACAGTTCGGATGTCACTCCCACCTGCATAGCACACTCATGAGCACTCACTGCTAGATAATTTCCCAGCTGACTTTAATACATCTATATAGGAAGGACCAGAGTCAACCAATAAAAGTGGAAAACATTTGTTTTTTCAGTCTCAGTTTGAATTGCTGGAGGAAATGCCTCACCTTTCCGACAAGTAGGAAGGAAGTCTGATTATAGCACCTTCAACAGGAACAAAAAAGCACCAAGAATGGTTAGCAGAGAAGTCATCGAGTTGTTAACATGTTTTGGCATCCTTGGTTTTCATTTTGCTGCCATTCCCATTCCAGTGTCAGTACCTTCCTTTCATCCACAGTGTTTTCTGTTCCCCAAGATTTCATGCATCACTTGCAGCCCATCAAGTACCCTGATATGCCCACTTGGCTCACAGAATAGCCCTCTCTGTTGTTTATTTGGAGTTTCCTTTCTCAATGATGTTCCCAACTTCCAACTTTGGGACTAAACCTTCTTAAAACAATAACAACAACAAGACTCACAGTAATTTACATAGAAATATTGTTAACTTGCATCAAAACTGACCTTTCCTGGGTTTCCTACCTTCAAAGCCTTGATCTCTGCTATGATACAGATAATCCCATCAGAACAGATTTGCCCAATTACAACTCCAAAAATAATATATGGACATCTCATTGGAGAAGTTCCTACTCATTCGTTAATAGGTATGCATCTTCCATGCATCGTGCTGAGTGTTAATAAAAACAATAATAAACAGTATACAGTGAGACTGAAAGCATCTTTCACAGTTCTGTCCAGGTAGTTAACCAAGTTTCAAGGTGGGGATTCAATGAGAGGTCACTCCATTAAACCTATACATGTGCATCCAAATGTTCTGCCACAGCCCTGTGCCTTTACTGACCTGATCACTTCTAAACTCCAGGGAAAGATTCAGAGTGGTTAGTACCTCTGCATCTGTGAGGATAACACTTCAGCCAACTCTACAACCCTCATGGCCCATACATAGATTTCCTAGAATCTGGCTCATAAGATGTTGTGTATATGTAGTTATCACAGAATAGAAGGAGTGGGGTGAGGTAGGTGAGGTGGGATGGGGTACACCAAGTACCTACTTTGGTAGACAGCAGTTTAGAGTCTGAAATCAAACAGATATATATGTGAGTTTTGCTTGAACCCCTCTACCAGCGGAGTCTTCAGGCAAAATAATGATTCAGCCTTTTGGGTCTCTCTCTTCCTCTCCCTCCCTCTCTTTTTCATAAGAGGAGATCTCAATATTGGCCAATTTATATAGGTCAAGTAATTTCTATTACAACTAGAGACCCGATGCACAAAATTTATGCAAGGGGCTCAGCCCTCGCAGCTGTGGAAGCTTGCCTCGGCCCTTGCAGCCACGGCGACTTGCCTGGATCCTCACAACCCAGCTTCCCCCTGAAAGTCATCTGGAAGGACATCCAGTCTAATTAGCATATTACCCTTGTATTATTATTATAGATCATATGCAATGGTCATGACAACTCTACTAGCTGCCGTTGTTAACTTTATTACACAGAGAATAATAAAGCTCAGGTGTTAAGTAATTAATTACCTATATTCATACAGCTACCCTGTACTCTTTCCAAAATATTAGGCTGCTTCCCACAGTAACATGCATTAATCAGACCTGCACACCTTACGGGCTTCCAGTGAGAAAGACATTAAATATTATATGCAAAGTAGCCATATCAGTGTCTAGTTCATAGCAGGCACCCAATAAATGTTAGTTTCTTTCCCTTCCTTTTGCCTTATAGTCAGAACATTTTGCTATTTTGATTCACTGGAGAAACAAATTTTGAAACAACAACAATAACAGCATGTATTTGGAAATAAATAATATATTTGGAAGCATTCTTAGGTACAAAGGAGAAAGGATACTGCTAGTTGGGCTTTGTCATTCCTAATACATCTCTGGAAGAAAAAAAATGTAGTCCTGTACACCAGGACCATGGGCAATCTGTCCAAGTACCTGGGAATATCTGGATGGGAGAGCAGTGGGAACCAGATGTCACCTGGGTGGTGCAGGAAAGCAGACAGTTGTCCCTTGGTGCTGTAGCTTCTCCTATGATCAAATGACACCACTCGGGTGTATTTTTCATAGGATGTGCACTTCACCATGCCAGAGAACACTAGGAGTTTCCCCAGGGATATACTAGTAAACTACTTACTCCTTCCCTACACCTTCCAGGGTTTAGTAGTCCCCTCCCCACTTGAGTGCTTCAGTTTCTCTGAGATTTCTGTCTGAAATCCAGTCCTTCCCTGAGTGCCCCTGGGGCCTGCACTGCATGCTGGCCTCGGTGTCTATCTGAAGGAGGACAGACAGCTCACCAGCTCAAGCTCACCATATTCCTCTGAGACTCTTAGGGAAAGAAACAATCCTGGTGTGTAAGAAATCACCATCCAGATTTTTTTTAAAAGAGAGAAGAAAGGAGAGAAAAGCATCTGGAGAAATAGTGATAGAGCAATCATAGCTGATGTTTCATTAAAGCTGCATTCCACCCAACACCATTAACATCAAATTCCTCTGTATCTTTTGGTCCTAGTGGGAGACCACATCCCGTTGGATCAAACTATTTGAATTTGCTTTTCTTCCTATTTCCATGCTATTGTTTAACCTTTTGTAAACAACTTCATACCCATCACTCTCCCTCCTCCTCCCCCAAAGATGTTCCGAATTCAGAGCAGAAGGTTAGGGGCCAGTAAGTGAATGTGTGAGAATGTGTGTGTGTGTGTGTGTGTGTGTGTGTGTGTGTGTGTGTGTGTAGGAGAGGTGATAAATAAGATAATATTTAATATCGTAAGGTTCATGCACTATTCTGAGAGGTTTAAAATGGACCTTCTCTTAACAATCCTGGGAAGTAGCTATTATGTATTAGCCCATTTTAGAATTTCAGAAAGTAAGACTCAGTATGCAAATAACTTCTTCAAGGTCACACAGCTGCTAAATGCTTGAGCTGGGGCTCTCCCCCATGTCTGACAAACTTAGTTTTAAATTGAAAGGTTTCTCCTCTAGTTCCTAAGATAAGTTACTCTTGGCTGATGGGCAAGGGGAGTGGAAACGGTGTATTAGCTCACTGTTGTGTGACCGGTGATTAGGGAAGATTAAAAGGGGTTAACATTGAATCTAAAGAGATCTCCGCATCATTCCCCTGACAAAATGTCTCTTTCTACATGCCAGTTATTCTGTGTGCTGATCACAATGGTGTACAATCTTGGGACAGGGTGAGGGAATGAAGTCAGCACAGGTCACTAAGTCAAGAGTGTCTTTGAAAATCTAACTGTTCATTGAATACAGTGCAGTGTCATTGCTCAGTAAGTCTAATATTGGCATTTTTCCTTTAACACACATTTCGGTCTCTGGTTGGGCACCAAGTGAAGTTATTTGCTTGTGTTTAGAGGCCATATTGCATGAAAAAATATGTACTGCATCTTTAAGGACAAGAATTATACTTTACTCAGGGAGGAGGGATGCTCAGATTTGAGAGGCCTGTAGGAGTGTAGCAATTGAGGGCTTGACAGATTTGAGCCTCCCATTCACTCTGACTCCTAGGCATAAGCTCACTGAAGGAAAGTGTGATTAACATTATTTTGGGGTGTTCTCACTGGAACTCCACCTCCCAGCATCTCCTCTCCACTTCTCCCCTGCAGTGTTGAGGTTGCCTGAGTCAAAAACATACATGCTGAAATTCCACTGTGTTCACATAGAGAGAGGAGTCACAGGCAAATCCCAAATAACGGGTAATCAAAGACGCTTTCCAATGAGCTCTGGAAGGCATGTGCTGTGTACACAACCTCTATTTGAATAGAGGTGCTTTCTGGTATCTGGGGAATATTGTAGCCTCCCATTGAATTATAAACTCATTCTGTAATTGTCAAAATGCTAGCTAGCCCACCACCTCCCTCATTGGTTCCTTCCTCACTGTCTTCCACTCTATGAACCTTATCACCTCTGAGCACCATTATTCCCCAGAGAGAAGGGACCTCGTGAGGGAACAATAGCTTGAAGTCATCTCTTTCAACTTAAGAGGCATCTCATCTAACTAATAAGGAAATGAATAATGTCAAAGTAATTTGAAGCAAGATTTCACTTGCTAATGAACTGGATTCACACTCTTCAAAGAGTGACCCAGTGCATGAAATTCATGCATGGGGGGGTGTCCGTCAGCCCAGCCTGCACCCTCTCCAATCTGGGACTCCTCGGGGGATGTCTGCCTGCTGGTTTAGGATATCCCTTTTGCAATCCAGGACTGCTGGCTCCTAACCACTCACCTGCATGCCTGCCTGCCTGATCACCCCTAACCACTCTGCCTGTTGGCCTGCTCTCCCCCAACTGCTTCCCCGCAAGCCTGCTCGCCCCCAACTACCCCCCCTGCCAGCCTGTTCACCCCAACTGCCCCCGTGCTGGCCCACTCATCTCCAACTGGCCCCCCTTGCCAGCCTGCTCACCCCCAACTGGCCCCCCTGCTGGCCTGATCACCCCCAACTGCCCTCCCCTCGTGGCCTGATTGCCCCAAACTGTCTCTGCCTTGGCCCTGCCACCATGGCTTTGTCCAGAAGGACATCCAGAAGGTCTCCCCGTCTAATTAGCATATTATCATTTTATTAGTGTAGATATTTACTCAATCTGCAGTTGTTTAGCGCATGTGGCATCAGTGGCATTGCTGTTATTAGAAGGTAAGTTTGTGGAGGCCATACACAAGGTATTTGCTTCCTTTTGCATAGTGCTAAAAGGATAGAGTGATGCTTTCAGAGAAAAGATTATTGCAAGATTTTACACTACAGGTGTAATTATAAGCACTGATGTTTTGTAAGAGCACCCAACCTTCGGAAGCTAAAGGTTTCATTTCTTACTGCTCCAGTCTGAATGTGTGCCTGTCTGGGGTAAAGGTGTGCTGTACAGAGGACCTTTTCTACAGGAAGGGTTCAGCCAATGTTTGTTGGATGAATAAATTGAATCAGATCATTAAGAAGGAAGTTGGTAAATTAGGGGATTGGTTGATCAATATTTGATTTCCAGTCGTAACTGGGGCTTTCCTGAGCGTTTTATAGCTCTGTATTATTCAAGCTTGACTGCAATAAATGGCCATTTCATCGAGTGCCCTCATTCCTCTCCCTGTCTGAGCCTGCTCCTCTCCCTACCACAGCAGCAAATGAGCTCCAGCCTTTAAAAAGTGAATAATAAACACTCAGCCTGTCGGCCCTCAGCTCTGGTTATTGATGGGAAATGGCTTGATGAAGAGTCCTTGCTTCAGTGATAAACTTGTGTATCAGAAAGTAAATCTAGTGGAAAAGAAAATCTATTCACCACTTGCACTAGCAGTTGCGAGACTTATATTGACAATAAGGATTCTTTTTTCTTTCTTTTTTTATTGTGAGTAACTCTGAGTCTTCTTTCTTTGTACCCAATATTTTTATTCTCCCATCCCCCTCAAAAGGTGGTATTACAGGTTTACTGGTGGTAGTCACACATTTGGCACTTACAAATTATTATTATTATTATTATTATTATTATTATTATTATTTTTTATCTTTGAAATTCAAACATCTTGTAAATGCTAACACCCAGATTAGAGCAATACCCCAGGGGAATGTTTGTCATTAAATGTAATTCATTAAACATAAAAACAAAGTTTTTGTTTTTTTAAAACTGGTTTTACCCAGCAGTATCAAAATGAATCTGAGGATTTCAGGAAATAATAGTACCATTGATTATATTTCTGTTGTCATTCTGGCATATTAATTCTATTTAATTTAAGCAAAACAATCATATGATGAAAGTATTTTCTCTATTTAAGAAGAGAGGAATCTATGGCTCAAAATTGTATAAATTGACAGAATTACACAGCTAGGAAGAGGAGGAATATGAACGCAGGTTTGTGTTATTATACTACCCATGGCTTTCACTGAATATTACACTACCTGTGTAGGGCACAGAAGAGTAGTTTATTGGTGTGGATGAAGAGGTCATATATTGCATGTGAACACATTTTTATCAAGTTATTTGATTCTATTTCTTTTTTTTCAATATGTTTTAAAATAGATTTCAGAGAGAGGAAGGGAGAGGGAGAGAGACATAGAAACATCAATGATGAGAGAGTACCATCAATTGGCTGCTTCTTACATACCCCCTACTGGGTATTAAGCTGGCACCCTGGGTGTGTGCCCTGATGGGGAATTGAACTGTGGTTCAGGGGTCCATGCTCAATCACTGAGCCAAATCGACCAAGCATAAAGTCTATTTCTTTTCTCTTCTTTTCTTTTCTTTTCTTTTCTTTTCTTTTCTTTTCTTTTCTATCAATCCTCGTCCATGGATATGCTTTTATTGATTTTTAGAGAGAGGGAGAGGGAGAGAGAGAAAAAACATGGATTGGTTGCTTGCAGTACGTGCTCCTACCACCCAACCTGGGAATGTACCCACAACTGGAATCTAGGCCTGATCTGGAATCTAACCTGTGATGGTGCACAGGATGACACCCAACAAGTTGAGTCACAATGGCCAGGGCTAGACTCTATTTCTAGATGTGAAAAAATTACCCAACCTATCCAAAAAAAGTATTTGGGAATGTGGTAGACAGAATAATGGATTCCCCAAAGATATACCTAAGACCTGTACTTATGATACCTTCCAAGGCACAGGGGAATTAAGGTTGCTAATCAGCTGACCTAAAGATAGGAATAGTATCCAGGACTATTAATGTGGGACCAATGTAATCACAGGGTCCTATTCTCTCTATTTTAGGTCATACTATATAATAAAGAGGTAATTTGCAAATTAACCCTCACGCCCTCACAAGATGGCTGCCTATGACCAGGCTGGCAGGGGTGTTAGTAAGGGACTACCAAACAACTGAACAGCAGGCTGTGTGGGGCAACCAGGCCGGCAGGAGCATTAGTGAGGTACAACCAAATGACTGAACAAGAAGGCTGCATGGGGAGACCAGGCCAGCAGGGGGGGGGGCAGTTGGGGTGACCAGGCCAGCACAAGGGACAGTTGGGGGCAACCAGGCTGGCAGGGAGGGGACAGTTGGGGGTGACCTGGCTGGCAGCGGGGGGTAGTTAAGGGCAACCAGGCCAGCACCAGAGGCAGTGAGGGATGATCAGGCTGGCAGGCAGGTGAGTGACTAGGAGCCAGCAGTCCAGGATTGTAAGAGGGATGTCCGACTGCCAGTTTAGGACCGATCCCCGGGATCAGTCCTAAACTGGCAGTCAGACATTCTCCAAGGGAAACTGGATTGGAGTGCAGGCTGGGCTGAGGGGAACCCCCCTCTGCCCAGTACATGAATTTCATGCACCGGGCCTCTAGTTATTAATAAGGGATGCTGTTAAGGAAAGACACTTTCATGATATCTTCTGAGTGCCCTCCTCACACTTGCTTATATGTCATCTTGGCATTTTTTCTAACTTCATGAATCTAAACTAATAATAGAGGAATATGCAAATTGTCCAGGATGTTGTCACTGTAACAGTAATGACCAAACAGTAGGCTGCGTGGGGTGGCCAGGCCAGGAGGGGGAGCATTTGGGGGTGATCAGGCAGGCATGCAGGAGAGCAGTTAGGAGCCAGCGGTCCTGGATTGTGAGAGGGATGTCCGATTGCCAGTTTAGGACTGATCCTGGGGACCAGGCCAGGGGGGGCAGTTGGGGGTGATTAGGCTGGCGGGGGGGCAGTGAAGGGTGACTAGGCCAGTGGGGAGCAGTTGGGGTGACCAGGCCAGCAGGGGGGCATCTGGGGCAACCAGGCTGGCAGGGAGGAGGCAGTTGGGGGTGACATTGGCTGTCAGACATCCCCCCAAGGGTCTTAGATTGGAGAGGGTGCAGGCTGGGCTGAGGAGACCGCCCTGTGCACAGATTTCATGCACCAGGTCTCTAGTGTTAATATAATGCTCTCAATGAATGGACAAATATCTCAAAGGCAAGGATGCTTGTGCTCTGTCTGCTACACGTAACTAATTTGGCTATTGGTCTAGCATGTGTTTAATGACTCAACCCTGCCTGGAAACACTGTTGCTATTTAGCTATAGGAGCAGAACTGAAAGCTCAGTTGTGTCCCTCAATTCGACCACCCTAGCCCCCTGGGGACACTGTACACTGACCAAGTATTTTCATGTTCCTTGCCTATCTTTTTTATTTGTTTTCTCTTTTTGGGATGAGATTAATAATGTTCTAAAACATGAGTCCACAGAGCTTCTGTATAGGCATTAGGAAGCAAGGAAATGAGACTTCATTGCCCTTAGCTCAAGGTTATAAAATAACAGTCTATGAGGCAAATTGTTTGGTCTGGCCTACGAGATATCACTATTTAAAAGTAAGGGTGCCCTGCTCCAGTGTGACTCAGTTGCTTGGGCATCGTCCTGTGCACCAAAATGTTGCTGGGTCAATTCTTGGTCAGGGCACATGCCTGGGTTGTGGGCTCAGTCCCCAGCAGGGCGAAATGTAAGAGGCAGCCGATGGATGTTTCATTCTTACATCAACGTTTCTCTCTCCCTAAAAATCAACTTTAAAAAAGGCTGGGACAACTCTAGACCCATATCCCTGAATGATTGTAATAAGTGGGAGCTGAGTGACTGCTGTCCCCATTAGTTTGGGCCTATACTCTCCAGTCTGCCACAAAGCTGGCCTTACTCAGGGACATTACTTCTCTGGTCCCTTTGAAAATTTGAGTTTGCAACCTCTGTTGCCAATGAGTTTATGCACCTCTGCATCAGCTCCAAGTTTTCAAGGTCTAAGCTGGCTTGCGCCAATCACAGCATACCAAATGTAGCCAACCCTCTAGGCAATGCCTTTGGTCATGGCCAACTCGATCTCTATCACCCTAGTACCCGTGGAGTGCACATGGCTCACTGGCATTTCCACAAGAGCAACCACAGGCCTCGGAGCCTGCTAAAGCATCCATCTCTCAGTCAGGGAGCTCCAAGGATAAGCAGGCTTGGGGGACATTGGAAAGCTTCACTGACCATTTACCCTTGGCTTCAACCCCCAAACAGAATATCAGAAATAAACTAGGATTTTAGATCTCAGTATTAGAACTCACTGTAAGTAATTAAACTTCGGATCAATTTAACAGGATGCTGGTCTATGTCACTGCAGGTGCCAAATCCCCATGTTGCAACCGACATTACAGAAGAGGACAGAGCAATAATTTCTTCCTGATCTGAATTGGCAATCAGTTGATACTTCAGAAGATGACAACCGCCTGTGTATATGATGAATCTCCCAGTGTTTGGATGTTTGAGTGATACCTGCCAACTCACTAGGCTGAGCAATTTGCCTTGCTGAGAGTCTACAGAAGCCAGTATCACAGGCTAATTATAAGTTAGAGGAGAAAAATATTTTCTTTCAACTGAATGTCTCCGTCTTTAATTTTAGAGTCCTTTCTCCTTGAAAGTGTGGGAGGAAAGCCTTCCTTTTGTCATCTGTCACTTTCAGGAGCTGTATCATATTATACTTTTTCCTCCCAGTCTATAAAAAGCCCTCACCTTTTTCAACTTACCTCCTAGAGAAGCGGACTGCATAGTTTTGTTGGCTATCCCTGCCTTATGGCTATTTTTGTGTCCCTATCAAGAGAAATCTTTAATAGTAAAGGCTGCCTATTCTGAGGGGAACTTTGCCATGAGAGTGATTGGGGCTCTTTCCCTTATTTATTTTTCCTTAAAGAGAACTACATTTGACTCACTTCTCATATATAAATAGTTGGAGTGCTCTGGGGAAAGGAAGAAAGAGGGCGTGGAAGGGGACCACAAGGTCTTTCTTCACAGGGATAAGGTTGGGTCAGGGCCAAGGGAGATGAAAGGAAATGCTATTATATCTGTTAGATGAAACAGCACACAGTCAAGGAGCCAGAGGAGCCTTTGGTTCTCTCCTCTCATCTTTAAAATAGATGCTGTCCAACTGGCATCTGAGAAGTAAGTGAAGTCTGAAGGATGCTCCCAGAAGCAAAGACACTTTCCAGAAAATCATGTGACTTTTATCATGGCTTTTAGGAAACAGTCTGAGCATTTTGGTCAACATACTTCATTACAAATGCTGGAATTTTAGGCATGGCTGTTTTTATATTTTGGTATTGAGAAAGGAAAACCAACAGAAAGAGCAGCTCCTGAGACCTGCAACGTGACCTGGCACTCACAATGAGAACTTGTTATTCTCTTGGACGTGGGCAATGCCACGGAACGCCAATCTCAGGCAGGTCCTCTGAGACCATGACAAAGTGAGACAAAACCGAGTGACTTCTTAATGTTGTCTGTGCACAAACAATCTAATTTCTATGCCTTCCGTTGCATTCCCGTAAGAGCCTGTGCTTTCTTCTGTCCTGGCTATTTTAATATGAAAGTGCTATAATCCTGACTTACCTGTTTGTCTACACCCTATCTACTAGGATATGACACCTTAGGGTAAGGACCATGCCATGTGTCCCTTTGAGATTTATAAACACAGTGCCCAGTACATAATGTGAGCTGAATGAATGCATGGATGAATGATTTTTTGCTGTTGTTGTTCAGAGCGTTGCTTTTTATTTCCTCACCCTTGAATACAATCCTTTTTAAGCATCCTTTACCCACTGAAGTGTCTCTGGACTATACTAGGGGAACATTAAATATTGCCAGGAGCCTGGAAAGACTGCCTATATTCAGTAGAATACTACTTGCCACAGAACTAAAACCCATAATCCTCCTGTAAAGCACATTTCACCTCGCGCTAGTTGAGCTTTGGCTCATTTGGAGAACTCATGTGCAGTGGGTGATGGTATTGCGTGGATCTCATTCCACATGCAATCCCACTGGGCTCCTGATAGCACACCAACGTGTAACTGAATGCATCATGTCCATTCTGCATGCTTCTGGTGTACCTGTTGAGACCTTGTGATACTGGCACCTCTAACTCAGCACAGTAGACCTTCCTTAGAAGGCTTTATGGTGGCCTGAAGAAACCAGAGCTTATACATCACACAGGCCTGTTCTTAGTCCTCAGTGTCACTACGGAGCAGCTGTTCAATGAACTTCCATTTTCCCAAGAGATGCTGATACTTTTCATCACAGGATGAAAGATAATAAAATATAGAAAGTGCCTGGTGACCAGAAGTAACACCATTTGCTTCAAAAAGGTGTATCCCCCACCCTGATCGGTTTGGCTCAGTGGATAGAGCATCAGCCTGCGGACTCAAGGGTCCCAGGTTCGATTCCGGTCAAGGGCATGTACCTTGGTTGCAGGCACATCCCCAGTAGGGGAATGTGCAGGAGGCAGCTGATCTATGTTTCTCTCTTATCAATGTTTCTAACTCTCTATCCCTCTCCCTTCCTCTCTGTAAAAAATCAATAAAATATATTAAAAAATAAAAGGTGTATCCCCTACTGCTGGAAAACCAAAGTACAAGTTTTCCAAGATCAACTCAGAAAAGGAGAGGAAAACAATATATAAAAATAGGGAAAGAATAGCTTCTTCCCATCCTGGAAGCAGAGCACCCTGACCTTTTACTCTGGAGATTTCAATAGTGAATTTCTATGTTAATTGACTCCTCCACCAATTCCTGCCTCACACTCCACACACTCACTCTGCAGGATGCTGTGCAGGAAGAAGCTTTTACATCAGTCAGCGAGCATAATGAACTCCAATTTCCCTGTGACAAGGGCAAAATTACAAACGTGCTTTTCACTTCCAGACAATTAATTAATTTGTTTACACGGTTTCCTGGCTTTGTTTTATTTCATAATTCCTTCCTCTCCACTTGCCTCATCTCAAGGGTTTATGATTAATTCTCAGGTGTTCCTCCAGGGGAGAGCCAATGATAATTTAAGGGGCATTCTTCTGATCAAGGGATGCAGGTATAAAACAGGCCCCAAAAACTTCTCTAGGATACAGTGTGGACAGTGTTTACTGTGATACCTCACAGTCTTCCTTTAAAGGTAAGATTACCTGTTAGAGGACATCTCTAGGATCAGTGTCTAGAAAGGGATCCATGCTTCTTCCAGGTAGGGGTGGGGAACCCTTTTTTTTCCAAGGGCTATTTGGATATTTATGATATCATTCGTGGGCCATACAAAATTATCAACCTAAAAATTAGCCTGTTATATATTTGGTCAAGCATTTAATTAACTCACCCCTAATGCCTTGGCAGGGCCAGACCAAATGATTTTGTGGACCTTACACAGCCAGCACATTTTCCTACCTTGGTTCCAGGGTATCTGGCCACAGGAAGATTCGTGTGTGGGGTGTGTTTGACAACATGAGCATGCCCCAGAAGACCCAGATTGTTCATATTTCTGGTGTTCTGGGACATTTCCCAATTCATTCTCATGCCAATTGTGTTTTTTTTGCCCAAATGGTCAAGGCCACATTTCCATCTTACACTCATATCTCAGCGTTTTCAACTGCTAATGAGTTACCCTGGGCAGGCGGGGGGTCTTATCATGCTTTTCTCTTTTCTTTTTGTTGTTGCTGCTGCTGTTGTTGTTTTAACATTGCCATGCTTTGGATTGATTTGGGGCTCTCCCATACATCTGTGTTTTTAAACTCTGAATAGAACTCACACTGGTTCCCCTAGGAGAGCTTCATTTTACAGAGTGAACATAAAAAGGCATGCAAAGTTCCAAGCACTGTGTCATAGACAGAGTTCAAACAGAGTTTAGTGGGGCTGGGTCTGAACATTCATTTATATTTTCTATGGACACAGCATCTGGTGTAGAGGAGGCACTGTATCTCTAGAAAAAAAATAAATGAAGTGTTAGGCACTTCAGACACAAGACCTCTTTTAATTCATTAATTTGATGTTATTAATATTAGAGTCCTTGTACCCCAGACCTCCTTATAATGAAGCATCCAGAGGTAGTAATTTATACAAAATTACAGTATTCTGTCCCATATCATGTTCCCGCCTTAGCCACAAATTGAGCAGCTGACCCATGTATGCCCAGCAACATTCATACCAGTGGCCTAAAATGTGATGTGACTAGGGCACTGGAGTTCTCTAAGCTTCACAGTTGTCATCTGTAGTTTATTCAAAGTATACTAGAGTAATCTCTAAGCTCTCTACCAGCCCCAACATGGCACTGCCAGGTCCTCTCAATGTTCTCAATAGGTGATAGAAAAGGATGAGAGGAAGAAGAGCCCAAGAGTCCCTAATCCCGGACTTTTCTTCTAAGGAAAAAATAGGTATAAAAGTAAGAAGTAAATTCACACATTAAGTACATATAGTAGATCTTCATTGCTACAAGTTTTTATTAATTACTATTTATTCCTATGAAGCATTAAGTAAGCTGACCTGTTTTCCCAGGTCAGTGGTCGGCAAACTCATTAGTCAACAGAGCCAAATATCAACAGTACAACAATTGAAATTTCTTTTGAGAGCCAAATTTTTTAAACTTAAACTATATAGGTAGGTACATTGTTATTAACTTAATTAGGGTACTCCTAAGGCTTAGGAAGAGCCACACTCAAGGGGCCAAAGGGCCGCATGTGGCTTGTGAGCCACAGTTTGCCGACCACTGCCCAGGTCTAGCTAATTATCTATCTTGCCTTTTGCCACTTTTAACATGTGTGGTCATTATCTTTTATTTATAGAATTGACACATTATTCAATTATTAATAACTAATTTTTATTGGTGTCTGAAAAACTGATTTGGAGGTTAAGGATATTTACATGTTTTGAATCTTCCCAAAAAGAACCCATATGCCAATATTTTTAGATAGAACACTAGATTTGCTGGGAGAATTTTCATTGCTTTTCAGATGCTGAAATAATCTTACATGAATGTGGAATCACCTGCCAAATTAAAGAGGCAGTGACACAGTAGATAATCTCTTTTAGTGGATAACAGCATAACTTTCACTATCAAATATGAGATCTGAGCTGAACTAAGGTTACAGTTGGGGTTGCAAATAGTCAGGATAGGTGATGCTAAGCTGCAGTAACAAATTAAGTGCCTGTGGCTTAACAAATGCACACTTTAAAACACATTCATGTTTATTTGTTGTTCATATAAATGCTAATGGGGAATGGTGCCCTGCCTACATCTTATACAAACTCTCAATAACCCAAGTTCTCTAAATCTCAGAGAGGAGATGGCAGGGAAAGAGAGAAATGGAGGAAAAATGGAGATAACTTTTAAACTGCAGCCTAAAAGTGACAGGTTTCACTCCTGAGAATTTGCTCCAAATCTAATGGCAATGGAAGGCAGGGAATGTAGAGGAGCACATAGAAAATTGATGAGCTGTTTCTTCCTCACTTAAAATACTCTCAGATTTTAGATCATATTTTACAGTGTGATACCTTAGTAACTTCTGATGCTTTTCTCTTAGCAAATACTATCTTAACAGGGAAGAGGCCCACTACTAGCATATATAAAAGAGTATAGAATAAATATATCTGGTTACTTATGATCAAAAAAGGTATTAGACTAGCTATCATGGTCTGAACCCATCTCTCAGTGACAGTGAAACGTCTTTGCTGGTTTTATTGTTCATATTAAAGATCATGCCCTAGATCAGCGGTTCTCAACCTGTGGGTCGCGACCCCTTTGGTGGCTGAACGACCCTTTCACAGGGGTCGCCTAAGACCATCCTGCATATCAGATATTTACATTACGATTCATAACAGTAGCAACGTTACAGTTATGAAGTAGCAACGAAAATAACTTTATGGTTGGGGTCACAACATGAGGAACTGTATTTAAAGGGCCAGAAGGTTGAGAACCACTGCCCTAGATACAAACAACAACATTTTCTTAATCTTGCATTCATATTACTTTTCCTCTGACCTTACTGGTGTTCCTCAATGTAGCATTTTCTGCAAAATGGCATCAGTATTTTCCTTTATCCATCAGATTGTTGCATAAAATGTGAAAAGTTGACATGAGTTGAGCCATTTTAAAATGGAGCCAGAGAAGCCACTCCAGAGGAACTGACCTGTGTGTTTTGCTCCTTGAAACTCTGGACTGTTTGAATGGGGCCAGGCCTTTAAACTGGGCTGAATCAGCATTGTCTTCCACACAACTGTGTGTTAAGCTAACAGCAAAGCAGATGCCCTGACCACAAGGATGGATGTTTAAGAACTCTCTATTTGGAGATAGAATCAGTGATCAGTCATGTATAGCTAAAGAGTAACTCAGCCTTACAGAACCAATAGAAATTTCTTCTGTTCATGTGATGACACTCTTCCTTTTCTCATAAAGAGCCCTTGCCCCACCCTGTAATTGGGACACTATTTGGGTGTCTGCCTGAATCTGTGCTCCCCAAATTGTAATTCTTTAATCCAAACTAAATGCTTGTTGCCTCTCATTTTGGCTTTTTAATTTTAGATTAAGAAAAATTAGCATATTCTAAAATAAACTCACACTACTACCCCTATTTGCCCTTTCCCTACCTAGATGTTACAACATGAAATGTTTTATAATTAACTAGAGGCTCAGTGCACAAAATTCGTACACAGGTAGGGTCCCTAGGCCTAGCCAGCAATCAGGGCTGATTGGGGCCTTCCACCTGCTGGCTGGGGCCTTCCTTCCCTGGCCTCTGGCTGCCACCTGGGGTGTTACTTTGTTCCGTGCCGACCTCTGGCGTTCAGCGCACATCATAGCGAGCAATCAAACTCCTGGTCTTCTCCCGGTCAAGCTCCCAAGGGGACAATTTGCATATTAGCTTTATATATCTATATCTATATCTATATCTATATCTATATTAGCTTCATATATATATATATATATATATATATATATATATATATATATATGTCTCAATGCCCTATCCTTCCTTCCTTAAACTAACTTAAATTAATAATTAATTTTTCAAAGTAAATTTGGTGAAAGATGATTAAATGTCTTAATTGAAGTTTAAGTCCAAGGCAAGTAACTAGAGGTTCTCCATTGAACAAAATATTCCTTTGAACCAACTGTCTGGACTTACAGATCACATAGGGCAGCCATACCCTTGATTGCTACAAAGCTTAAAAATGAGGCTATGAGCATAAAATTAGCTGAGCCGATGCAATGGGACTTTACCACTTCAAAGAAGATTGGGAAGGAGGCTGAGCACAGCTAATTAAGCTGTGTATTTAAGTACAATTTCAATAAATGGGACTGGAGGGTTGAATTCTTATCTATCTATGCTCTCAGTACAAACATTAGGACAGTGTGACATTTCTACTGGGAGATAAAGGAAATGGGTCCCAGAGATAGAAAACTTTAATAAAGATAGTTCTTCCTGTTTCTGTGAGAAAAATAAACCATATCTATGGGCTACTCAGTATAGAGGGCCAGATTTGATTTATGTTGTTTCTATGTAATTTCCCATCAATTTGAGGGAAAAAGGAACACAATAGATCATTTGATAATAGTTCTATACCTATAAGACCCATTTTCCCTTCTGAAAAGAGTCCCAGCACAGAATTATTTTGTTCACTGGTAGAATATTGCTGACTCTGTACCTAGAGTGGCAATCCAACTAACCCTTTCCTTTATTTCAGATTAGTTCTGCTTGCCTTACTTCTTTTCTTTAATCATAGCCAAAATTTTGACAGCCCATCCAAAAAGAGAAGGGAGAAAGGGAGGGGGGGAAGGGGAAAGAAAAGAGAGAGAGAGAGAGAGAGAGAGAGAGAGAGAGAGAGAGAGAGAAAGAGAGAGAGAAGAGAGAAAGGAAGGAAGGAAGGAAGGAAGGAAGGAAGGAAGGAAGGAAGGAAGGAAGGAAGGAAGGAAGGGAAAGAAACTTTTTTTTCTTCAACTATGAAAGCAAGGAAAACAAGCAGAGAGCAAGCTGCATCGCCTATATGCACACGGTAGGAAAAGAATGTTTCCTTCCCAGTCTTTGCACAGGAGCCTTAAGAAGGAAACAATAAAGCATTCATTCATGGGCCCCTGTGTGTTCGCTCATGCTTGTGCACCTACCCACACACCTATACACCTCAGGATATATAATTTAAAATGTTTAAATGGCAGCTTAAATAGAATAGTCCCATCTAATTTTTCATATAAGGTTGGTTTGTTTTGTTTGGTTTTTATCTAAAGCCTCCATTTAAATTTGACTATGTGAATGCTGTTACTTCTCCCACACACCAGCCGCCCAGTGACTAGTCTAAAGCTCTCCCACCAAGGATTATGGGGTAGTGGTAGGAGGAGGAATTCTGGGCAAATGTTTGTGAGTTTTGGGATGTGCAACTATTTCTGTTTACAGTTAGAAGTGCTAATGAAATTAACCGAGGGACCTCCTACATGTCCTACTATTACCATTGTAACTAGCTAGTTTATTAATATTGATAATAGGAAGAAAGCAAAGTGGAGGGCAGACATTATAAGCATAGTAATCTGGGCAGCTTCACCAGGGAGCTACAAATTCACACCCCACAGGGACCCACCAGCGCATGCCCTGCAAATCACTGGGGGGTGAGGTATGGGCACATGCACAATGAAGTCCTGGTGAAGCAGGGAAGATACTTGCCTGTCAATCTAACCTTGAACAAACATAATTGGCTAGGGGGTTGAGCCACTGCAAATATGTGAAATCCTGATGGATTAATTGGTTAAAATTCCAGTTAAAATCCCCAGACAAAGAATTCTCTCTCTCTTGTTCCTCTTGCTTCCCTCCTGCTTCCTTGCACTTGCTTGCTCCGTGACTCAAACTAGTCTGTCATGTGGCCTAAGCAGCTGCATGGCTCATGGCCATGTGGACCCTACATGCCATGGACTGCAGCGTGGAACACAAACTAAGCTGGCCAGATGTTGGACTGGACTGGGCTTTAATATGCAGCGGAGGCCCTGGGCAGTGGTTTTAATTCTAACCCTATTGAAGACACAGCTGGACTTTTTCCATGGTGAGATGGAAAGAAATGGGAAATTGAGAACCCAGGGGTTTAAATCCATGCAAATAAATCACTCATTCTCCTCAATCTCAAAAAATAAAATGCCTTTTCTTGTGACATCACAAAAAGGCCATTTCCACTAGTAACAGGTGGAGACATGGAGGGCACCCCACTGATGATATTACTTTTAAAAGTATATTCAAGATATTTAAGGTATTTCCTTTTCTCACTCCCACCAGGGAATAAATGAAAAACACCATGAAAACACAATTTAAAAGCAAAATTAAATGCTATGGGTTAACTATAAGTAATATAAACACAAATAAATACTTGAAGTTGTGTTTGTTCATGCCATGATAATGAGTGCAGGTTGACAATTTTCAATTCGGCTTGGCGTGATTCTGCAAACTGACAAATTAGCTTCATTTTCATTTTATTTGACTAAAGAATCAGAGGGATGAAATCTCTCTCTCTCTCTCTCTCTCTCTCTCTCTCTCTCTCTCTCACCCACACATTTCTTGTCAAAAATATCTCTTTGAACCTCATTCTGCACTGCATGCTTTCCCACAAATAATTGGCAATAGCATTTTAGGAAAAGAACTTTATTTTTTAGTAAAGTCTAAGTGAATTTCTATTTTTTAGAATTTTTTTTTACTGATTCTTCTTGGAAAATTGCCATTTCTAGTAGAATACGTGTTTTAATATTCCATTAACTACATGACAACCATATTTCCTTCTTTCTCATTTACCTGGAGATAATCCTCTTACGCAGGTACTATGCTGGCCACTTTTTACATGTGTCTGCATTCCCTTCACTTTCTGAAGAGAAGACTGAGGTAGGCATACATTAAATAACCCCAGGATGTGGCATCTCTAGGTTTTTTTTGGTTGTTGTTGTTGTTTTAAACTCTTGATTAATTTTGAATTGTTTAACTTTCCCTCATGTAGGCTTTCTCTTTGTGTTTTGTGATCCGCACACCTAGTAGAGTTAGTGGAGTGCATACATTTATAATTCTATAAGTATCTACCATCTTTGTTTATTTCCAAGCATTCTTAGCTATACATTGGTATATACATGTATTGTCTGGCTTATTATCTGTCTTCCTAATTAGAATCTAAAATCTAGGATGGCAGGATTTATGTCTGTGCAAATCAAGTGCCTAGCTCTGTAGCTGGCCCATGGTAGGCCCCCTAATAATTATTTGACATTGATTGAGTTAGTTGAATAAGTACATTTCTTATGGAAAGAATATCCTTTTTCTTTAAACCTAATGAATTCATGATCAGGACCAACTTCTTAGGGCTGGATGAGATCAGTGCTAACAGCACAGAAGATGTATGGTTGAATGAATTCAACAGGTCCAATAGGGCTAATATGTGTTTTTTGTTTTGTTTTTTTTTCTGTAACGATCCTTTGCCCTTTTTGTATGAAGCAAAAGTGATTTGTAACTTCAGAAGTGTGACCCAAGCGTAGGCCAGAGACACTTCTGTAAGCTATATTCTTCATTATCCTTTCTCAGAGTATCCGGACCCTCTGCCCTTTCCCAATCTACTCATCATATGTTTAATAACTCCTTTTCTGGTTTCGCATCATCCAGAACTTCCTTTGGAGCCATCTGCTCAATTAGGAAGGTAGAAAGCTTCTCATAAGCCTGCCCTGCTCCACGCCCATGATGATCATAAATCACCTTCTGTCTGTCAACCCAGCACCTTTTCCCAGCATCACGTTGAAGTAAAACTTTTATAATGTGCATAAAATGGAGATTTAAGGCAATAAAACATAATGTTAATGATGGGAATCTAGCAGCCAACACCACTCCTTCTCCCGACTTCACAAATGAAGTGCAAGGCTAACAGGAAAATGAGCGTCGATGCATTGTAACCAGAACCCTTAAAAGCTGGCCTGAAGGAGTTGGACAGCAGTTCAGGAAGGGTACGTTTCACTCTGAACTGACTGATTCAGCTGTGGGGTTGGCTGTGGCTGCATTTATTTTACAGCTGCCAGCATTAATAGGTTTGCACCTAAGGGGAAAAATAAGTTTGAGTGTTCCATTTCAGGAAGAGGAAATGGGGCTCATTAAACAATAGGCTAATCCTAGGAATCTCTGATCATGGGTTGTAGATTTGGGTCCCTGGACCCCTTACCCACCCATCCACTCACCCAACACAGGTTTGGCATAAGAAATGGCGCTTTATAACTTCCACCCTAGAAATAGCACCAACAATTGAAGTCACATGTAAAGAAAGGGAGCCTTCCTTAGTTTGCCTTCAAAAACATTGCCTGGACCCTCGGGATGGCCAAGAAGCCTGTTTGCATTGGGACCTCATTGCACAATGTTCTCATCAAAAATAGTTTTTGTCGGTTATAATGATAAATGTGATCTTAGATACCTTTATCATTAATCAACAGATTCTGTGTGCAAAACTGTTTTAGGAACTAGAGAAATATAAGTAGAAAATGGACCGCCCACATTTTAAGGGATTTGCTCCCTACTTAGAGAAATAAGACCCACTCCCGAAGTTGTCCACTCCAACCTCTGGTTCTGAGAACAGGAGTTCACTGAAAACAGACTCTGTGGTCCTGGAGGCATGGCCTTATGCTTTACTGCTGCTCGTGGAAATGTAGAGGAACAGATAACCAAGATGAGGCTGATTCCCTGCCCCTCCCCCCACCTCCTTCTTCTCTGCAAACATAAAAGATGTCCGCTGACAAGTTTCACTGGGAACATTATGCCCTGTTAGTCTTCTCAGATCTTTCCTGTTGTTTGCTTGAGGGCCTTAGGCAACACAGACAAGACCTCAACTCTCATCTGCAAGATAATTCTGTCAAGTACATTCTCATTACCAATTACTCAGATATTACTTTAGACGGGGCAGCTAAGCAGTGCAGGCTGCTATCCAGTCTCAGTTCGGGCAATGCCAGAAGAAACAGAAAAGCTCCCATAGCAACCGCCCCCCTTGAAACTTGAGGGAACATAGATGTGACTGCAGCACTTGAGATCAAAGAACATCACCATGTGGCAAAAGGTTCTCCACTCTATAAAGAGATGAAAGAAAGGCCTAGTGAGATTTTGGGGCCTGGAAAATGACACTGTGATCTGGTTATTAACCTGGTCTGGGTCTAAAATAGATTCCTGTGATTCAAAGACTTACCCAGGCCCGCTTAGCCCCTAAACCTCAACTCTGGGTCTCCCCTTCATTACCTAAGTAGGATTAAAATAATTTACGAAATGCCAGGGCTTTGGATTCTAATAATAATATAACCTGCCCCCCCCCCCCCCCCCGCCTCTCACTCACTCTTTCATTTTGACAATAATAAAACAATTCCTGAAATGCAGACTAATAGCTGGGCTGTGTCTGTGTAGCATCAGCTGCAATCTCAGAAGTTCTGAAAAGGGATACCCATTTTTCCTTCTTAAGAGGTGGAAGGGAGGCATTTTACTTACACAGTAATTGGAACTGATTTTTTCTCCCCATCACTACATTTTCAGAGAATTAGCTCATTAGATGGCATGGTGGACAAAATCAATTAACATCTTCCAAAACAAAGCCTGTCTTATCTACTTTGAATGCAAACATGGCAAGAGTCAAGCTGAGACCTTATTAAATCCTTGCTCCTTTAGGTAACAGCTCTCAACATGAGAATGAAGAAATGCTTGACTATTCGTCTACAATATATTTTTATTTCGTACTTACCAAGAATAGCTGTATTAAAGGGATTAAGAACCATGGCTACTTGAAAACTGCATTAAGGAGATGGGAGAAATCAGCAATAGACCATGCCTTAACTGCTGAGTTTAACCAATGTGAGCCCAAGTTCCCACACAGTGAATATGATTTTGTTTTCTATCTCAAGGGAAATCCTGCAATTTAGTTTCCAATAGTGTTTTTCAACTAGAAAGGAAAGCAAGCAAAAAAGCAACAATAACAACAAATTGAGAATCCAGTTGGTTGTCTATAGTCACTGTTTCTATGATACAATGTAAATTTGCCTATAAAGACAGGTTTTGCATATAGTTGACTAAAGATAAAAAAGCAACAATTGGAATTTGACAAGGTACAAATCAATTAAAAAGCAACAACAGTAGCAGCAGCCCAGCTGATATGGCTCAATGATTGAGCATCAACCTATGAACCAGGAGGTCACCCTTAGATTCCAGGTCAGGGCACATGCCTGGGTTGCTGGCTCAAACCCCAGTAGGAGGGAGTGCAGGAGACAGCCGATCAATGACTCTCATCATTGATGTTTCCATCTCTTTCTCCCTTCCCCAGCCTCTCTCTGAAATCAATAAAAAAATATGTTTTTAAAAAATAGCAAACTAATATAAAAGTGAGCCAAATATATCAATAATCAATTCACAGGAAAAAAAATGTAAAATGACTCTTAAACACTTACAATAAGAAAAGAGAAAATTAAAACTTCATTGAAATGCCATTTTTCATACTGGATTGATATATTTCCAAAGATTGACAATGCACTCTGTTGTTAAGGGATGGGGAAGCACTATCATTCATTGAGGAAGGACTGTGAATTTGTATTAAGTGCAAGTTGGCAATATCTACTGAAGTTATAATGCATATATGCCCTAACCTTATAATTCTACTTTTGAGAATATCTCCTACAGATATACCCAAATATGCATAAAAGTGAGCCATGTATGAAGTTAACTGTGATATTAATCATAATAACAAAAGACAGAGAGGTGGTTAAATAAATATGGTATGTTCATACAATGAAATAGGATGTAGCTACAAAAAGAAAAGAATGAGGAAGTTCTAAATGTGTTGATATGGAAAGACAGCTGAGATATAGTACCTGATATAACATGATGGAGAGTTACATATACAGTATGCAACTTGTTGCGTAAGAGGAGATGCAGTGAGAACATATACTGCTATTTGCTTGTATCTGTATAAGAAAACTAGAAGCACACAAAAGCAGTAAGTGGTTGGTTCCTTGAGGAGATGAGGGACAGAATGGGAAGAAGCATTTCTTGTTTTCTTTTTCTTTTTTTGCTTTCACAGCCATATCATTATCTATTCAAAACTTTGACAAATTGAATTAAAAACTAGAAATCTCTCATCACAATACATGAATTATAAAAATTCAACATTCTCCAAGATGAAAACCCATCTGTCCATCCTGTCTGTAATACCTGAGGCTCTCGAAGCACTCCTTGAGTTCAGCAGGCAGTAGAAATTGGGTCTTTAAATCATATTTACAAACTCTCCTATGACCAGAGAGAACCCCAGTCCAGTGCCTACTTTCAGTTGCCCAGGGCAGTGATTGAGGAAATTGGCAGTATTGACTTGGCTACAAAGTGGAGACCCTCTGACCCCAGAGGCTCTCCACCATTTGCTCTGACTCTGGTACAGTGGTTGCCTCTGTGCCATGTGGGGCAGGCCAGCTGGCTTAGGCTCCTCATGAAAATGAGTCTTCATTAGATGGTGTACTAATGAATTAACTGATGTGCAAAGACCCCAGCTTTCTAGTGCCCTAGAGAAAAAGAGCCAGAGGCCTGGCTCATTTGAGTTCTGAGATGTCTGAAAATTCAAATAAGTGTTGATTTCTCTTGGGATGGTTTAGCCTAAAAGGTCACATTCTTACAAGCCACTTTCCCTGTAGGTCCACCTTTATTGTCAGCCAAGCATTTCTTTTCCCAAATGGGTGTTTTGAGTTTGTTGCCCTTGATTTAAACACACAAATCCCCCAGAAGGGAAGAAAGAGGCCTGTTTAGATAGCCTATGTGTTTTACAACAAGCTAAACAATGCTACCCACATCCTGCCCTAGTTTTCCCAGAGTATCACTGCAGAGGAGCTCACTTATCTGTCAGAGCATCATTATTCATTAATGGGAAAAGAGCTCTACATTGTTGGTTATTTTTTCATACTTGTAACTCCTCAAGGCACTCTGTAAGGGGAAAAGTTAGATTCTTTTTATATAGAGACTAGAGGCCCATTGCACGAAGAGGTTCGTGCAATAGGCCTTCCCTTCCCCTGGCTGCCAGCACCGGTTTTCCTCTGGCACCCGGTACCCATGCCTTTGCTCCAGATGGAGCCTTCAGTCTTCACTCCACCTCTTCACTCCTACATCTGCAAATTAACCGCCATCTTTGTTGGGTTAATTTGCATACTCCCCTGATTGGCTGGTGAGCGTAATGGAGGGGCGGTTAATTTACATGTTTTATTATTAGGTAAGATTTAATTCTGAAATAAACCTGAAAGAAGAGGAAGAGGAGAAGAGAATGGTGAGGTAGTGGAAGAGGGGGAGGAAGAGAAGGAGGAGGAGAACAATGGACAGACTAGACTGCAAGCACATATAGGAAACTAGCTCTTATGTACTATCAGAGACCATGTAGGCACACTGGGTACCATCCTACTTCAATGAAAGTCTGTTGCCCACCTGGGAATGCTTTCCTGTCCGCAGGTGGCCTACATCTGTCACCCTCTTCCAGGTTAGCCTCAGTTTCAGTGACCCTTCTTTTCCACATCTGGGGCAGCCCATATCCAGGCACTCATCATTGAAAGAATACAAAAGTCTGGCCTTCTCAGCCCAACTTGGGACAATTGAGGGTGATTCTGGCTCCAGAGCATCTTGTGAGGTTTCTGTGGCCTCTGAGGCAGTTCACCACTCCCTCTGCCCATCCCGTTTCCTTCCTCTCTCTCCTACAGGTGTCCACCTCAAGAACACTCCTGAATAAACACCCTATATGCTCAACCCAAAGAGTCTGCTTCCCGGGGAGCCTAGCTAGTACAGCCACGGCTTTTACATCTGTCCCCCTCCATCCTCAGAGTCCTCTTCCTCAGATGTCACCTGGCTTCCTCTGTGGCTGAAGAAACAGTCAGAGAGAGAAAAATCATTCTCCCTAAAGTCCACAATAAGTCAGCTGCCAGCAGAGCTGAGATTTACATCTGCAAATATGTGACTGAAGAGCACCACGCCTTTGTGCTCCACCCAGTACATTGTCCCCCAGACAGCTCAGTGAGAGAAATGGCATTGTTCTGAACTTTCTGAAGAAGTTCAGTCATTTTTAAGGGGAAAATATGACATTTGGGGGGCTAGCTATCTGAACCTGTGCCAGTAACCTGCCTTCTGATGCGCACCCTTGCTTGACGATAAATGTACACTCTTGCTTGCCAATAAACTCCATTCTTACCAAACTCCATTCTTATCTGTGATGGCTGCACTGCCTTGCAGAACCTGTTTCCCAGAATATTCCCATTTTACAGAGACAATAAAGCATCAACCATATACAATCCCCAGAGGGGCTGGTGCCAGTGCTGGCAAACCTCCGGGTGTAATCTCACTTCCCCCATCCCAACTCCTGGGGGAAGCCTGGTCCATATTTAGGGGACAAGGGACTAAAGGGTATAAAGGGAAAGCTTCGTCCATATTCATCACGCAAGATTTGGAGACTGACTCCTCTAAGTCACGGCACTAGTGCAATCTGCAATAAAGTCAACGTTTCTGAATATTCTCTGAATGCCCAGCTGATTAATTCCCCCCCACCACCTGGAAGCTTATCTGCAACAATTTGACTTCTGCACACAAAATGAAACCTCTCTTCTGTTCTTCAACTGTGAGCAGGGGAACCCAGGTTACCTGAAGGTTCTATTTGGCTGAGTCTCCCATAATTACCTTACCAGGTAAGCCACAGATCTAGCTTCAGCACCCAAGGCAAAATCATTCAACTTGAGAGTTGCGACACAGGTGACAATTTCTAATTCTTTACAATTAGAATTGACCAAAATGGACATCCCAACAGAATGGTCAATGAATCTCCAACATGGTATAGCTGTCTCTACATGAGAAATAAGTTCAGGTTTTAAATAAACTGATGGAAATGTTTTAGATAGTTAGGGACATCTGCTGTAGCTCATAATCAGATAATAATGGGAGGAGGGAAACAGAGAGCAGTAATGTTATTTTTTGCAGTTCTAGGTTGAGAAAAATGACAAGAGTCATACACTACTTTCAGTCAGGAACTGATGGGACAATAAAGTTCTAGAATCTTTTAGAGAGAAGCTGAAATTTTAAGCTATTACTACACTCTAAAATGCTGATTGGTTCATCTGCTTACCTAAGAATGGAATCGGATAAAATTGTTGGAGGGAAAAAAACACACACGCGTATTTGAAATTTTTAAGGATAAATGTGTGTGGGGTGGGCAAAATCAAGTAAATAAAAAATAAAATAAATACCTAAAATATATATGTTTCACACACCCACACACATTACACATATGTTTCATCTCTTTCCATCAGTTATTCCTTTAATATTTCCTGACTCAGTCCCATGAAGTAAATGGTTGTTTGGAAACAGGTTTCAGAATGTGATATATTGTATATTTGTGTTGTATTTTATTTTTTAAATCCTCACTAGAGGACATACTTACAATGCTGAGAGGAGAAAGAGAGAGAGAGAGAGAGAGAGAGAGAGAGAGAGAGAGAGAGAGAGATCAGTTGCCTTCCATATGTTCCCCAACCTGGCATCAAACCTGGAACCCAGTTACGTGCCCTGGCCAAGAATTGAACCAGCAACCGTTTGGTGCACAGGATCACTCTCAACCAACTGAGCCACTCCAGCTAGCTGTGTTGTATTTTTATATATTAGTTCGCTCTGTCTAATCACTTTATGATTATGTACAGTCCCTTAGAATGTAAATATTAATTTATTGGCATAATGGCAGTTTATATTATTGAACACATTAAATTTAGCAATGTTCCTAGGTGCTGCCAACAGGACAGATTTCTTGTAATCAAATGACTAGCTGTGGGGTCAAATTATTTTGTTGAATTTGCACCCATGGTCCCATGATCAGTGGCTAGAATGTTATAAGTGGAGCCATTAGTGCCACAGTAACCTCTGTCTTTGCAAATTACAAATTCCCATCCTTCTCTGATTAGTTCCTGAAGTGCTGAATGAGAACTTGTAATTATGCACTGCAGTCGCTCTCCTGACAGACTGACATTACAATTTGTGCCTGAGCCCATATATCTACAGAATGTGAAAGTACTATTGAATGAAATTAGTTCATTTGGATCCACTTGTATTAATGGAATGTGTCACTCATATTGCAGAACCGGTTTGTCTTTTATTCACCCTGGTGCTCAGCCTAGCGTGCTAAGGACAGATTATTCTCTCACTCCGTGTACCAGACTGAACAATTGCTCTCCCTGGGAGCTCATGGCAAAGGGTGGTTTATTGGGTGGTGAAATGTTTTAGAATCAGAAAATCTGCTTTCCTGTCTTGAAATTATCACCAACTCTTTTGATAATTCAAGACAGGACTTCATATATACACACACACACACACACACACACACACACACACACACACACACACAAACACTAGTGGCCTGGTGCACAAAATTTGTGCACATTAAAAAGGGAATTAATTAGAGGAGATATTTTAATATTGCTATTTCCCCTTTCTCTATAATAGAAGTGTCAGAGATGAAAGAAAATTAGTAAAATGTATATGAAAATCTCCCTCCTGTCAGGGGAGTCTGGGGCACGCCACAGGACCTAGAGCAGCCGTGGGCAAACTACGGCCCACGGGCCGGATCCAGCCCATTTGAAATGAATAAAACTAAAAAAAATAAAGATCATACCCTTTTATGTAATGATGTTTACTTTGAATTTATATTAGTTCACACCAACGCTACATCCATGCTTTTGTTCGGACCCTCCGGTCCAGTTTAAGAACCCATTGCAACCCTCGAGTCAAAAAGTTTGCCTACCCCTGACCTAGAGTCAAGTCCCCGCCCACCACCTGTACACACTTCAAAAATACAAGAGAACCAGACCTGGCCAGCCCCACCCCCAATGGGTGAGACCCAGACCCAGCTGGCCCCACCCATCTCAAACCTCTCTGGGTGGGGGGTGCAGCCTCAGGTCCCTTGGCCCAGCACCAGGTTGGGGGGGCATGGCCTGAAGTCCCCTGTCAAACCCCGCCAGGTGAGGGGCATGGCCTGAGTTCCCTCGCCCTGGCCAGGCACCATTACAGCCTCAGGTCCCTGCTGTTTGGTTGTGACGTTACGGCATCCTGGATAATTTGCATATTGATCTAAGATATATATATATATATATATATTAGAGGCCCAGTGCACAAAATCCATGCACAGCAAGGGGGTCTCTCAGTCTGGCCTAGACCCTCTCCAATCCAGGACCCCTCAGGTGATGTCCAACTGCCGGTAAACCAGCAGTTAGACATCCCTCTCATAATCTGGGACCACTGGCTCCTAACTGCTCACCTGCCTGCCTGCCTCATCACCCCTAACCGCCTCTGCCTGCTGGCCTGATCACCCCCTAACTGCCCTCCCCTGCCAGCCTGATAGCCTCTAACTGCTCCCCACTGCTGGCCTGATCACCCCTAACTGCTTCTGCCTTGGCCCCTGACACCGTGGCTTTGTCCTGAAGGACGTCTGGAATTAGCATATTACCCTTTTATTAGTATACATTGCTTTTATCTGGAATAAGTGCCCATTTTAAGAGTTATGAATGGATATATCTGAAGGATCCATTCCATCATTCATCATTGCAAGAATCAAGAAAAGCATCATATCCCAGGAAAGTATCAGGTTGCAAAAAATAACTTTCCAATGTATTAAATAGCTCATAAAAATTCAGTATATGAATTACTAATGATGCATTAGCTTTTCTTGCACATTCACCAATCTTAGAAAATTATATCCCTGGTTACCTAGCAAGTTCAGGCCTGTTTAATTCATTGTACTTTTCTCCTTTCTCCTGTGCTAATTTGCCTTCATCCCGTGTTAATAATTTATCTGAAAATTCATATATATTAGCATTCTCCTTTCTTTTGCTAAGACTTTAAGTGTACCAATATGTTTCATCATATCAGCACAGATTTACATAACAGATTTTTGGAAAAAGTACATAGATGCCATGCCATATGGAATAAATTGTATAGGTGTAATTTCTAATCTGTAGGGAGCTTCCCTTCTGATGGAGATGTGAATCAAATGGGGAAATAATGAAGAATTGGGGAGAACATACATGAGCTCCATAATAAACACTGAACATACCATTTGATGTGATGTATCCCACTAATATATACTAGACTTGTTTGGCCATTTTGCCGATCTTGAATTAAATAAACTTTACCATAAATGGCATTTAGTCTGGAATAAGTGCCCATTTTAACAACTCTGAAGATAAAGTTTATTGTTTTTAAACTGATGTTAAAACATCAGCCTAACACTTCAACTATTACATTCTAGCTAGCCCCATGCTTTTATAATGATAACTAGATGCCCAATGCACAAAATTCATGCACGGGGCAGAGGAATGGGGAGTTCCTCATCCTGGCCTGCGCCCTCTCACAATCTGGGATCCCTTGGGTAGGGTCCCTAGGCTTGGAAGGCAATCAGGGCTTATCTGGGCTTTCTTTCCCCTGGCTGCCAGCAGCTGGCCCTGCCCCCACTGCTGCCACTGCTTGCCATCTGTGCGGTGCTGCCCCCCACCCCCACCGGTCACATCCCTCTGCAAGCAACAGGTGTGGGGTGTGATCACTTTGCTGACCTGGGCTTCCCTCTGTGGGGTGATCGATTATGGGTCCCCAGATCGATCGCCCCACAGAGGGATGCCCTGCCCACCCACCACAAAACCACCAGCCAGATGGCCTGGGCCTCCCACTTTGGGGCAATCGATTGTGGAGTACCCCTATTAATCGCCCTGAAGAGGGTGGCCTGGGCCTCCCTCTCTGGGGCCACCATGGGATGATGGTGGGGCCCCCCAACCAATTGCATCGCATCTGCCTTGGCTGGCCTGGCACCAGTGTATGTCATAGCATGGTCGTCCGGAAGGTCTTCCAGATGGTCGTCCAGATGGTTGTTCTGCTGTTAGGTCGTTCAGTCGATTTGCATATTATGCTTTTATTATTATAGATGATAGTTAGCATTTGATAGAGGGCTTATTCCATGCCTGGAACAGTACTGTGAGTTTATGTATATCATCTCCTCAACATAGTCATCTGGGATAGGCCCCCATTTTATAAGGAAACAGGAACTTGGGCATATTGGGGAAATTGTCTTCAGGTGGCAGGAATTATTTCACCATTCAGACTCCAGAGCCCACAGTCTTACCAACTATTGCAAGCATGTCAAACTCAAAGGCTAACAGGGGACAAATAAATGAGGCATGCGGCCTGTGGGCCATAAGTTAGATGTGCTTAAACTATTGATTTTAGTGTTTGCAAGTTGCAATAGATAAAACTATTTATTACAGAGCTCTTCTTTGAATATCATTTTCAAAACTTCTATAAAGTGAAAATACTGGACTAGTAATTTTTTTTACATGTTATTTACTCTGAGCTTGAAAAGATCATCCAGGTGAGGTAAAAGGTCTGGAATAAGAGGGAAAGTAGGATTTGGAGCAGGGAACAAACCACAGGCCTTAAGCATAGGTCAATTCATTACTGGCTTGATGGAGTTGAACTACTAGATGGGAATATGCTTGCAAAGAGTAAGGGAGCACAAGATTCAGACTGAGAGAAAAGGGAAGGGGGGTAATGTTTGGAATTAATTAGTAAAATTGTTACCTAATTGGAAGGAAACCTAGGTTGACCAGTTTCAAACCAGCGCTACACTTAACACCAAATACAGTCAGCCTTTTACATCCACGGCTTCTGCACCTATGAATTCAACAAACTGTGCATTAAAAATATTTTTTAATGTGACTTTGTTGCTGATGTGTACTATGTGGGTAGGCCTGTAATGGTTGCATTACTACTGAACATGTACAGATGGATAACAGCAACTATTTACATAGCATTTACATTGTATTAAGTATTATGAGTAATCTAGAGATGATTTAAATTATGTGGGAGGATGTACATAGGTTATATGCAAATACTACGTCATTTTATATGAGACTTAAGCATCCGTGGATTTTTGTATGCGAGTTGAGGATCCTGGAACCAATCCCCCTATGGATACTGAGGAACAACTATAGTCTACTTTTGGTAACCTTAGGTAAGGAATGCATTTAGAGAGCCAATGCTTTTGCACTTTTAAAGACTGTAGAGAAACAACCCAGAGACTCAATTGGGCCTGGGAACTAATCTCACTCTTTTTTTTGTTGTTGTTGTAGTACCATTTTATTTTATTTTATTTTTCTTTATTTTTTAAATTAAATTTCTTCGGTTGACATTGGTTAAAATTATATAGGTTTTGGGTGTAAAATTCTGTAATACTTCGTCAATATATTGCATTATGCTCCTATAACCCCCACGGCAAATCTCCTGTCACCATATATTTGGCCCTCTTTACCTTTTATAACTACCCTCTTCCCTCTGATAGCCATGATACAGTTGTCTGTGTTTATAAGTTTCAGTTTTATATCCTAAATATGAGTGAAATCATATGGTTCTTAACCTTTTCTCTCTAACTTATTTCACTTCGCATTATAGTCTCAAGATCCATCCATGTTGTCACAAATAGCAGTATTTCACCTTTTCTTATAGCTATGTAGTATTCCATTGTGTATTATGTCCTTTTCTCACTCTTCTGTGTGCACTGGAGTGTCAGATCCTGTCCTTTGTGGAAGGAATGTTCTTGGGCCCCAGCAACTTTTCCAGGAATATTTCCCTTGGAGAGGTGCTGGGGAACTAAGGCTTCCATACAAATCTCACACCACTGGTCTGGAGGCTTTATTTTACTTTCTATGTTTCACATGGAACCAGTCAGACTGCTAAGAATAGTAAATAATCAGACAATCCTTTCTGCAGTAGAAATGGGTTAGGCTTTTCTACCCGTCTTTGTCTTTTGTTCTTCTTTTACTTCTTCCTTTTTAACAGAATACTTAAAAATCCTTCCAGAACCTAGAACCGACTACTCTCAGGATGTTAACATTCTTTTGTAATCAACCCAAGATTGAGCAGATCAGACATTACAATGGGTCTCTGGCTCCACAGCTGGGTCACACTACTGAACAAACATGTGTGAGGAGCACAGAGGAGGCAGTGAGTGTGCTCTTCCTGCCCAAAGCTGAGAGTTGTTTTTAATTACTCTCAGCTTCCTCCCCCGTGCCAGGAAGCCTTGAGGCAGAGCTAAGCTGAAACAGCTCTTATTTCCCCAAAGGCCTCAGGGATACATATTGGCAGGAAACTATTCAAAGACATCCTCAGAGACTAATGGCTGAATGCTTTATGCAGAGTCAGTGCATGCAAGAGTCAGACTTTGGGGTATTTCAAAGATGGAACTCAATCCACCCCTCCTAGTTAGTTCTTGTTTTAACTGATAACATTTTTATTTTATTTTATTTATTTCTCAGCCCTAATGCTGGCTTCTTCCAGCCAGGTCTTCTTTCCTCTCTGGCCTTCAGTTTCTCGATTAGTGTAAAAACCACACATGTTCCTATCACACAGGAGGGCTGCAATGTATGGGGAATGGGCAAGGTGTTTCCTTCTTGTGATTTTTGCTGGTAAATCTTCCCTAGCTGTGTCTGATTCCTTATGATTTCCTCTACACATGTTTTTCAAGAGCCTGTCAACTTCCTTGCTTTCAGCTATACTAAATCCCTAAAGGTATCTATGTCTTCCTGAGCTTGCACCTAAGTACCCATTTCCAATAGCATATAGTGTAACTCCACTTGATTTTCCAGCCATAGCATCAAATTCAACGAATCCCAACTGTCCCTAACTAAATCCCTGTCCCAAGAGACTACTTTGACCATAGTGTCATTTAACTTTGATTCCCTTAGGGTGAACTCCCTTAAAACATCTTTGGCAAAAGGAAAAATACGCTTTTGATTTATCCGCACATTTTTTTCATTAGCATGTGTGTTCTGGTTTAGTCAATGCAACTGGGATCTACAGTTCCCTGAAGACTGTGTTGGAGATAGATGGCCCTGACATCTTTGATCACTGCACTCAACTACAGGTGAAGGCTGGTTGACAACCATAGCAGAAGCCTAGCCAGTGGTATAAATGGAAGGGTCTTACCATGGATTGCTTCTTTTGTCTTTTTGGAGGGTGCTGTTTCTCTGTTTTATTTTCTGAAACTTTCAGTTCATTGATTGAGTAGCAGAGAAATTCAATATTTGTCCTAATTTTGATTTTTGGACCACCACTGCAGAGAAGGAATTCCAATTCTCTGAAAATTTAATGGAGCAAACAATGGATCTAATGGTCAGAATGCTGAGCTGGGAATTTATCCCATTTGACTAGAACAAAAAAATAGTGTTTCATGAAAAATGGGCTATGAGTTTATAAAGAAACTGATAGGATTCAGCTCTAAAATGACTTCCCCAAATGGGCATAGGGCTATAGTCACTGGAAATCACAATATAGACAGCACTGACGATTACAATAGGTATCATTTATTAAAGGCACATTAGGTCCTAATGTTCGTGTTAAATATTTCACACACACACACACACACACACACACACACACACACACACAATTTCTCTAGTTCTTGTTGGTAGCCATATCAATTAGATATCATTGATCCTATTTAACAGATTAAAAAACTGGATTGTAGAGAGCTTGAGGGATTTGTTCAGTCATGCAGTTCATAAGTGGCAGAGCCCAAAATAAAGCCCAATTCCACTTAAATTCAAAACCAGGATTCTGAATTACTCCCTAAGACATGCTGATGACAAAGTATTTGCTCACTCCAATCCCATGATAAAAAATATAAAGAAGACTCAGAGCCAGAATCAAGGTGAATGTGCATGGGCCCAGACTTCCCAACAGAATGCCACAAATCTTTCAAGAGGCAGAGGGGAGGTTAATGTTCTATTTTATATAGTCTCGGAATGCTGGCTTGCCTTGTTCTTTATATATATATGGGGCATTTTAATTAATTAATTAATTTAAAATATGATTTTATTTATTTCAGAGAGAGGAAAGAAGAGGGAGAAAGATAGAGACATCAATGATGAGAGAGAATAATCAATTGGCTGCCTCCTGAACACCCGTTACTGGTGATCGAACCCACAGCCCAGATATGTGTTCTGATTGGGAATCGAACCATGACATCCTGGTTCATGGGTTCATGCTTTACTACTGTGCAACACTGGCCAGGCTGTCTTATTTTTTAGACTATGTAGACAGAGGTATCTAATGGGAACAGATCTTTATCCTTAATCAAAGACTTAATTTACAAATTCAGTGATGAAAAGTTCTCCAGGGGCTTGTTTGGGGCTTTGATTGAGGCAGGGTCCATTAAAATAATTGAAAAATGACAGGCATTGTGCAGTTAGATACCACATGGCAAGGCCCCTATAGCAGCTGGAAATCTCCAACTCTCAATCTCTTCCCTTCCCTGTCCCTTTCCTTTTCATTCTCTCTGTGGTATTTTACTAAATGCAGAATAATGATTTGTATTCAGAGAAATGGTCTGCTTCATTTTACTAGAATTTTGCAAAGGAAATTACTTTCTAACTCACTAATCATTTCACTTATTTATTTTTCCTTGTAGAATAATTTTAGACAAAAATAGTACAGATAGCTTCTGTGTACTTTTCACCAACTCATTAGTTTTAAGTAATGCCAAATAGATAAGAATCATATGAAACTAAAAGATAGATGGGTTAATCTAGGAATGAATGCCTGACAAAGAAAAGAGATGGATCCTAGTGATGTCTGTTCTCTTCTTCTCTAACTCAATGTCATTTTCCCTTCTAGGTTACCTTTGGTAATAAAAGTCCAGGACTGTAGGAACAAGTATCCTTATATTTTTAGCTATTCACAGACCCAGAAAATATCTTCAGATTGGTTTTCCGTTTTAGAAATGTGACTCTCTCTATTAGAGCCTTTATATCTTTCAGCTTGATGCCCTGAACCTTTGCATCTGTTGGACTGTTTAGTAGATATCCTGGAAGAATTAACCACAGAAAGTCACCACTAAAATTTCATAGACTGGGTGCGAGTAGTCAGGAAAGAAGCTTTTCCCATAGTTGACATATAAATAAAGAACCTAGTTCTCTCAGATTTTCTCCTGGAAGGAGCCCTTTTGGTAGGAGAAGTTTGGAAATAGAGAATGATTGATAACCTCTCTGAAGCAAATCAAACATGTAGACTAAAGTTTCATACTGGAGCTTTCCCTCAGATTTTCCTCCAGAAGAAATGCTGTGAGATGCTTCAAAGGAAAACTGGAACCAGAAAGGAAAATGTCAAACAAGATTAAAAAGAGGAAATAAAATCGATACCACTTAAGTTTGCTGAAGGAGTAGAGAAAAAGGGGGCCAGTATAGACCAAAAAATAAAAAATAAAAAAATAAAAATGACAGTAAGGTTTCAAAATGCCACATAAAGAGGGCCTGGGGTTATTATGGGATTGGGACTTGTTTGTAATAGGTTCGAGATGGCCTTATTTTATTCTGGACCCAGTTCTAAAGACGATCACATGAATTCAGGTTGATATTTCTTAAGCTTAATAAATGTAGTTTCTCGCCCTAGCCGGTTTGGCTCAGTGGATAGAGCGTCAGTCTGTGGACTGAAGGATCCCAGGTTCGATTCTGGTCAAGGGCATGTACCTTGGTTGCGGGCACATTCCCAGTGGGGGGTGTGCAGGAGGCAGCTGATCGATGTTTCTCTCTCTCATCGATGTTTCTAACTCTCTATCCCTCTCCCTTTCTCTCTGTAAAATATCAATCAATCAATCAATCAATAAATAAATAAATAAATGAATGAATGAATGAATAAATAAATAAATAAATAAATAAATAAATAAATGTAGTTCCTGAGCACTTGTTTTGAAAACATCATTACCAGCTTTTGGCCAATGAGGGCCAGTTTCCTTGAGATCTTTAGTCACTGTCTTCAGTTTTGTGTGAAGAGGTAAGTTCACTAGCTAGCAAAGAAAGTGGTTGTTCACTGGCTTGCAAAGAAAGACTCCTATTTTTTCAGTCACTTACTGTGGTGGGCAGGCTTTATTCATTTCCTTATGTAATCTTCTCCCCTTGAGTATGGACAGGGTCTATAATTTGCTTAAAAATATTGTACTTTGTCTTCCCTAATAAGCTGTGAATGCTTTCTGAGAAGATGTTCCATATTTCTTTCCTATGCCCCTGGCATACAGTATAGAGGTCTGGGCAGGTTAAGCACTTGGTGTGTGTATTAGTTTTCTATTGCTGTGCAACAAAAATGGCTGCAGATTTCATGGCTTAAAACAATACATGTTTAAACTATTAAAATATTGCAAAGGTGTCAGGATATCACTTCTGTGATTATTTTACATTATATAAGACTTCATTTTACCAGCGCTCTTTTGCTGGATTTGAAGAAGCAAGCTGCCATAAATTCTTGGTTCTTTGAAGAACCAAAATACCATGAGGATATGAAATCTGCCAACAACCTGAATGAGTCTGGAAGCAGACCCCCTGGAGTTGATCCTCTAGATGAGAAGCCAGCCCTGCTTCTCAATTGCAGCCTTGCAGAGGACCAAGTTACACAATGCCCAGACCCCAGTCCCATGAAAACTGTGAGATAATAAACATGTATTGTTTTAAGCCATGAAATCTGCAGCCATTTTTGTTGCACAGCAATAGAAAACTAATACACACACCAAGTGCTTAACCTGCCCAGACCTCTATACTGTATGCCATGGGGCATAGGAAAGAAATATGGAACATCTTCTCAGAAAGCATTCACAGCTTATTAGGGAAGACAAAGTACAAACCAGACATGGCTTTGAAAACTACATCAGGTAATATGTAAAAGTGATTGTCCATCAAAATAGAACCATATCCCCTTCTTTCTGGGCACACCTACGCTACATTTCCCAGCCTCCATTAAAGTTAGGGTTGGCCATGTGCTGCAGTTTAACTAGGGGAATGTGAATGGAACTATTGTGGATGACTGTCAGGTCTAACCCATAAATCCCCCACCCCCATATAAAGGTATTCAGTTCTCTCCCATTCCCACACCAAGAATATTGGATATTGACACCAAGATGCCTTGGGAGGATCTGCTGAAGATGATAGCACCTATCTTGACCAGGTCTCAGAAGGACAGTGTAGAGCAGGGCACCCACTACCACCCTTGCCTGCAGGAGCCACATCGGACTTTATATATGTACTAGAGGCCCAGTGCACAAATTCATGCATGGTGGGTCTCTTGGCCTGGCTGGCGATTGGAGCAATCAGAGCTATCAGGGCCAACCGGAGGGAAGGACCAAGGGAGGTTGGCTGGCTGTGGGAGGTTGGCTGTGGGAGCACAGTATCCACCATGGGGCAGCTCCTGTGTTGAGTGTCTGCACCCTGGTGGTTAGTGCACATCATAGCTACCGGCTGGTCATAATGGTTGCTTAGGCATATATATATATATATATATATATATATATATATATATATATATATGAGATAAATTTATGTTTGAGCAATTAACAACTTTGGGGCCTATCTGTTATAGAAAAAAATAGCCTTCCCTATTTTTCACCCTTTCCTTTTAATGTGATTTGATATTTCAAAGTGTATTAAATATTATGAACACAAACAAATTAAAGTGATGATAATTGTACTTTATGCTTTTTAAACTCCAAAGATACTGACATACCCTACAGGGAAAGAGGGAGGAAAAATGGGTTATATAACCTCTTGAGAATCTTTGATTTGCAAACCAAATAAACCATCATTTTCAATTTGAGGCATTTATATTTAATCATGAAATATCCTAAATCTGTAACAGTCTTATTTTTAACACTACATTTTTACAAACAAGAAGGTCAAGTGATCTGTGAACACTAAAAAAAAAAAAAAAAAAAAAAAAAATGTAAAATTCTAGTGTCCCAAACCCTACCTATAGAATGCAGAGTAATAAAGTAATGATACAGGGGCTATTCATCCTGGCAAAATTTTTGGGAAAGGTAGATTCATAACTTGGTTTGGGGATAAATAAAAGTATATGGCCTAGTATAAGTAAACCAAAGACTCCTTTTGGACTATGAAGAAATGCCATTCAGAAAATAACAAACAAACTGGATTGCATGAATATAATGGATCACATTGAGAAGTAAAGAGTATTGAAATGAAAGGGACCAGTTTGCCTTAGTATTTAGAGTACAGGCTTGGTCTTCATGTAATAGGGAATCCAATTCATAATCTCTCCAGAGGTGGAATCCTATATAATAAAAAAGAAACATGTAAATTGACCATCCCTCTGCTACACTCACCAGCCAATCAGGAGTGAGTATTCAAATTAACCCACAAAGATGGCAGGTTAATTTGCATACACAGGTGCCACATGGAGAGCAGAGTGGGAGAGCCAGCAGAGAGTGGAACGGCTTGGGGAAATTGGCTCCCAAGCCACCAAAGGAAGAGCAGAGAGGGAGAGCTGGTGGCTTGGAAGACTTGGCAGAGTGGGAGGCCATGGGAGGGAGACAGAGCAGGAAGGGAAAACCAAGATTACAGGGAGCACCAGGAATTCTGGGAATAGTAGTTTTGGTGGCAGCCCCAGGACCTGAAGTGGAAGCCAAGAGCATGGGGAGCACCAGGAATGCTGGGTATCATAGTTCTGGTGGCAGATGGATCTCCTAGACCAGTGATGATGAACCTTTTGAGCTCGGTGTGTCAGCATTTTGAAAAACCCTAACTTAACTCTGGTGCTGTGTCACATAGAGAAATTTTTTGATATTTGCAGCCATAGTAAAACAAAGACTTATATTTTGTGTATTTATTTTATATATTTAAATGCCATTTAACAAAGAAGAATCAACCAAAAAAAATGAGTTCGAGTATCACCTCTGACACGCGTGTCATAGGTTCGCCATCACTGTCCTAGACACTAGAGCAAAGTGAGCCTGGAGCAAGTTACTGTTGCGGTGGGGGATGGAGGGAAGGCAAAGGTGAGAGACATAAGTAAAATCAGAGTGTCTAGGAAAAATTAAAGGGAAAATATCCTAAAACTTCCAGGAAATCTCAACCAATGAAGCAAAGAAAAAAAATGCCTCTATTATTCTGTGAGCAACAAACCAAACTGAATTGGGGTCTCAGACAATTTTCTCATATGATTGCAAAGACAGAAACTCCCGGATTGAAGAGGGCTCCCCTGTGGGCTCCCAGATTGGAGAGGGTGCAGGTCTGGCTTACGGACCCCCACACTCCCCTAGTGCATGAATGTTATGCACCGGGCCTCTAGTGTAGTATATATGTGGCTTGAGATAATTGAATGGGTACCTGGTAGAAGGGTACATTATAGTAGGAACATACAGAAGACAGGTCTACCAGGAGGCTATTGCAAAATTCCAAAATTGAGATAAAAAGGTTCCAGGTTAGACTGGTATCTATGGAAATAGATGCATATTTACAAAAGAAATGGAATTGGAGAAAAACAAGCTAGTAAAGAAGATTGTACAGGAAGAAAAAATCTTATTATTATTAATAGATTGAAGGCAAATTAGAGAAAAGGGAGCAAAGGAGAACAGAAGCCCCTTTAGAAGTCCCAGGTGCTGGGGAATGGGTGGTTAATTGATTCATCACTTCTTTCAGCCACACAACTGTCTATGTTCTAGGAAGTCTGTGAGGCACTAAGAATTCAAAGAGGAATAAAGCTTTGTTATCCCTTAGAGATCTCCCAATTGAATGGCCTAGACTCAGGAGAGCATCACAGTGCTATCAGTAAAGTACAATGAGAAAACAGAAGGCAGACCATCTGACTTTGCTCATGGGCATCTGAAAGGCATACCAGATCAGAAGACATTTCTATCAGGCCTTAAAAAACTAGTCTAAATTTTCTAGTGCATGGTAAAGGGAAGGGCATTCCTAGCCAAGGAACAGCATATACAGAAGCAGAGGGGTGTGAAAGAGGTTAGTTTTCTCCCCTGTACATGGAAGTTAGAATGGGTCAGGGGGTATGGAGAGAGAGAATGCCAGAGAGGTGAAAAATCCCTGTAGATCCTATTTATGTTGTACCAATGAGATTCTAGGACTTGTTTCCAAATGGTGCTATCAATTAATTCACAGACAAACTAGGGTCTATTACCTTTGGAAACTCATATCCCTGCTGTGTATACCCAGAAACAAAATACTTGAAATAAAATCAACTAAGGGGAAAACATTAAACTGGATATAGTAAAACACACTGAAAAAATCAGGGAGAGATAAGTAACTATCAAATACTACAGAAGAAATGTATGCACTGTCAAGTGATAATTCAATCACTTAAGCTCTGAAGAGCTTTAGCTACAAATAAGCTTCAGCCACAAAACCCCCAAATGTCCTATCACTTAGCTGGGTAGGCTCTTTTGTCATTGCTGATGGGCAAAGAGGAAGGAAGTGGCTCCATTCAGCTTATGTAGTGGTAGTGGCTCTTTCCTAATTCATTCTTTTGTGTCACAAACCAGTCATTCTAAAGACTGGTAACAAATGAGGAATGAGCATATGAGAGCTTCCAGTGAAGGAAACTGAGCAAGAAAAAGTGAGAAAGATGGTGACAATGTGTAAAGAAGGTTTGAAAATCAAAGAGTGTATCTTAGTGTACCTCAACGGGGTAGGAAAACAAAGATCTAATTCCTTTTGGGATAAAAGGGTCCAGATAAAAATGAAGAGGAAGTAGGCAGACACACATTCAGGTCTCTTCTACTTGTGACTGGACCAACATAGAAAATAACTCAGGCCAACTGCATAGAACATACATAAGACCTAAATTAATGTGAAATATAGATGGTTTCAAAGGAGAGAGATAGACAAAGGGTCTCCTCCTTAGAATATATTCTCAGAACTCAAAAGAGAAGTGTCATTGTTTCCCTAAATGCAGAATAGACTCAAATAAGAGAAAGGATATTTCACGCTGAGAGTCTGCCCTCTGTCTGCACTTGTTAAGAAAGCCAAGAACAGCATGCGTGATATTCCTGCCTATGCACTGATGTCACCTTTCCATTTTAGGAGAAATTGTAAACATTTCATTTTGGCTTTTAAAAGAGGATTTTAAAAAAGTAGTCTGTCTCTAAATAGCTTCTCTTTCCATGTTTCTCTCAGTTTCAAAGTATCAATTCTTTGAGTTGACCAAGCCACACCTAGAGTTGATCAATGAGTATCCTTCACAAGAATCATGTCCTACGGGAAATGACAAAGAAACACAGCATCCTTGCTTTCACAGAACTCTTTCCTCAGAACCCCCGAATATTATAATCATATATGTATTTAAAAATTGCTATATAGTCCTGTGTATTTACACCTTATATTTTTAAGTATCAGAATGGTTTTATCCAAACATACCCCTAACGCAATTTCAATATACCAACCAGATGAAAGAAGAATGAGAAGAGTGAGCCCCAACTTCTGGTCTGTCCTCCCTCTTCACCATCACTCTCATCACTAAATCCAGGGTCTCAGAGAACACATTTTAGAACCACTGATCCAGTCTAATATGCTTTTTTCTAAAAAAGGAAACTGAGGCTCAGAGAAAAAGGTGATTGATTGATTGATTGTGAGAATCAGAGAATGGTGTTATAGAGAGGATATTAGTCCTGGAAGCAGATTTAGTCCAAACTCTCTTTGTGGTTAACCACTTGACTTTAGTAAGTCCCTCACTGGCCTCTGTTCCTTTATTTTTATCACTGTCGGGTAATAATGGTTGCCCTCCAATGGCCTCTCCATCTGTAATATTTTAGAAGTCTGCTACTTTTTCTAACCCTTAACTTCAATCAAAGTAGACTTTATAACATGAAACATTCAAGTGCTTTTGAAGTAGAGTTGGCTGACTTCAGTTGGTGAGGCAGCTTTGTTGACAAATGTCATGAGGTCAATGTATATTGTCATAACATTGACAAAGAGGAAGATGTACTGGTGATCTCATTTATTCAGTGGAATAATGAAAACAGAAAGAGATCTTCATCACAGAGTACTCCACATGAATCTCTTTTTCATAATACAGGCAGTGGGCACTGGGAAGATCCAATGGGAGGCATAACTCTGAGGATTTTAATCTAAATATAATCAAAGAAATATATCCAGGTATTGCTCCAAACAGAAAAGCATCAGCAGACATATAAACTATCTATCAACTGTTATTAGCGTCAGATTTCCCAGATCTCCCCAGATGCTCTGCTCACCTAATTTTAAATATATAGTTCCATAGGCCTATTGAAACCTTTGATTCAGTAGGCTTGGGGCATATTTTTTTCAAGTGCCACAATTGATACCAATGTTCAGGCAAGTATGGGAAACACTATTATTTGAAACCCTATCTCTTACTACTTATGACAAGAGACCAATATAAATCAAGAATCTGTCATGTTGCTAATCAAAGTGATAGTGATTGCCAGCAGGTGCAGGAAAACTGCCAATGTCTCTATCTCAGATATACTAAAAGAAGTTCCCTTTGTAATTGAGGCTCATATGTGGCTCATATTTAGTTCTAGAATATATGTATTTTTAATCTCTTCTCTGCCATTTGACTGCATATGATTGACCTCACTGCAACCTACGGAGGAGGAAGATTTAGAAGCAAGTCAGAATGACAGGGAAATGGCCCAATTATACTGAGCCTTAATGTTATCTCAGCAAAGTAGATATAGGCAGCATGCTAAACCACAAAGGGAAGTGGGAGGCACTGGGAGAATGTTGTTAGGTGAGAAGGATGAAAGGACAGCAATTATTCTAATCATCTATGGAGCGGGTGCAGCAATGCTCCCTATAATTGCTGAGTGAAGCATGAAGTCAGTAATTTAACTGGCCTTTAAAAAATATTTTTTGGGGGAATGGAAACTAATTTTACTTTTTATCTGTTGGCCTAGTGAAAAGTATTAATCACTCCCCCATTAGACAACAGCCATCCCAATCTGTTTCAGCATCCCTCGCTCAAGATGAAAGACAGATTTTACCAGAGGCAAATAAACAGGTTCAACCGGTATATGTTTTATTTGGATTTGTGGTCATTAGCATCTGTATTAATTCTCTGTGTGTTTTTTTCCTCCTTTTTCTCCAGATGTGTTGTCTGTTAAAAGTAGGATTTAGGGTAAATGGCCATAAGAGAAATCCGTCTCTGAAAACTTAAAGATAAATATTTATAAGCTAAGTTTTCTTTCCAGTAAGCTGAAACAGGGGACACTTTCTTTGAGTTCTCAAAACAATGTGCCCATAACTCTAGCTACATAGCCTCTATTTAGAAAACACTTTGTGCATTGCACTAATTGTTTATTTACTTGATTCTCCATCCAACACACAAACACACACACTTAGTTAAAATAACTAACAGAATACAGAATAGAGGAAGCCTATAGAGAAATGCCTAATAAGTGAAAAATGATGAATGAATGAATGAATGAATGAATGAATGAGTGAATCAACCAATCAATCAAATGGCATTACCTTGTTCCTAGAAGCAACCAGTTCTTTTGATATCTATGCCCTAGATTACAGAAACTGATATAATAGAAGATAGGTTAAGAAAATTGCACAGGTCTTCATCTCTAATCTCCATACACATGTCACACAAAATTTCACTCTTTTAATTCTGTATTCCTTCATTCAGTGACTATTAAACATCTACTGTGAGCCAGATGCTGTTCTGGGCATGATGTCAGAGCAGTGTTTTAGACAGCCCCATTCGCTCCCTTCCAGTGCCTTCATTTCAGGGAAAGGCAGACAGTGAACACGAAAACAGGTGAACTAGATAATTACAGACTAGTATTGGAAATGAAGAGTCATGGGATAGAGCCGTGATCGGCAAACTGCACCTCGCGAGCCACATGCGGCGCTTTGGCCCCTTGAGTGTGGATCTTCCACAAAATACCACGTGCAGGCGCGCATGTACAGTGCGATTGAAACTTCGTGGCCCATGCGCAGAAGTAGGTATTTTGTGGAAGAGCCACACTGAAGGGGCCAAAGAGCCGCATGTGGCTCGTGAGCCATGGTTTGCCGAGCCGCAGTTTGCCAACCACTGGGATAGAGTGATTGGTGGGGAGGGTGAGGGGAGTTTTCTAAGTTAGGATGATCAGAAAGGTCAGTCTTAGGAGTGATATATTAGTGGAAATTTAAATGATGAGAGCCATCCATGGTGCTGAGGGGAGAAGTCTTGGGACAAGGGGGAAGCCCGAAGCTGAAATAAGCTGGGCATATTTGATCAACAGTCCAGAGTTTGGTGGTTTGGTGGCAGAGGAAAAGGTTTTAGCGGGAATGAGCAGTCAGAGCCTATAATCTCTCTCTCTCTCTCTCTCTCTCTCTCTCTCTCTCTCTCTCTCTCTCTCTCTCTCTCTCTCTCTCCTCTCCTTTCCAGAAATCCAAAAAAGCATATCCACAGGTGAGGATTTTTTAAAAAGGAAGAAATATCAGTTAAACTAATTTGAATTCTACTTGGAGTCAGTCACCCAGCCTATCCAGTACATATATTTACTAACATAGTTTTAGTCCTAATTCTAACTCATTCCAAAATCAACATTTGGATTAAGGGACATTGCTCATTAGACCCATCAATCTAACACAGTGTAATTAGAGCAGAGGCTGTTTTATCCAGTGTTCTGTAATTGGAGTTTCCTATTCACTAACACTTTCCCCAATTCCCACAATGATCGCTGATGGTCATAATGACAGGCCTGAGGTGCTGCAAAGTCCTTCCCAATAACCAAGAACAGTTACACTGTGTTCTGTCTAGCTAAGGGCATCTCACATCTGTGAAAATATGCAGTCCCTGGTTGTTATCCATGGGAAATCAGGTTTCTTAGAGCATGGCACCCTTTGATCAGATCAGGTAACTTTACTGTACTAGAGAACCTGGGTGACAGAGCTCATCCATGTTCACACGTGTATTAGGTCAAAATCTGGTCTTTAAGGGGAAGAATAACCCAGTGTTTTCCTTCCTTTTCTCTTTTCAGTAGAAAATGCTGTAAATTAGCCTACAATAAAAGCACTCCTCCTCCAAGATCAGTAGATCATGGAGACTGTTACAAGGGTAACAAAAGGCCAGCATTGCTCATTGCTTCCCCTCAAGCATTTTAAATCTCAGTGTATAGTTCATCTCTTTCATTCCAGTGTTTGACTAATTGATGAAGATGACACCTTTTAAAGACAAAATGACTACTATCAACCCTGATGACTGTGTTTATGGCTCTTCTCTTTGGTACATACCAATTTAATTTGCGGTAGAGATGAAATAACACTGCCATTGTAAAGGTCTTTATAAATTATCTTAATTATCAAAAACACTGTTATTCTGAATAGGAAAGCTTTTGGAAGAGAACTCTGAATCACTGGCTATGCAACTTTGAGCAATTTTTCTTATCAACTGGGTGTTTCAATTTTCTCATGTGTAGAATGGAATTAATAATAAATCCTACTTCACAAGGTTGTAAGGATTAAATGTAAAATGCCTGATATGTAATAAGCACTCAATAAATCTTAGCTATTATTCACATAATTTGTCCTTGACTTATATACTATAAAGGAGCGCTGGGTATGGGGAAGTTCCCTTATATTAATTATATACTTATAGTTCTGGATTGCCAGAGGTGGAGTTTTCTAAAACAAAACAAAACAAAAAACCAATAAAACAAGAAAGTGGTGGCCCTTACTGGTTTGTCTCAGTGGATAAAGCATCAGCCTTTGGACTGAAGGGTCCTGGGTTTGATTCCACTCAAGGGCACATGCCTTTGCAGGCTCAATCCCCAGTGTGGAATGTGCAGGAGGCAGCCAATCAATGATTCTCTCTCATCACTGATGTTTCTATCTCTCTTTCCCTCTCCTTCTCTAAAATCAATAAAAATATATTTTAAAAAAGATAAATAAATAAGAAAGTGTGGCCAGCTGCAGTGTCATCATCTGCCCACTCTCCTGCTCTGAGGGCCTGAATTCAGAACCCTGACTCAGCATGCCATTCTTGTTCCCACAGGACAAGTTAAGTGAAGTGTTCCTTTCAACTTGTTTCTCTTTGAACAGGAGGTGGTGCATCTATTTCTTTAGTGGGAGAAATCTCAGTTGATTGGTAACAAAGCAGAAAGTCAATGTCTAGGCCAGCTTTGGCAGCTCCAGTACCCTCTATATCCTGGTCCTTAGCATGCTCCTTGGCCACTGTATTGGTTTGCAGAACCTCAGAGCATTGGGCCCAAGGTGGCAGGATGTCATAGAGAAAAAGTGAGGCACAGCTTCTTCTGAAAGTTCTTTGTGGTAACGACTGAAATAAACAATGCTGGTGTGGAAATGAGGATTTAAGATTAACAGTTTGCTCAAAAGTCCCCAAACCCACTTTGTCCCCTATGAGTTTTAACAGAAAGGCCCGGAACACTTTCCAGTGAGCCTTTAAGGGGGTAACAGCTGTATAATTATTCTCTTTTCCAGGACTCTCTGTCTTCCATACCTATATTATTTGGTTAAGAGGAAGGACAGATACCCATGAACCATCCAAAATGTTTATGACCAACAGAAACCCTTCCCATAAACCTATAAACCATTTCCTACTGTCAGGACCCACCCAGGCTGCATGGTGAGGCTCGCCAGCCTTCCTTGTTCCAGCCCCGCCCTCAAACAAATTCACTGTCATTGGTCAGATTTGCATTTCACATTCTACAAAATCCTTTCTGATGCCTCATCTCATCTGATCCTTAATGTGGCTTCTTAAAAAGCATAGAGCAGGTATCAGTATCTCTGTATTACAGAATACAAAGAACCCCATCTAGTCAAGATAGTAAAGCAGGCATTCTGATGCAGAATTGTTCTACTACCCTACATTGACTTCCTTCACTTGCCTAATGTCATACAACCACAGTGAAGATTCAAATTCAAGCAGTCTCCAGCGTCTGTGTTCTCAACCATCACTTTATACCATGTCCCAACAATGTATGGGAAGGTAGTTTTTCAAAGCTAGAAGAGTGCTTTGATATATTTGAGTGTAATACATGTACCAAAAGGTGATCACATTGGTACACTTACAATTGTGTGTAATGGAAAAATATTCAACATATAAATTAGAATGAATAGCCAAGAACATAACTGGTGCCTAACTTCAGTGGAAGAAGGAAAGATAGGAAGATGGAATTGATATGACAAATATACTTTTATATCATTCTTTCAGCTAAAAGTATTTGTGGACTGTCACCATTTCGAGGAGACTAAAGAGTCATGAAGACTAAATAAAATGTGACATCCTATATTGGATTCTGGTACCTTAAAAAAGTTAACTGAAAAACCAGGAAAATCTTAGTTGATTCTACAGTTAAAAGTATTGTACAGATGTGAATTTCTTAGTTTCAATAAATTTACCATGACTTTGTAATATGTTAACATTAGCGGAGGCCAGATTAAGGGTATAAAAGAACTCTCTATACAATCTTTGCAACTTCTGTAAATCTAAAATGATTTTAAAATAAAAAGTTAAAAATATTTGTAGGGAAAGTGTATTTCAGACTACATTTGCATACAGTCCCTTCACAAAGCTCCAACTTCAATCCCTGCTTTTTTTAAATAGTTGACTCTTTTCTAAGATTACCCTTCTTGGTCACTGCATAGACGATCCATCTTAATGATGTTCTCCTACCTTCCTTCATACAAATTCTCTAAGAAAGATGGCTTTGGAGGATGATCATGTTTGATGAAATTGAAAAGCACTTCTCCCTTCTGTTGCTCTCAATATACAACCAGTTTTCAAGTTTCTGGAAGATTACTTGCAATTTTAACAGAACAGAAATAGTTTCCCCAGAGTTCCTGATCTATAATTGTAGCTATTTATCAGATGCCAAGCATCAAGTATACATTTAATACATATTTGCTCAGTTTGCAATTAATATACACGTTTGGAGCATTTGTTCAAAAATATTTATTAAGCACCTACTATGTGTATAAGAATGGACAGGTTTAGGATTCAGTCTTTAAGGAGTTTGGTATAGTAGAAAGAACTTGATAAAAAAATAAACAATTATGCCACTTAGACATTGTCCCTGGTATGACTAGCTTTTACCATTCAATGTAAACCAGAAATTTTCTTTTTTAATTACTATAGGACTTGTAAAAATTTTTGTTCAAACACAATGCTAACACTCACCTTATAATGTCAAGGTTAGTAAAGATATACTCCTGTCTAACCAAATTCCATTGCAGATTTCAAGTAATGAAGAGGCTCTGAGTTTACATCCTAAATTATCTTCCAATATATCATTCATAGATGGCATATCTGTATTTTACAGCCCGAGAGAGCATGTTAGACCACAGTTCGAGTATAATCCACACTCATTCATTCCATAATGGAATGTACTTCAGGCTTCATTTTGTAAACTAACTTTAGGACAACTTCAAGCACTGCTTTTTTTAAAAAAAATATTTTATCCTTTTCTATCTACACAGCTATACTAGGAGGCATACTTCATTTGCACAAAATGTTTTTGGATGCTTGCCAAATAGAAGATTTCAGCATGCATCTCTCAAGGAGACATTGTCACCACAACAGCTCTGTCTACTTCAGTAGGTGTTGTTCTGGGATAAAGTCCTCCTGTAACTCTCTAAATCCATTAGGAATGTATAGCTTTCAAGCTTTCAGATTCTATTCTCTTGCCCTGCATTGTTTGTTGTGCTCATTAATTACCTTTTTGTGGAAGAAAAAAAGAAATCTCTCTCAATTTCCCTAAAGCCCCAGCCCTTTCTTAGGATTCACCAAGAAAAGCAATTATCTTTTTGTGCAGTATTGATCTGTCTGGACATTGCCTCCCAGTGGATCATCCATTTAGTTCTGGAATTTAAAAATCCTCACAATGCCAACCTCTGTGTCACCACCTGAATTAATGTCCACTCCTCATCTGCTGGCACTCACCATTGGTCAAGTTTACCATCACACTGAGCTGTCCCACACTGGCATTTCACTCATGGAGAAAAGTCCTTTGGTGTTCATGTTGTGAATGTTTTTTGGCATTTCTTCACTTGGCACCATTTAAGACCTTAAGCACTTATTAGCCAACAAATCTCCAAAATGGAAAGTGTGCTCTTTGTGAAGAAACACATGATATTATTCAGTGAAGCCTGATAGAATTTACTATGTCATAGTACTTTCCACGTATGATTAATAAAAATGTGTCCAGAGTACCTAGCCACATGAAGCCAGATATAATATTCTGAGACTTTACATAATTCACTATGTAACAGTATTGATTCTTTGAAAGTTTCATTGGTAAGTATATCCCAGAAAAAATATACATTAGTATTAAAAATGAATATCTTGCAAAATCACTTAGAAAAGAGGACAGCATTAGAGAACAGAGACCTATTGACAAATTCAAAATTAAAAAAAAATTCTTGACTTACTAATGCATAAAATTATGTTAGAGTGATTTTTCTAACTGACCAACTCTTTTTCTCAATATTAATATTAACTCAACATTAATATGCAACTGCAATTTTAATGGATTCTTTTGAGCTTGGGGGCACAGGAACTCAAGAGCTGAGGATTCTGGATATTCTTCCTGAGTTGACCAAACCAGTTTAACAGCAGCAAAAAAAAAGTGGTATCATCCCAATGTGGGCTCTCTAGTTCAGGTGTAATAGTTGGTCTTGGTCATTACAATAGCCAGTTGGTTATGTCTATCAGATAATTTCTAATCCTGAAATAGAGGCATCCATAATCCTAAAATGATATAAAAATGGCAAAAGTTTATTAGAAGCAATATTTAAATAGGATAAGATTCTTATTGCCCAAAGATACTCCCTCCCTGAATTTACTATTTACTGAGGAGAAATATTATCCTGCCCGAATTACTTAGAAAATCCCAGGAAGGAGAAAGAACCAAGGCTGTAGCTCTAGGCATACTGTATTTAAACCTTGCATCAGCTGTTTGTAAGTGGCAGCAACTTTGGCAACTCAACCTCTTTGAATTTTGGCTCCTCAACTGGGAACTGAAGATAGTAGTTTCTACTTTTTTTTTGACCATTGAGGAGATTACAGGGAAAAACAAAAAAAAAGGAGACAAATGCACTCTCATTTACACACCCTTGCATTCAGTGATGCTTTATAAATAGCAAGACTTTTTATAAGGTAATAGCCACTCCCTTTGAAGGATGTTTTGATTCTTATTAAGTATCTGAATTGGGTTTGTACCTCACTATGGGCTTTCTCATGAAACGGAAATTAAGAGACATTTGAAGGTGTGTCTAATTGCTTCTGGTAAAAGATCTTCTTCCCTCCTGGGTCAACTCTCACATACACTTTACTTGGAGCAAAGGTGCATGTTTGTGATTAGCTACATTAATTATGTGAAGAGTAATAAAAAGGAAATCCTAAAAGGGCTTTAGAGAAAGGGAACTCTAAATGAGGTCCTCTATATTTATTCTTGGTCAATCCTTTGAGTAAAATGAGCCATGGGTCTGTGATAGGTGGTTCAATACCAATAGAGATGCTAAATCACCTGGCCCACCTGTGAAAACTCCACAAATAAATTTTCCTTCCCGGCCAGGAGAGAGGTGTGGCTTGAGACGTAGATGATTAGATGGATGTACCATTGGCACCAATTCAGGTGCAAAGAAATCACATTACCTGGGGTTCAGAAATTCATATCCTCTATCCATTCCAGAACACAAGGCCATGAGCAGATAGAAAAGCAAGAGTGGAGGAAGGTGAGGCATAAACAGCACTATACCTGAAGACAAGCCTCTGAAAGGAAAGTGTGTACACACCTATGAGAATATTATTTAATCCAACAGGTAGACAGGCCAACACAACCCAACTTCTCAATCAGGCGCTCTTGTTCAGAGAACTCCTTTCTTTATTCAATACTACTGGCCAGCCAATGCCCTTGGTGACATTTTGTCATGACCTCTTTTGGAAAGGCCACTACAACAAGTTCCATTTTTTCTCTGGAGCATGGAGCCTGCCTCTTTCATGGAACAGAGCTGCCAGCCCAAGGTGCTGGGCCTGGCTTATGATAAGTGACATATCTCTAATTATCGCATCACCCAGACATCATCACCTGTCCTCCCAGGTATGAAGCCTCATTAATAAGCCCTGGGGAAGGGTGGTGGCATCTCAGGCCTGTCATATGATCTGCTCTCTGATGCGGAGTTCCCATAATCAGCACTAGCATGCCCTCTCATGTGTCACAGCTCTCATTGTTTGTCACCGGATAGCAATACATAACTAGAGAGCAAGCCCCTTATCATTTCATAACACTCCCTGATGCCGAAAGCTGGAGAAAACAGAAACACTGCAAGGGGTGGATAGCTAGTTATGTGAGGCAGCTATCAAGGTGGTAGCTCAGGCTCACACACCACTGGGTGTTCAGAGGGAAGAACAGAGACCCCAATAACCCTCCTGCTGCCATCTCCCAGGCTGGGTGGAATTGGACAGGAGCCCCTGTGCACAGAGAGGAGATGGCTTAGGCCAGTGGTCGGCAAACTCATTAGTCAACAGAGCCAAATATCAACAGTACTTCTTCAAAATAGACTCGCCCAGGCCAAAAACCAACTTCTGTGCATGGGCGACGAAGTTTCAAATGCACTGTATGCACACCAACACGTGGTATTTTGTGGAAAAGCCACATTCAAGGGGCCAAAGAGGCACACATGGCTGGTGAGCTGCAGTTTGCCAACCACGGGTTTAGGGGAATGAGAAGAAAATGAAAATGATGGTGTCTGTGTTCCTGGTCGGCTAAATGGGTTTTGACTCCTTGTGTTCATCTTAAAAGTAAATGTAGTTTGATATGGGACTCTAGGCTAGGTGTCTGTCCTGGAATTCAGGACTGATTCTGGCCATAAGTACAAACATGATTGTCAACATATGTGTCTATAAACTGGGAAGGAAAATGATTTTTCCTGTTTAGAATGAGGGCAATTTTATGGAGCAAAGTGCTTGCAGGAAGAATTATTAATAAAATGTTGACAGTAATAACAGCAACACTTAAAGGAGCCTTAGGATAGGCCAGGCAGTGTGCTGAGGGCTTTACAGGTATGGTCTCATTTAATGCTCACATCAACCCATATGAAACTTTATCATCCTCAATTTCAGTAGATGAGGCATAGGGAAGTTATGTAACTTGCCTAAAGTCACAGAGCTATGAAGTGACACTGTGAAGTAAGAGAGTCAGGATTTGAACACAGAAAGTCCGGTTCCAGCCCCTGTGCCCTTGTAAAGAGGTTGCTATTGAATGAGAAGCTTTGAACTTGAAGTTGGAGAAAAACAGAGAACCTGCGAAGAGGGCTCAACAGAAGGGAGCTTGAAAGAACAGAGGTCACTTAGGCAAATAGTACTTCACCATTAAAAAAACCTGGCAACTCCCCTCTCTCCATCATCCAGGAGCTCAGCCCCCCTTTCCTCAACTCCAACTGAAACAGAACAACTGGTCTTTTCGTTATGCATCACAGTCTGAAAACTATGGGGCTTGCCTTCTAACCCAGGCTTTCTCATTAACCTAATCTGTGACCATAACTAGGTAAGTCTCTGGCTCCTATCTTCAACTCTAAAATGAGTATTTGAAGGACAAATTCTCCTAAATGCCCTCAAGCACTTAACTGTTCTTCCTGGGTTTCTTACTGGGAACAGAAGCTCGCTCTGGCTCTGCGGTGATGCACCAGAGCTGTGGTCTCCAAAGGAGGGGTAGACCTCTTCAGGGGTGCCACGGTGGGTTCACTGGGGTTATGGGGAAAATGCTGAAACATCTACTCTTTTAAAAATTCATTCTGATGTTTCTGAGTGTTTTATAATGTAAACAACATATTAGCATGTGTATACTCTACATAATAAATAAATATATGTTTATTTATAAGTGCTGTATGGTTTATTTTTTTCTAGTATGTGTGGACATTCAAAAATATTTGGAGACCATGGCAGCAGAGAGATTACTGGGGCCTCTGCTCTTTGCAGTGTACCCCAGAAGCTGTATCCAATTTGCCACATGGATAAAATTCTTCCAATGCCATTGGGCATGGACTGGAACTAAAAGCTAGTACCAAGGTGGTTCATGTTGCAATTTGATTTTTTTTTCTTCCTCAGATTAAATGCCTTATAATTTCTTTTAATTTTAAACCACAGAGACAGGGATAATATTATTTATAATGATAGCATTAATATTAGTATTGGCTTAATCACTTCTGTGCTATGGGGTAGGGGAGGTCTTCTAATTACACAACCTTATTTGAAGCCTGTATTTTTAAAGAATATCTTACTCTAAAGGGTAGTTGCAGGTATCTAATGGAAGCAAAATGTTTTCAGAAAAATCTTCACTTCCCCTTAAGCTTCCAGGATTAGTCTAACAGTATGTTAAAATAGATGGCCTTGTCCAGGTAGCTCAATTAGTTAGAGCATTGACCCAATACACCAAGGTGGTAGGTTCAATGACCAGTCAGGGTATATAAAAGAATCAACCAGTTGGCTGGGTGTTGTCCCATGCACCAAAAGGTTGCCAATTGGATTCCAGGTCCAGGTTGCTGGCTCAATGCCTAGTAGGGGGCATGCCAGAGATAGACGATGGATGTTTCACTCTCACATCCATGTCTCTCTCCCTTTCTCCTCTCTTCCCCTTTCTAAAAATTCAATATAAAAATCTTGCTAAAAATAATCAACCAATGAATGCATAAATAAGTGGAACAACAAATCCATGCTTCTCTCTTTCTCCCTTCCTCTCTCTCAAATCAATAAATAAACAAACAAAATATATGGAAACCTTGACAGTGTGCCCTATTAGATTTTCTTTACTATTTTTGTCTATTTTCCTAACTCACAAAATATATTTAGTTCAATTGTGAGGTAGTCCTCTCCCCTCATTTCCCTCTCTAAAATCAGATACTCACAGATACTTGGGATGTGCGCTACTCTGACCTCTCTAGTTTGGGAAGAATATTGCAATATGAGAGAAGCTAGAAAGATAGGCTAAAAAAAAAGTGCTACAAAGGCTACAAGATAAAACATGAGAAGAGGTAGAGAGAGCTAATTTTATAAGTCGGGCAAAGCAGTGACTCCAGGATACTAGATCACAATCTTTAAGTACCTTTGAGGTAACAATATAATTGAAGGGAAAGAATTATATTCATAGTCACAGAAGATGATATGACTGGAAGCAATGGCCCAAAGCAATGGGAGAAAAGCTTTGGTGAAACTGTCAGTAGGTGGAGAAAGAAACTCCTGACTATCTGAGGAATGGAACAGGCAAAGCAATCCCCAGAGGAGGCATCTGAAACATTTTGGTACAGACAGCCCAAAGCCCTTGAATAAGAAACAGAGATTAACAACTGTGTTCTTCAATAACGTGTCACCTTTCACTCTTGTCAGAAATTGGATCTCTCAGCAACACCCTGAAAGGCAGCCCCTAAGATAAGGCTACGTAATCAGAGATGTGTGTGAAGGCTCTTACTGAGAGGAGAAAAGAATAGTCAAGAAAACTCTGACACACCAATACTGTACAATTATGAACTAAAATACAGGCAAAACATGTTATTTTATGCATATTCTATGTAATGTCATATCTTACCCAAGTTGTCTCAGAGAAATTATAAAACCTTCAATTATACCTTACCATTCTGTGTTCAATACAAAGTTTGAGCATCAGTAAGTTCAACCATTGAGTTAATATCATTAAATGTGTTATGCCATCTAACAAATTAGATGCATGAAATATACAAATATGTGAGCCCGAAATACTTCTGAGTAGGCAAACATATACCCTTAGGACAGTAATGTGAAAATCAACTTCTAAGCTCTTCTAAACTAAGTGTTAAAAATAGTTGTGTCTGAAAATGTTTGAGGGCACGTTTATATATAATAGGTGAAGCTACATCCCCAAACTGTTAACTTACCTTCTGTGTGAGAGGAGACACATAATCAGATATCTTCAGGGTGGGTCAGGCCGAGAGATGAATGGAGAAACTGGATGATATATGTGACAGAGAGTGTGGGTGGAGAGGATGACTGGAGAGGGTATGTCCATAAAAGGGCACCTGCTGCCCAACTGACCTCCAGTTGACCCATGCCACATGGGAACACTGGCCCAATGTAGCTGAACCTACCAACTTTTTGAGAGAAACTGGAAATCTCAGCTTGTATATAAAAATATGAATTTTAAAATATATTTGTGCATTAGGTGAAGCCCGGGGGACACTGGCAGAGCACATTCTCCAATTTGCTTACACTGACAGTGTGGAAAAGGAGGGATGCCCCATTCTCTGAGATTAGGAACCAGGAATGGCATAATTGAAACAAGTGGAAAAGTGGGCTTGTTTGTGCAGTATCAACAAACTTTGGGGAAAACGAAGAAAATACTTTATTTTTGCTCTTTTGTCCAATGAATCCAGAAAGGAAGGAGGTACTGGAGCAAGCAATAGTTCCATTTTAATGTCCCCATAGGGCTTTTCTGTATATACTTGGAAATGTTAGTGTGCAGACCTGGTTTATGAACAGTCAGGAGGTCACAGTGGCTCTGGCCTCATTGGTAGTCATCAGAAAAAGCAGAAAGTCCCTTTAAGAGAGAAGCACATCTTCAACTACCCTAAAGACAGAAGTGGACAGAATGGTGAGTTCTTGGGGACATCCACACGACTTAGTGATAGTGTGTTTCCAGAGGATCTGTGTGAAAAGCAGCGGCTAAGTTTTTAAAATCTACTGTAGCAGTTTTAGGTCAAAGTTGACAAGATGGCTTTGGTGGGTTAGCAGTAGAGTTTGAGTTCATAGAACAGTGTTGCTCTGCTTAGGCCTTTTAAACACACACACACACACACACACACACACACACACACACACACACACTTCCTACTGTGTGGCATTCACTATTCCAGGTGAATCCTTTAATCTGTTCTCGACAGCAGAGAAATATCCCAGTGCTCTGTCCACCTCATGTCAGGTGCAACCAAATATACAGAATCCGGCACGAAGTCTCGCTATTCTGCAATACTGGTTGCTCTCTTCAAGAGGCACCTGAGAGCTCAGTCTGCATGCCTCAAAGAGAAATTTGGCACTCCTGCTAGGATTTGGGTTCATATCATAGGGAACTCTTTTGTTAATGTACTATTCAAACCGAACACTCACTTTTAACAAAGAAGAGATTTGTGGAAATGCAGGGGAAACCTTATTGTTCCATCTACATTCTTTCATGTTGAATATATAAAGTGAGAGTTCTGTTCTCTTTATCAAAAATTATAGTAACTTATAAGGGGAGAACTCAGGGTAAGTTCCCAGTTCCTAAAGGGGATCTGTTATGATATGTTGCATATGCAATTTTGAATGACACCATTCAATTGCTCTTTGGAGAATCATTGCAAGATAATGTTCTTTGAATCTCTGTAAAGACATTGCTCAAATAAAAGATGGAGATTTAGAGAAGAGAAAAAGACTCCTATGGTTTTCCGCAGAGCTGACATACCATGTCTGCATTTCAGCCCCATGTCTGCATGTGTTTAACACACACACACACACACACACACACACACACACACACAGCTTGAAGGAGGAAGTGCACACTCTGTTTTGCAGTGTATGGGTGATAATCAAAGTGAAGCATGTGCTTCCATTCTGTTTCCTGTAGCATTCAGTTAAGAGAAGGGAACATTTAATTTGTACTGATACTGTCACCCACTGGGGTGATCTTATAATAATTAGGTTTGGGGGAAGAAGGTCTAGGTCACTATATAGACATGACACTGTAAGAAGGCTTGAAAAGTATACCCAAAATAACCCGAAATAATGTGGTCTATCTCCCAGGGAGGACGTTTCTCATTGGGTCCATGTTTATTTATTTATTTCCATTAGTGCTATGTGGATGTGTCTATCAATCTGCTATCTATGAAATATAGACGGAGGTTATGAAGGAACCTTGCACAATTACAAAATGAAACAATAGGAATGGCCACAGTCATTTTTAAAAAAGGAACAGAAATACAAGCTGCTTCACCCAAAGTGACACTCCAAGGAGTGATGTGCAGTCTCTGAGGACATACACCAGATAAAAACATCATTTAAGGACCATAGCAGTTAATGGGATCTGGTAACTGAGCCATCCACATTTTGTCTCTGGTCTGCCATTTACTTGGCTGCTAACCCTCCTGTTGAAAACTACAATCACTTTAGCATCCCTTAGGCCCTCATTTCTAGGTCTCCAACCACAATCACCTAGGCATCAAAAGCTTTGCTGGGTGGTAGGCATACCTGTATTATTATGAACGGACTCATCTTAACTTTGTAGGTCTCCCAATGGTAACAAGGCTCATTCATGTACATTTTCTCATCTAATCTTCACCATAATACTCTGAAGTTGGCAGCGTATTATCTATAGGGTGCCCCCCCAAAAATGCATACATACACTTTGGTAGTGTTAATTTTCAAAATTGAGCAATTAGCTGTTAAATTCTGTAAACATTTTGGAGAGGACACCTTGTATATCTCTACCATTTACATAAAATAACTGCTAGTTGGTGGTAGAGCTAGGACTAGACCCTGAGTCTTCTGGCTCTGAGTTAGTAAGGCCCATGCCAACTACAAAGGGAAGAAATGCAGAAAGAGTGATGAGAAGATTATAAGCTAGAATAAATACCAGTGAAGACAAAGAACACATCCCAATAAACTCATTTCAGATAAAAGAGGTATGGCTAAAAGACATAAGGGGGTAAAAATCTCTGGAACTACTTGTATCTGAAAACCTCTCTTAATCCCTTTGATTCTGTAGAACTTTACTATGTAGGGTTCCCTGACCCTCTAACCTTTTCTTTTGAACTTTCTTCCTTTTCCTTTATCATTTTGTAAAGCATATATATATATATATATATATATATATATATATATATATCCCAAATTCCTACTCACTTATCTCCCTGGAGATCTTAGCAATCCTCAGAGCTTCTACTGTATTGACAGGCTGAAAAATTTCAAATTCCTATGTCTATCCTGTATCTCTCATCGAGTTCACTGCACATCTCCAATTGGAAATCTCTACATATTGACTCCTGGATGCCTTATATTTTGCATCACCAAAGTAAAACTCTCACCTTATCCTAAAATACATTTTTTAAAAATATGTCTCGATTTTATTGTTGCTGATAATGAAATCATAACCTTCTCATTCTAGGCATTCCTTACTTCTCTACTTATCCATTCAGTCAGCTGGCAACCAACACCTATTGATTCTGTCTCTGAAATGTCCTTTTGTTTCATCTTCTTTAGCTTCCTATTATCATCATCCTTTAATAAGTCCTTAAAATGTGTTTTTTGGTTTTACCTGGACCACTTACACCCTATCCTGTTATCTATTTTCCTTGAACCCGGTGAAAAACATTTCAACATACCCAAAATACTCTTCCTAAAAATCAAGCTTTGGGCATTTCATCTTCTGCTCAAAACCTTTCAATATCCGGTGGCTTTCAGAAGAAATCTATCAGTTTGGTGTTCAAGTCCTCTCTACAGGCTAAAAGTACCTGAGAAGAAATAAAATAAACAAACCTAAAATCATAACTATCATTAGTTTTGCATCTACTGTGAACCAGATACTCATTAAGCATTTTCACATGCATCATTCTTCACACAGACTTGCAAGGTTGCATTATTATCACGATGTCCAATTTACAGAGCAGTCAGATAATGCATCCAAGGTTATGGAGCTGGTTGGGGGAAGAGCTAGATTTTGAATCACAGACCACTTGGTTCTAAAACATATGCTCTTTCTCCTATTCCATACTACCTGCCTTTTCCATCAAGCCATTTATTCTGGTCAAAGAGAACACATCACCAAATTGAGAACACAGCCTGTGGTTTCTTCCTTTGAGGTTATCCTCAAGCTGATAACTTCACCTGGCATATTCTTTCTTCCAGTTACAGAGTCTAAATCTAACCAACCCTGTCTATGAACATTTCTCTAATCTCTACAAACAATAATATTCTTACCTTCCTTGGTACATAACTGATGCTGCCTTAAAACTAAGTCTCAGGTACAATTTGGATTCTCTTCCTTTATATGAAACTTCTTAACACATCCAAATAGATTACTGTTTCATAAATATGTGTTGAATTAAAATGATCACCACTACACTTTCTACTCTAATACCTACATTAGGAGTATGAAAGTAATTAAAAGTCAGAACCAAAGTTGAAGGCCTGCTCAGCAGTTTATTAGAAGTGCTATCTTGGGGAAATTCTTCAGTCTCATTAAATATTAGTTGCCTCGTTTACTAAGTGAGGATATTAAGAGCGACTCACAATACTGAGTTGTTGTGAGCTCATAATAAGGTAATGTAAACAAAGTTCTCATGCAGTATCTCATACCTGTACTTTGTCTATTAGTATTAGTGGGAAGTGATAATAATGGTAGCAATGTAATGGTCTCTAAAGATACAGTCCAACCTAACTGTAGGAAATAATCATCTGTGCCATTAAATTACCTGCCATTTTATAGAAAACAGGGTAAAAAAAATAAACTGAATTAAAAGAGGTTAACTGAGGTCTCTACCAAATCTATCTGACCCAAAACCATAGCCATCATTTTAGTCATTATAATCATCGTAGCCTCCATAAACTCCACCATAAATTCCACCCCTCATCCTTTCAAAGCCAGCTCCCCTGCCAATGCTTTTATACCCTCCACCAGCCCCAGGTCTGTCATGGAGACCTGGCTGCTGCATGGCCATAAGCTTTCGTGGTGGGCCATCGTGTGTTCTGACTTCTGCTTGACTGCTCTTAAAAATTTCAATATACCTGTGCCTATTCTTTCCTTGTGTTTCTTTAGAGCCTTTTCAGCTATTTTCTGTGAAGCAAACTGCACGAAGGCCTCCCCCGTACTCCTCCCCTGGAAGTCCACCGGCAATGTTATCTCATTTGGCATGATTTCCAACCCTGTGAAGAACTGAACAATTTCTTCCTTGCTACATCCAAAGGGGAGTCTTCTAAGCCGTACAAAGTCATCATTGGTCGTGTCAGGACTATTTAGACCAGTATGCTTCAACACCCAATCCATTTCAATGTTGTTTGACCTGAATACTTTAACATATCTGCGTCCCATAGTTTGTCTTTTTTCAGGGACAATTTGACTTCATCTTCTGATTCAAGTTCAACAAAAGCCTTGCCACTCAGTCTGCTTTCTCTGGTATAGATGAAACATATACCTTGAGCCCCATTTTGGATTTTTCAGTCAGAAAAACAAACAAAGAAACAAACAAACAAAAAGCCAGAAAAGAAAAAACAAAAAACTCTGCACTTAGTCTGCCGAGCAAGACCAAGGAGACCTCAATTACTGTTTTTTAGAAATGTCTGACCACATATATGGGGATGGTGTCTCTACTTTCCAGAGCACAACTGGACACTGGACACATGCGGGGATTACTTTACAGAGCTGCTGAGAATGGCATTTATAATTTTTTTCACCTCTCAACCCTGTGAGAGTACACATTGAAATTGGTCCTGATGGCAGAGGAACTGGTGAAACAGATATCGAGTTTGCAACTCATGAAGATGCTGTGGCAGCTATGTCAAAAGACAAAGCAAATATGCAACACAGATATGTAGAACTTTTTTTGAATTCTACAGCAGGAGCAAGTGGTGGTGCTTATGAACACAGATACGTAGAACTTTCTTTGAATTCTACAGCAGGAGCAAGCAGTGGTGCTTATGCAAACCAGTACAGTTATGGTGGCCCAACCAGCCAGCAGCTGAGTGGTGGTTATGGAGGTGGCTATGGTGGCTAGAACAGCATGAGTGGATATGAGCAAGTTTTACAGGAAAACTCCAGTGATTTGCAATCAAATATTGCATAGGCAGCCAAAGAGCAGTGAACAGCAGCTACTACAATAGTGTATGCTGTGCATCTGTGGGAGTGAAGGGAATGGGAGGGATGTCTAGCATAACTAGTATGAGTGGTGGGTGAGGAATGTAATTGATCCTTATCATTGAATCTTGGTCAACATTATTTTAAAGAAGAAAAAAAAAGTAACAATTTTTGCAATACCAACTTGTGATTTATGCTTACTCTAAGTGGAAATCAGGATTGAATTAAAGACTTAAAGGTTCATTATTTTTGAACACAAATATTCATCTAGGATGTAACAATTAATTTGAGTAAACTATAACTGTTAAACAATTTTTAGCTTTTCTCAAGTTAGTTCTATTGTAGGATGTAGTTAAACAGTAAGTATATTTAGGTTAAAGAAGTTGAAATACCTTAAATGTTGCTCTTACACCACATCATATTGAACACTGTTTGTGGAAGCATCTTGAAAAACATGCTTTTTTGTAAAACTCAATATAGGAGCTGTGTCTACAATTAAAAGTGAAATATTTGGCATGTTTATTAATTCTAGTTCCATTTAATAACTTCCAAGGTATGTAAGTTTAAGCTTTTTTTTAATTAATGGGGAAATTTTGAGATGCAATACCAATACTTTGGGATTCTGGTCTTGGTGTTTGTATGAAATTCCGAGTCCTTGATTTAAATCTTTAATTGTATTGTGATTTCCTTTTAGGTGTATTGCGCTAAGTGAAACTTGTCAAATAAATTTTTCTTTAAAAAAATAAAATAGCCCTGGCTGGTTTGGCTCGTTGGGTGGAGCGTCGGCCTGTGGACTGGGGGGTCCCGGGTTTGATTCTGGTCAAGCGCATGTGCCTTGATTGCGGGCACATCCCCAGTGGGGGCTGTGCGGGAGGCAGCTGATCAATGTTTCTCTCTCACCGATGTTCCTGACTCTCTGTACCTCTCTCTTCCTCTCTGTGGAAAAATCAATAAAATATATTTTTAAAAAATAATAAAATAAAATAAAAGAGGTTAACTGAGGAATCAAGAATAGAATGTGAGACTTAATTGTCAATCATCTCCTCTTATCCTGAGTATAAATTGACTTTTGGATGAAGGTTAGCTGGGTCCATCAATAGGGCTTCTCTAAGTGTCTTTAAATGATTGCAGGCTCCAAAGTTGTCATCTCAGGCTGCAAAATGACAAGTCTGGCTGTTGGTACTATCTTTGAAGCTAATACAGGTGTACAGTTTCCTCTGCCATCTATCCAGGAAACACTAACAAGATAAAACAGCAGCAGTGACAGCATCGGGACTTAAGCATATGATGCTACAGGGTGGGCAGCTAATGAATTCCCCCATCAATACAGTGAGCTTCCGTTCCTTATGAATGCAGCCAGGGATTTAAAATCCATCATCCACAGTTTCCAGGAGTCAATAAGTTATTTCTTGCCCTGTTACACTGAACAATACCCCAAGAGTAATGACTAGTAACAGTGTGAGTGGTGGGTCAATGAGATAATTCATCCCACCAATGGTGTTAAGGTAGGTTTGTCATTAAGTCACATGAGCCACAGTGCTCACCTGATGTGCCTGGAGTTTGCCTTGTTCACTGCACATTAGATTCCTATTTTTAAAAAGCCTCTGCAATTCTGCACTATCAGCTATTGCCTACCTGTCCTCATCTAGGATACCATGAGACTGGCTTTGCTTATACATTGTAGCATCCTAATTCCTCCTAGAATTTTATATTGCTTACTAGATGCCCTGTGCACAATATTCATGCACCGGGGTGGGGGTGAGGAGTGACCCTCAGCCAAGCCTGCACCCTCTCGCAATTCGGTACCCCACAGGGGATGTCTAACTGTGGATCAGGCCTAAATTGGCAGTCAGACATCCCTCTTGCAATCTGGGACAGCTGACTCCTAACCAATTGACCAATTGCCTGCCTGCCTGACAGATCACCCCTAACCACTCTACCTGTCTGCTTCATCAGCCCTAACCACTCCTCAGCCTGACTGATTGTCCCTAACCACTCTGCATGCCTGCCTGATCACTCCTAACTGCCTCTGCCTTGCCCCCCGCTGCCGAGGCTTCATCTGGACAGACATCTGGAAGGACGTCTGGGAGGACGTCCGGAATGACGTTCGGAAGATAGTTTGGCTGTCTGGTCTAGTTAGCATATTACACTTTTATTATTATAGATGTTAAAATCTCAGAGATCTGCTCAGAGTTTATTCATTATTTAGGAAAATAAAATGTATTGTTGTTTTTTTTTTACTTTTAAAAAATGTTAACTGAAGAAAAGTACCAATAACATAAAGTGATTCATGATTGCAAGCTCACTATAGGCCAAGTGTTATACAAGAGTTTTTTATACATCATCTCATAATGTATAATAAAAACCTAACTTATTTCAATTACTGTTTTTTTCCAGTCTGTTAGTTCTAGGTAAACCAAGGTCAATCACAGTATCCCCAAAATGCAGCACCTTGCCTGGCCCATAAAAAACACTCAATTTCATTATACTGGACTAGAGGCCCAGTGAACAAAATTTGTGCACAGGGTGGGGAGGGTCCCCTCAGCCCAGCCTACACCCTCTCCAATCCAGGACCCCTCAGCATGCTTGTTCAGTCATTTGGTGGTCCCTCACTAATCCCCCTGCCAGCCTTGTTGCTCTACTTAACCTGTTCTGTCATCCATTCAGTTGTCTTGGATGTGACAGCCCCTGGCCCTTTATATATATATATATATATATATATATATATATATATATATATATATATATATATCACTCATAACTTAAATTCTTTTAATCCTAATTTTTCTAAATTTATTTTCTATATGAATTGAGAATTCTCAAGCATGACTATCATAAATTAATAGTTAAAGTGTCACTGGTGTAAGTGATAAATGACAGAGATATAGCCATTTGTCCTCTGCTTCTCCTGAGTCTCTACCAGCCATAACATACTTTCTACACACGTTGTCAACTTGGTTTTTATGATGGCATTATTGTATATTTCATCTTCTCACTGAAATTATCTTTCTGATTTTAAGAAATCAAAAATCTATGAAATGGTTTTATTTGTATATGTGCTTTTAGGTTCCCAGTTAACTTGGTGGTAGCAGCTACTCATCTTCACTCAATCTGGCTGTACCCACATTAAGATCTTGGTTCTAGCAATGACTCTTCAGGGCTCTGGTAATCCTCACGTATAGGGCCAAGCCATGGGCGCTTCATCTGGAGCCCACAGTGGGGCTCTAACCCCTCTCAGACCAAGCCTGCCCAGAGAGGTGTGCTCTGCTGCTGCTGCTTCTTCTTATTGTTTGTTCTTTCCCTTCTTCTCCTTCTCTTCTCTACTCTCTTCCTCCTCTCTCTCCTCTACGCCCTGCTCTCTTTCCTCTTCCCCTTTGCCTTCTTCTTTTGGAAAGCTGGTATTTTTCCATTTTCCATGGCTCATACCATTGAAGAAGGAACTCCAGGGAATAGTGGATTACACTTTTCCCACTGAGTAGAGAGTCCTTTGCAACATTATACCCAAGGGCAACAGAGGCGCAATGCATCACCTTGTGACACTGTATAGGGATATAATGTCCTACAATGAGAGACCAGGAAGCTGCAGAAGTCCACTTATTCTATTGCCCTAACCAGGCCTCTCTTAGAAGGAAATGGTCCTCCACTATGTGCTAAAAGGACACTCCAAAAGTCTCAATTGTGGGTCTGATTGATTCAGAAAAAAATGCTTTTGGTCAGATAAAATAGGAATTTGTTTACAGAAACAGTGCCCACAGACATTTTAAAAATACTCAAAATGAGATTCTGCTTTTAACTTTAAAACATATTCTTTCTTTCATTATTTCTTTTTCTCTGATGAAGTCATCACCTTCTGGATTTCATCAAGCAAATTACCTCTCAACATATGTGCAGTCCTTTGCTGCTAATAAACAACTTCTATATTCTTTATTTCATTTGAACCTCCAGAAAGCCATGTAACATAAACTTTTGGGGGCTCATTTAAAAGAAGGGGAGAGGTATCTTACTCGAAGCCAAATAGCTAACTGGTTACTGACAGAAATGAGACTCAATCCAAATCTTTCCATTTAAAATTAAGTACATTTTCCCACTATAGCACATTGCCTCTCAAAACCAAGTGTGGAATAAAAGTAAACAGAGTTAGATAGAAATATCTTGGGAATAATAGAGACCTGAGAAACACACCAAGCCCCATGCAGGCAGCTGCCTTGGGTCCAGTTTTAACAAGCAGTATCTTCATGGAATCCTCATTTCCACTGCCTTCTCCTACCTTCGCCTCCAACTCTGCTGGGACTGAGGGCTAAGCTGGGAGCTGCAGATGGAATCCCCAGCAGGCCCTCTCTGCAGAAGGGCCGAGTGATCTGGAAAAGCTCCTAAGCCCAGAAAACTCAAAGAGGTGTTTTCACTGAGAACAAAATACGGGAAAGAGACACAGAGCCAACATGCAGTGTGCAGCACATGGTGGAAAAAGGAAATTGTGTCTGTTGGTCACCTTTGTGGTTTTCCTGTCCTTTCCCTCTTTATTTGCTTCACTAACCTCAGAAATACCAACATTCCTCTTTATTCTTCCACATAAACCTCAAAATCCAGTCCCTGAATCAAACCCAGTCTGTCCCTGGCCAAACGGAGAGCTGAATCTAAGCTACCAGCCACCTCAGCTCACCGAGGAGGAATCCCACAGGTGGTGATGGTTCCCTATAAATAGTCTCCACAGAGATGGCCCAATGAAGCTTCCAGGACAACTATTTACAGATGCAACAGATGTGACAAACAGACCATTTATCATTTTCAACTCTGCTCCCCTTGTTCTCCAGGAGGCTCTTCAAATGCTATAAATTATGGAAAAACAATATTATGCCAAACAAACTTAATACATTTCTGATTTCCCTGAACATGACCTTGAGAGGATACTACTAGCCTTTTTGGGGGGAGTGAGTGCAGTTTTGGAAGGAGAACACTTTGCCATTATGAAAGGGTGGTCAGGCTGGACAGCATCCTTGGTGTCCTCCTACCTTGTTTTATGTAAGTATCTACATTGTAATTCCAAAGGGAAACCATTGGGGAAAGTTAGAGATTCTGATCAAACAAAACAGGTGCACTGACCCATAAATTGTCACTCTTCTGAAAGGCTCATAATTTAAAAAATGAATTCAAGAGGATTTACTCTAAATTACACACAGGGAGAAAGAAATTAATAGGGTTTCATTTTTACACTCCGCAGTAACTATACATAAAAGAGCTAATGATGTCCAGTTCTCCTCGACCTTCTCTTCTGTAAGTGGTGAAGGGAGGTTGTTGAGAGATTCATGACAGTGATTGCAGATGCTTCATGGTAATCCTTCCTTTGGTCCTATTCAACTTTCTCCCTATTGTATGAATGAAAGTGAGTTTAACATGACACACCCCATAGCAGCCGTGGGCAAACTACGGCCCGCGGGCCGGATCCAGCCCGTTTGAAATGAATAAAAATAATAATAATAAAAAAGACCGTACCCTTTAATGTAATGATGTTTACTTTGAATTTATATTAGTTTACACAAACACTCCATCCATGCTTTTGTTCCGGCCCTCCGGTGCAGTTTAAGAACCTATTGTGGCCCTCGAGTCAAAAAGTTTGCCCACCCCTGCCATAGAGCCTCGATAGGAGTCAGTGGGTAGATGTCACTTGCAAGTAATAGCAGCTGCTCTCCAAATAATGAGCTGGTTAATTTAACAACAATAGATTTCAATGCAGAAAACTTATATTTGAAGTACAAATATTTTTAAAATACCATCCCTCTGCTTTAAGGTACCCTCCTCCCTCCCACATAATTTCAGTTCATGCATACATATTTCAAAAAACATCGTTGTGCCTTTGCCAAACATATTTTATCAGTAATTTCATTAGTATTATTGCTGACACAGAAAATAGTGCATCAAGGAAATCTGAACCAAAATCGAAGAAATGTAAACTAATTTGAAGTGAACCATATCTAAATTATTTGCTCTCTTGGCCTTCTCTAATCTTTTAACCAGTTAACAGCCATGTGTCCAAAAAGGAAACCATCCCCGCATGCTACAATATTTTGAATTTAATTGCATCTATAGACACTTATGGCATAAAAGGGTTAAACAAACAAACCTCAAATTCTGTGAGAGCTGCAGGCCTTAGCCTGGTGTGAGAAGGACCATAGAATAAGACTGAATGCTTTAATCAGTAAATGATTCAAGGACCTACAGTGGAATATGAATTTAACAAAATATCTATTTTCCTAAAGAGCCTTTAATGGGTGGGGATTTCAGGGTGACAAAGGAAAAGAAAGAAGAAAGTTCAAGTGTGAAAGGGAGGATGTTGTGTATAGACCAAGTATAATAGATGGACAGCCTACATCTATCCCCAAAGCCCCATTTCTGCACGGGTTTTAGACATGGCTAGTGGAAGCCACAACTCCTACCTGCTGGATGTGCTGGCTGCCCTTACAGACCTTTGCAAAGCTTGGAGTGAGAGAGAGAAGCACTGAGAGCTGCCAGGCAAGGGGAAGCCCATTTGCCATTCCTGCTTGGGGGGCTCCAGGACAGGCAGGTCTCTTCAGGAATGGGAGCTCAGCTCAAGGTCAGACTCCCTGGTGTCCCTGGAACAGCATTTTCTCTTCCTCCAAATGAGCTAACTTGGGGTAACCGGGGCTTATTCCAATGACACTGTTACTGCTACTCAAAGAACTGCAGGAATTGCTTGCAATACTTTGTTTTTGAGCAACTTACTGGCTTTACAATCAATCAGAAATCACACCAAAGTACTCCTGGTTGTTTCCACACCTAAGACCCACACTGGAAAAATGCAACTTTGTCCACATGTGACCCCCTGCTGAGCACATCTGTAGACAGTCTGTCCTCTCTCCCCCAGGCCCACTTTCTCTTCTCCCCTGTCCCTGTGATCTGCCCTGCTTTCATCTCCTCTTCATACCTACCATCATTTTTTCTCTCCCCACCACTGGGTTTCTATCCTCCTAGGCAAACTGCAAGGGAGGATTATACTTTTCATCTCCTGCCCAACCCTTTCTGCTTTCATTAATGCCATTACCTTTTTTCCTTTGGAGTAATTTTCTTTAGTGCAAGGAAACAAACTTGTGTTCAATAAACAAATCTACCTTTTATAGATTGTACAAGTCATATAAATTATCTTGGTATGTATTTATGGCTTCACTTCCCTGATGCATCTAAATGTCCAACACAAGACCCTGATTTTGTGATCAAGTCTTTTGATCTTCTACTTGGATTCCTTGTCCCACCCACTCTGGACTCAGTGTGTATCACACCTTCTTCACATCTTCACGAGGAAGTTTGCAGCCAGAGGCAGAGGTCACACAAGTAGTGCCTACAGCCTAATTTTTATAGATAACTTTTCATTGGAATACAGTCATGCACCATTTTTAATCTCTGATAGACCCCAGAGATAATCCATTAGTAAATTAAAAAAATTGTTTAAACTTACTAGACCAAAAAAGCAGCCCCATGCTCAAGATAGTCACCAACATTGCAGGTTCATTCCAGAACAAATTGGTTTCTCCATATCATGGGGTCTCTTTTCCTTTTCTCTAAAATGTATCAAATGATATCCTTTTCTACCCCAAGCTCTGAAGCACAGACAATCTGTTCGGATTTTCTAGAATGTTTAAGCAATGGCAGCATCACTGGAATAAGTCCATAGTACCCAAGTGGGTACTATACATTTTGAAGTGCAATTTCTTGTATTTTTGCTTGTAAAATGTTAAAATGGAATGTATGCATCCTCCTGGAAGTTCCCCAAATCCTCACATCCATTTTATAAAAACAGTGCCCATTGCAAGTCAACTTTCAAATAAGAAAACATTTCTCTTAAAAGTGAGGATACTCTACAAAACACATGGGAGAAATGGACTAACTGGTAGCCCATTATCTCTTTCAAAAAAGATGCTCATGGTTGTGCCAAATCATATTTTTCTTAGTAAGTCACACTGAACGAGAAAGGAAGATAAATCTCCAGGAAAATGCAAGTGAGCTGGTAATAATCGCCTAGTTATTGCTGCCATGAAATAGTCATTAAGTTATACGCAGCATAAATCTCACTGAGTTTTGTAAATTATGGTGTTTCTTATAGGCCAAATAAAGATAAACCCTCTTAACCATGGCTGCCTCTATCTGTGCTCCTTGGCATGGCTTTTTAACATGCTTTAGCTCAGGCTCATAGTATCATATGCTTCCTGAAGCATCTAAGAAAGCATTCGAATTCCACAGCAAATTCAAGACCCATCTTGCACATTTTGAAGGTGAAGTATAATATAATATTATATATATATATATATATATATATATATATATATATATATATATATTTCAGAGAGAGAGAGAGATGGAAACATCAATGATGAGAGAGAATCATTGATCACCTGCTTCATGTACATCTCCCACTGGGGATTGAGTCTGCAACCTGGGCATGTGCCCTGACCAGAAATTGAATCATGACATTTTGGTTCATTAGTTGATCCTCAACCACTGAGCCATGCTGGAGAGGCAAGGTCATCATTTCTAACCGGCCCCTCCCTGAACTTCTATACAGAGTCTTGCCCTGTTCTGGCTCCAGAGACCAGACAGGCTTCTAGCTCAAGATTTAGCCTTCAAGATGCTCCTATTTCTAAGACTGTTAGAAGAGCAGGGGCCGGAGATGGGCCCTGCCCCAAGGGATGAGCTTGATGCTGTGGTATCAGCCAGGTAGCCACCTCTATTGGGAAACCAACAGTGAAATCCTACCCTCTGATTTCCCCAGAGAACCAGTACATTCACAAAGTTTGCATGCAAAGAGCCCCAGAAAATGTTTCTTTTCCTCCTTTTTGGAGGTTGGTGCTAATCCCCAGTTGATCTTTCCTCTTAACTGCACCCCCTCCCCGCTATTTAAACCAGATTCTTATTGCTCCAAATTAAATCCATTTTTTCTAGCCTTGTCACTGCTAACTAATGAGAACAATTCCTCTCTGTGCTCTTGGTGGCTGCACTCTGGGTACTTATGGATGAGAATCATATCCTCCGTTAGCCTACTTTCTTAACTGCCGACTGCACAGGTGATAAAATGGGTTAATTGTTGCTATAAAAATATTTTCTACCCTCATAACGAAGTAATTTTTCCTCCAAATCATTTTAATTTCTTAAAATTGCACTGTGTTCTTAATGATCTGCAATGACTGAGGGTGCAGTCCTATTGGGCTTATATACACAAGCAAAATGTTGAATGCACAATACACATGAATACACTGATTCTTGGTCACTGTGCTGTTTTCTTTCGGCCCCACCCACTCTGGCCTCAGTTTTTTCACACACTCTATACATCTCCAAGAGGAAGTTTGCAGCCTAGAGCAGGGTCACCAAAGTACAGCCAGCTGTCTGTCTTAATAAATACAATTTGTATTGGAGAAGTCACATACACTTTTAAAAAATATCGTGCCTACAGCTGCTTTGCCATTACATGGCTCTATGACCCCCAAAGGCCAAAATATTTACTAGCTGGCTCTTTATAAAAAAATACAAAAAACTTTGCTGGCCCTCCACCCTAGGAGATCATGGACATTCAAATTGGCATTGCTGCTTGTACCAGGTTAAGATGAACCACACCAGGTAAAAATCTATTCTTTTTACACCTGAGCCATCTGCTGAAAGTTTCCTGAGATGCCAAACCAAACAGTTAGGGAGGGAGTCAAAATGGGAAGAGTTTTAAAATTTGTATCCCTGAGGCACCCTAGGGCAATCATGGTTCTGAGAAGAGAATGAGACTCAACGCAGAAACCATCCCTTGGATAGAATACCAACACCCACATAGGGGATTTTTATAGGCACATGTCTCTTTTCTGTGTCTAACTATAATTTCTGCTGCGTTTATCTGGCTCCCCAACTCAGCCCACCAGGAGGACAAGAAAATTCAGACGAAGGCCGGGCACTCACTATGTGAAGCTGGAGGAAGTCTCCAAGGCCAGGAGCGCTGTCAATGCGAACCAGGATGCCATCCTTCACAGTGGTGCTGAAGCCCACGGCCAGGCGGTCCGAGCGCGTGCTGGGCCTGTCGTTGGCTGGCCAGGTGTAGAGAATGAGGCCTCCGCTCTTCCCAAAGATGTAGGTTGCGCCAGCTGCAAAAGCAAGGAGAGGGGGAGTCATCAGGGCAGCCAATCATGTGTTGCCAGATGTGGGCACACAGTTGAGCCTCTGCAGACAGCTGTGGAGGGGACACGCCCCCAAGTACCAGGATTTGGTGCCCAGGAGGGATGACATCCAAAGCCTCCAATGGTGGGCTGTCACCTTGAATTAAAGATGCAGGCAAACCAAATTAATAACAGAACAGATGTCAGGGAGCAACATTCTGAACATCTTCAGTTCCTGCTGCCTCGGGACGGAGGGCAATTGATATGCTGTGTCTGAGAGCTTGGGGACGTGTGACAACCAACTTTTCTGTCCTCCTCAAGAGCAGGATTAATTTCCCATCTTTGCCACGACAGACACCAGACAGAAAAGGAGTGCCCGCATCTCTCAGCAATCTGGGTATTCTAGTCAGTGGGGCTGGGAGCCGTTCCAGAGACACCTCAGGAAACTGAGGGAAAACCCAGAGGGTCCAAAGCCATCATTCCTTTCGTGCCTGGACCTCTACCACCCACAGAGAAGAAAGCTGGCGCCTCAGGAAACCAACTATGTGACTAAAAGAGTTTGCCGATCTCACTGTATTGTTGCTATTTAACAGATGATAAAAATTAATCCCAGAGGCCTCTGAAAAATTAACTTTAGTATTTTCCCCTAGCAGTGGTGTTTATCTGCTATTATATAACAGTTTCCACCTCCTTTTCCAAAAGGAGATAAAGGAGACAGAAAACAAATCTCAGTATAACGAGAAGTGGTGTTGTCAATTATGACTAGTGGGTTTATCAGTGTATTTCCTATTATTACTTGTGTTTTGCTATTGCTAGTTACAAACCCATGGGTTTGTAAGAAGATATTAATTTAAACATACTTAGAAAGCAAGCAGGAAAGAAAATACATCATTAGCATCTCATAAACTGAAAACATCTGTTTTTATAAAACAAGTTTTTGAATCTGAATTTGGGGAAAAGCATTTAAGTTTTGTAGCCAGAATAGACTACATGATTGCAATTTCCATGCTTGTATGTATGTTACCCACAACAGGCGCTTTCATATGTTACTTATCTCCAAGTTCAAAGACCATTTGGCACCAGATTGTCTTGTATGTTTCCCACTGAACACGGTTCAATCCTTGAAACTATTTTAAAGCGACATTAGACAAGCACTCAGATATATTTAGCATTCACTAAAAATCTTAAGCCTTGGTCCACATTGAGTTTACAGAGGATATTGGGTTGAATGATGTTGTTTGAAGAAGAAATGAGTTTGCAGCTCATTTTTAAATAATAAAATAAATTGCTATGAGGCTACAAATAGGAGAATATATCATGTATCATCATTTTTTAAGCTCTAAGCCACATTATATTCTGAGGCATATAAAATCTAATTTATTACTTATCAAAAGTCACTATACTGGTTGTTCCAATATGCTCAGTTTGTATATTACACATAACATAACATCATTTTCCTTTTATGAATTTCTCAATCTTTAGCGGACGGTGTCTGAAAAGCCCTTCAGGCCTCTGGAGAATTTGGGACTGTGATATGGAAAGTTTATGGTTAATTCCATATGCAAAGTAATGTTTGCTCCTCACCATCCACAAATTCTTTCAAAGCTTCTTAAAATTAGAAATATGTGTATAGTCATTTACCCTTGGTATTGTTCCATCTGTGCAGAATTTAAATAATTCCCTTTCTGTGGATGATTACAAATATCATCACTGCTACCTTTAATCTTTATTTGGAAAACTGAAGGTTATTCAGTGATTAATATATAGAATCACCAAAAATGCAAATCAGCCTGTGACATTTTGTGGCAATTTATAAAACCATACCCTATTCTATCCTAAACATATAGTGGATTCTGCTATACAGATAAACCCATCAGGACATCCAAAGACCCAAGGATGGGCTGTCACCTTGAATTAAAGATGTAGGCAAAACAAATTATTTTGTCACTATGAAAAGAACTAGTCAAAAGTTAATAACAGTGCCCTAACCAGTTTGGCTCAGTGGATAGAGCGTTGGCCTGTGGACTGAAAGGTCCCAGGTTCGATTCCGGCCAAGGGCATGTACGTTGGTTGCGGGCACATCCCCAGCAGGAGGTGTTCAGGAGGCAGCTGATCGATGTTTCTCTCTCATCGATATTTCTAACTCTCTATCCCTCTCCTTTCCTCTCTGTGAAAAATCAATAAAATATATTTTTTAAAAAAGTTAATAACAGTGATAGATATACGATGCTTTATAGTTTACAAATCCTTTTCAAATTCAGGAACTGGATCTTCCCAACTGTTTTATGGGCAATCTCATGTGTTAACACTGTTTGGGAACACAGACCCAAATATCTGACTTAACTAAGTGGCACCTCCTTTAAGTCTCCAGGTTAACCTTCCTGCCTCTGAAAGCCTATCTTTACCATATGCCAATCATAGCCGAATATAATAGCACAAAAAACTATCCCAATGATGCAACCTTGACTGTACTTCATCCTTTTCATATATTCTCCTAAGACTAAAATGGAACAAAAGCAAAGCCATAGCCCCCAAATCTGGCATGTTTTCAAAAGGTAGTCTGGTCTTCTCACTAAAAAAATAACATTACAAACCTTCTATTCTGCTAATATTACTCCCCCGCTGCCCTATTCTGGAATTCTCAATATAAAAAGGAAGAACACTTTAAAAGATAACTATATAACTCCTTATATATAGCAGTTAGGAGGTCACCAGGGCTTCAATTTTTAAATAAGCACAGAACAAAACCTCACAATGACAATATTAGGCTAAGCAGATATAAAATAACTTAAAATTATTTTAATGGCTTCTGTTATTCTGAATTTAGGATTTCACTATGTTAGATAATTCTAACTTTGCAGGTAAAAAGGGTGTAAAGATAAAAAAATTCTTAGCATATAAAATATTTTGCTCTGTAGAAATAAACATTAAAATATGTATTCTTGGTACTGAATTTGCTAGAAAGGGTGATAAAGTCCAATGTTGGCTTGAGAGGAAGTTAATAGTTGCAACTTTCAATCTGATAGCTTGTCATATTTTTTTCTCCTCACTGAGCTTTGCTATCTTGAATGGTTTTTAAATATAAATACAAGCTTTCATTTAATTTTAATATAAAATGCCTATAGTCCCAGGGGGAGCACAGAATTATTTTGGTTTACGTTTCCAAATTAAAAAGTTAATTTTGTTATTTTTAAATGTGGATTGCAAATAAACTTTTGGGGAACATTGCAGGAACTGTAAGAACCTTCCTTAATCCATTAAAGATTTTCATTTCTAAGCCATGCAGTGCCACATCACACGTTTTCTCCCCTGAGCCTAGTAGTTCTGATTGCTGGTTTCTTTCTGTGCTTATATGCCAATGCTAAAATCATACTACATATATTAATAATATCAGCCATGTAAATTTCCTGCTTGCTGGCAAAAAGTGGTCAATTCAGTTGAAGAAAAAATTACTATAGTTGCATTTGGCCACTTAACATTGCAGGATTTTCAAGTTTTAAGGCAGCTGAGGTTGCTTTTCTGAATTCCAACCACCACTTTTTCAGAAATGAAATCTCCACACTGCCACCATTAACCAAGATAAAGTATGTACACTTCATCTTCAAACAGTAAACAAGTATGACATGTTATTTAGCACACAGCTTCTTTTGTCTCAAAAGGACCAAAAGAATACTTTGACTTATTGCTTTCATAATTGGCTAGCTGTTTACTGGGATGGAGCTGATGGTGGTTTTGATAAAGCGGATGGGGAGGTATATTTACATTTTGGTGTGTGCTCTGTGTTTGGGGGTCAAAGGGGAGAACAGGCTCCAGTGAAATCATGGAAGAGTCTGAGGAGTGATTTCATGTATTTACACAACCTGATTAAGTAGATGATCTATGATTTCTCAAAGAAGAATGAAGGAAAAAATGTCTTCCAGTTCATGCATTTCCCCAATAAATAGTTCTTAAATTTGTGGTGTATATTACTGCTTGTTTTACCAGAATCACATTTAATTGTTAATGGCAACTCAACTTTTCCTTATTCAGGATCTCTTGGATAATTCTGTTTTTGTTGTTTGGACTTATAACCCTCATTGCCTTCTCATTATGACATTGTTTCTACATCTATTACCATATATAAATATCATATTACCTTTTGGGTATATTAATAATAGGAATAGAATCAGAGTCCTGTTTAAGATTTATATTAAATATAACATAAACTATATATATATATATATATATATATATATATATATATATATGAAATTAATTTATTATTTCCCCCACCAAATATTTACAGATAAATGGCTCCAGAGAAGCATGTAAATATAATGGTTTCCTGTGTGTGTGTGTGTGTGTGTGTGTGTGTGTGTGTGTGTGTTTAAACTTAAAGCATGTTAGCTCTCCCTGAAATAGTTTTCAGGTGGTGTGAAAATGAAACAAGTTGGAAGCATCTCCCAGGGGAAGTCTTAGAGTGTGAAATTCAAAAAGAACTAGAACATTTACTCGTGGGCAGTGTCACAGGTAGAATAATAAATTAAGTAATAACATAAGTATCTCTTAGTGTGCACACCACCTGGAAGATAAGCTAGGATAAGAAAGAGGTGTCCAACTCCTACTCCAGTGCTATCTGAACATTGCCTAAGAACTTAGAATAAAATATCATGACACTAAGTATATGTCTGTCTTCCTTTATCATTTCAGGTTCTTGTTCCTTATTTCCATTTTATTAAGCTTTCATAGACCTTATCCCTTTTGTGTTCTTTACTTTAAATTGGTAAATTCTTTTGAAAAATAAGTGGGCTATCAATGACAAAATTTATTATGTTGGTAAGTAGTTATTGCTATTAAAACTATCTTTACTTTATATCAATTACTATATAGCTAATAAAACCAAGATGGAAAGACTTTCAAGCTAACAAATATTTTTTTCTAACAAATGGAGGCATAAAGCTCAAGGATCTCATGATAGCTAATATCCTAAAGAATATAGTTTCTTGATTTATTTACTCTGTTATGTGCCCTCCACACACACGTACACAAGCCCCTGATTGTGTTGGGCTGATTATAATAGCAGGGCCTTATACTGTCATAGCATTGAATGGTTTTTAAATTTCTTTCTTTGGGGGTATCTCATTTGATACCTCTTCCCCCAATGCCATTGACATATTAAAGGCAAATTTGTTACTGTTTTAGTAAAAAAGAAAGAAAGAAAGAAAGAAAGAAAGAAAGAAAGAAAGAAAGAAAGAAAGAAAGAGAGAGAGAGAGAAAGAAAGAAAAAGAAAGAGGAGGCTTAAAGAGATTAAACAAAAAAGTGGTGATACTAAGAGTAGAACCAGAGCTTCCTTTCTTGACTCTGCCCTCTTCTCCCCTCAGCAGGCTGTCCTGCTGGTGCTGAAGATGAAGTTTCCCCAAAGAAATCCCTGGAGACCAAGAGCACACAAGGAGGGGCGCGGGGAGGGTGAATAACAGATGGGAAAACTGTGAACAACTAAACCTCTGTATTACAGAGGGAGCCACGAGGGAGTACTAGGTAGGTGATAAGTGATACAGATTTTACAAACAGCCCTGCAGTGCACTTATTGAATGGATGGTTTATTGTGATCTATTTTGCCTACTCTGAATTTAAAAAAAAATAAAATAAACACCAAAACTGATGATAAGGTAGCCGTAAATAAAGCAGAACAGAAGGGACCGAACATTAAGAAAGAGATCCCGTCAGTTTTAAAGAACAACCTTTATTTTTGGCAAAGAAATGATCAGATTTACTGCTTAGGTAGTGGAGAAACTGACAACATTGCCTAAGAATTAGGTAAAGCCCCATTTTTTAAACCAGGCTCAGGCAGGGTGAGGACTCCCTCAGCATGGGGAGATTTCTTCTCTCTGGAGGAAGGAATAACTGAAAATAAAAAGCACGAAGACAGAAACAACACCACCACCAACAAAACAGAGACAACATTTCAGAGAATATCCCAATATTCTAGAAGAAAATTTTCAACTCAAAGACTTCCCAACAGAATCGGTATAAAATCTGCTTGATAATGCTGAACTCAAACTTGTGCACAGAATGAAACCATTATATATTTTTCCAATGCCAAAGTTTCCATAGGAGCTGGTGGGTGAGGAAAAAAAGTATACAGCCAATAATATTCTGCCTATTAACCCAATTTCTTATATGAATATAATTAAAAGGCCACCGTTACTTAATTCTGGTGATAAATAGCATTAAAAAACATTCTTCTTGGATAATTATATGTCGTGTGCAAACCCTGTTCTTGCTAATATGCTTGGTGGGATTGTTTGATGGGAATGGGATAGATCTTCCAGGGAGTCTGAGAGGAACTAAATAATTGTGCTATTTCCAATTCTGATACCAACTATTCAGACCACTCATTGCTGGGATTCCTTACATACACAGGTACTCCTCCATAGTAGGAGTTAAATAAAATTACACACAAATTCTGGGCACTTTCAGGAGTACTGAGCAACACACACATCATGACCCTTTCTGAGTCTAAGAGCTAATGATATTTTCAGAAACATATTTCAGCAGAAAACATCTCAAAAAGTTATTTTTACTCATCAGATTCAGGATTCTTCCACTAGGAAAAATAAGGTGATTAGTGATAATGAATAAGATGTTTTCTACATTGAAGTTGATCTAAATATAAAGCTTGAAGGGACACACTTAAATTCCCGTTTGCTTAAAATAATTATCATAAGCTCATTGTTTTTCCTTTGGAGCAATTATTTCTTTCACAAGCCTTTGGTAACAGTTAGCAATATTTCTTATACTACTAATGTTAATTCTGATATTAACACTCATACTAGCTATATGGATGGATAATTTATCATACTGGGATGGGCAAAAGTAGGTTTATAGTTGTTCATATGTAAAAAGACAAGTAATATAAATAAATAATATTATAACTAATAAATATTTGTTTATTTGTCTTTTTTGCATACAAATAAACCTACTTTTGCCCATCCTTGTATATTAATGCTATATTAAAGTATGCGGTATAACATTTCAAATTCCTATAACTTTCACTTTAGCTATTGTTGTTGTATTAGTTTGTTAGGGCTGCCATAACAAGGTACAACAGGTTGGGTGGCTTAAACAGCAGAATTTATTCCTCGCACTTCTGGAGGCTAGAATTCCGAGATCAAGGTGTCAGCAAGCTTGGTTTCCTCTAAGGCAGTGGTTCTCAACCTTCCTAATGCCGCGACCCTTTAATACAGTTCCTCATGTTGTGGTGACCCCCAACCATAAAATTATTTTCGTTGTTTCTTCATAACTGTAATTTTGCTACTGTTATGAATCGTAATGTAAATATCTGATATGCAGGATGTATTTTCATTGTTACAAATTGAACATAATTAAAACATAGTGATTAATCACAAAAACAATATGTAATTATATATTCAATACTAGGGGCCCGGTGCACAAAATTCGTGCACTGGGTTGTGTGTGTGTGTGTGGGGGGAGTGTCCCTCAGCCCAGCCTGCCACCTCTCACATACTTGGAGCCCTCAGGCGTTGACACCCATCACCCTCCAATCACAGGATTGGCCCCTTGCCCAGGCCTGACGCCTCTGACAGAGGCGTCAGGCCTGGGCAGGGGACCCCCAGACCCCTCCGATTGCTGGCTCTGCCCCTTGCCCAGGCCTGATGCCTCGGCCAGAGGCGTAGACCCCTATGACCCTCCGATCGCCTGATCGGGCCCTTGCCCAGGCCTGATGCCTCCACCAGAGGTGTCAGGCTTGGACAGGGGACCCCCATCTCCCCCGGATCACTGGCTCTGGCCCCCGCCCAGGCCTGAGGCCTCTGGCCCAGGAATCATGCCTGGGCAGGGGACCCCCATCTCCCTCTGATCGCTTGCTCCACCCCCCGCCCAAGCCTGATGCCTCTGACCCAGGCTTCAGGCCTGGGCAAGGGGACCATCATATCCCCCCAATCCCCGGCTCCACCCCCCACCCAGGCCTGATGCCTCGGCCAGAGGAGTTGACTCTCATCACCCTCCGATCAGCAATCACTGGATTGGCCCCTTGACCAGGCCTGAGGCCTCCAGCAGAGGTGTCAGACCTGGGCAGGGGACCCCCAGCTCCCCGTGGTTGCAGGCTCTGCCCCTGCCCAGGCCTAACGCCTCTGGCCTAGGCGTCCGGCCCGGGCAGCCGGGACCTACAGTGGCAGCGGCCCCGCGATCGTGGGCTTCGCTTTAGGCCCAGGCAAGGGACCCCTAGCTCCTGGGACTGCCAGCTTCGACTGTGCCCAGCTCCCATCGCTGGCTCCACCCCTACTTCCTGCTATCACTGGCCAGGGCAGAAAAGGTACCTGATTCTCCGATCATGGCTGGGGGCAGGGCAAAGGAGGCCCCAGGGCCGCCTTTGCCCTGCCCCCCAGCTCTTAGCTCCCCCCTGGGTATCCGATCACTGTCAGTGGCAGGGGGCTTCTTCCTGCTTTCCCTTTCGCCTCCCTGCATTGTGCCTACATATGCAAATTAACCGCCATCTTGTTGGCAGTTAACTGCCAATCTTAGATTGGCAGTTAACTGCCAATCTTAGTTGGCAGTTAATTTGCATGTAGCCCTGATTAGCCAATGAAAAGGGTATCGCCGTACGCCAATTACCATTTTTCTCTTTTATTAGTGTAGATGTGTTTTCTGATGGTCTTAGGCGACTCCTGTGAAAGGGTCCTTGGACCCCCAAAGGGGTCAAGACTCACAGCTTGAGAACCGATTCTCTAAGGCCTCACTGCTTGGCTTGAAAATGTCTGTCTTCTCCCTGTGCCCTGATATGGCCTACCCCCTATACCCATCTGTGCCCTCATTTTCTCTTTTCATAAGTTCACCAGTCATATTGGATTAGAGCCCATCATAATGTTCTCATTTTAACTTAATTACCTCATTGGAGATGCTATTTCCAAATACAGTTACATCTTGAGGTACTGGGGGTTATGATGACAACATATGAATTTGGGGGGACACAATTCATCCTGAAGCAGTCACTATCCCAATTTTAAAGACGAGGGAAACTATAGAATGACTTGCTCAAGATCTAATGGCATCAGAAAATTAATTCAGTAATGTCTAACACAATGATGTATATTATTTTTATTGTACCAAGTTGTACCCCTAATAGGCTTACCTTTTACCTCGACCTGTATATCTGTGGGAGTGGAGGTAATGATGGAGAGAGGTAAGACAGAAACAAGATGAAAAGTCTGTTCCTTCATATGAAAATGGTATGGAACAGACTTACCTTTATTTTATTTAAATGACAGTGGTTTCATGTGATGTTGGTCTCTATAAAATATATGAAGCAAGGCCAGACAATGGTGGCTTCTGATTAATTACACCCCCTCATAAAACTCAGAATTCTAAAGGATGGGCTCTGATGACATTTATTTCAGAAAGCATCTGAAATAAATTTAATTTTTAAATAAATGACACTTAATTTCATTTTTAATCCAAGCTAGTTTCTTACATAGCAAAACAAAATAAATCCTAGGAAGTTGCACAGTATTTAGGTTTGAGAACATAAATATTGTTTTATTGTCAAACAAAAGGAAAGTCTGAAGCCCTTCTTACTATGAGCTCCTGGAGGACAGGGATGTTTAATTTTCTCTCTATCAACACTATGAATGCTCAGGAAATAAGTGCTGTTGAGTTAATCAATAAAACTTGGCTCACCTACACTTTCATATCTTCACACTGTCATTCAAGCACCTGTCCATTAATCCATTTCAGCTTTTTGTCATTTCATCTCAATGTGGAAATAGTTTATAAGTACCCATCTATTAGGGTTCACAACATCTCCTATGATGGAGCAGAACACAGCTTCCAACTTATAAAAGAAATGTAACCACCCTAACTGGTTTGGCTCAGTGGATAGAGCGTCGGACTGCGGACTGAAGGGTCCCAGGTTCCATTCCGGTCAAGGGCATGTAACTTGGTTGTGGGCACATCCCCAGTGGGGAGTGGGCAGGAGGTGGCTGATCAATGTTTCTCTCTCATCGATGTTTCTAAGTCTCTATCCCTCTCTCTCTCTCCCTTCCTCTATGTAAAAAATCAATCAAAATATTTTTTTAAAAATAAAGAAATGTAACCACAATGACTACTAAGTAATTTTTCTTTGTTGAATTTTTGACAGGCTCAGATAATAAAATCACACCCATTTTAATCAAATTGTTTTATGTTATCCCTCCCTTCCTAAATCATATTGCACAATCTCTTTTTCTCTCTCTTACACACACACACACACACACACACACACACACACACACACACAATGCATTTAATGTCCTATTTTACATACATAACTAAGTGCAAAGACCATATATTCATTGGTCCTTATAAATGAATGAAAATAAAAATGATCACTGTATAATTACTAATCAGTCTTTTCTTTAGCATTTATTTTAAACTCAGTTCTTCTATGTATCTCATGGGACATAGTTAGAATTAAGGGAAGCTTCAGAGCATATTCATCTGCCTATTTTTATTCCACAGGTTTGAAATACCTTTTCTAATAAGAGCAATCAAGGGATTTCTAAGTACTGAATATTTTCTGGAAAAAAAAATGAAGAGTAGTTGCTTTTTTCTGGTACTTTGATTTAAATGCCTGATATCTATATATACAGACTTTACACTTTCAAGGTCCCAGAGTCTATAAGCAGATGACTTTGGTATATTTGTGACTCTAATTCATAAAACACTACTTTCCTGGAAAAGTGGACTAATATTTTTAAGGGAAATGACTCTTGCTTCTTTGACACACATATTAGGCAAAAGAGAGAAACTTCAACTCTTGTGGCCCATTCTCTTATTCTATAACAATCACTTATCTTTACTGTGCCTCAGTTTCCCCATGATTAAGAAGTTAACAATACCTCTCTTACCCATTTCAAAGAGTTGGAGTAAGGATCAAACAACTATCATGTACACAATTGAGAATTCTAGAAATTGTTCAGTGTTTCCATTTTATGGTGATCACCTTAAAGAGAAGAAACTCCCCAAAGTTTTGGTACTTGCAGGATACCTTTATTATTCTATATGCCTTGCATATCCTCCTTCTTTGCTTAAAAAAATCAAGCTTCTTCCAATGGAAATTACTATTTTCTCCCATTCCAATCATGTGATTTGAATGAAAATTGCCAACCCCTTAACTGATTTCTTTTCTTTTTAATATATTTTATTGATTTTTTTTTTTTTTAACGAGAGGAAGGAAGAAGGATAGAGAGTTAGAAACATCAATGAGAGAGAAAAATCGATCAGCTGCCTCTTGCACATCCCCTACTGGGGATGTGCCTGCAACCAAGGTACATGCCCTTGACCAGAATCAAACCTGGAGTCCTTCAGTCCACAGGGTGACGCTCTATCCACTGAGCCAAACTGGTCAGGGTGATTTTTTTCTATACATACAGCTTGTTTGGCTAAGGTGTAGAAATTAACTCAAGTTGGACCAATCAGAGCAGTTCACTGAATTTTTATGTAACTTGGACCTAGAAGAGCACTCCATCAATTCCTGTCTGATAGAAAGGTACATACACAACTGCATGGCCATATTTCCCACAATGGGGAAGAAACTGTGAGAAAAAGAAATCTTGACTCAAAGTGTGAAGTCAAACTGATGAGTCAAGAGTTTGACAGAGAGAAAAATCTTATTTTTTGACTACTTGGTTTTAATGGTCTATGTTGTGAAGTTGCACCTTTGTCTTTTCTAAACACTCGGGTTACATAATTATATGTATATATTGTCACCACAATACATTTAGTCAACATCCATCACATCGCATAGTTATAATTTTATTTTTGCATTGAGAATTTTTAAGGTTTACTCTCTTAGCAACAATGCAGTATGATTAACTATAGTTACCATGCTACACATTGTATCCCTAAAACTTATGATATAGTCATTGCATTATTTGCCCAAATTTGAAAACTCTGAATCAGTATCAACTCCTTTCTCAACTATTTTAATTGGTTGCATAATATTCCACAAGGTGATGGACTTTAACTTAGCAATTCTCTCCTGTTGAGCCCTTAGGTTGTTTGTTTGATTAGTGGGTACAGCTTGGTGTGGTGGGGGCAATTTGATTTAAGAAGCAGAATATGTGGCTGAATAAAGAATATCAATTTCCTTCACTTAGTAGATGGACAAGTATCAGATAATTTTAAAAAAAATACCCACAACAAAAAACAGCTTCCAATCCAAGTGCACATGGGCAATGTCTGAATCTCTCACATGATTGACTTAGTTAGAAGGCCTAATATAGAAAAACATAGTTTATCTGCTTAATATATATAACATTTCCATTCTTCAATTAAAATAAATCTCCAGGAGTATTAGGCCAAATTGTTTTTGTTCTTCTTAAAACAAAGATAGTCTATAGCCAAGAGTCACATAAGAGACCCAAATGGATCAAAGTCAGCTCTTGGTGGTCAAAGATTTTTTCCATTGTTCATTTAATGAAACTTTATCCCTCACCTCTTATTAATGAACAAAGCCATCTTTGCATTATTATATAATATTTTGGAATTAGTTTACAGTTTACTTTTAAAAACTGATTCCCTCTGAATACGTAAGTTCCTCCTAATTTTCTTAATCTTTTATCATCTCCAAAGGCTTAATTTATAGCTTCTATTTTTCTTCCTTTATTATTTTAACAAGATAATTGCCCTTTGCTAATGTTTAGTGATTCTCATCCCAGTTTCCTAATTAAATATATTTCAAACACATCCTCCATCTCAGTCTCTCTGTCTTCCCTCAGCACGTCCCAACCCCTTGAAAATATGCCTATTTCTCAGGTCCCGATGATAACAGCAATTATATACATATAATTGATTTTAGAGAGGAATGGCAAGGGAGGGAGATAAAAACATCAATGATGAGAATCATTGATTAGCTCCCTTCTTCACACCCCCTACAGGAGATCAAGCTTGCAACCTAGGCATGTGCCCTGACCTGGAATCAAATCCTGACCTTCTGGTTCCTAGGTCAACGCTCAACCACTGAGCCACTGTGGCCAGACAGCAATTTCTTATTTATTCTTCCTCCTGGGCTTTGTGGGAGGTGACTGCATTATCCCTGCTTTAAGAAACTGTCCTCTAATCACTGGGTCCTGGAGTGAGGCCTTTCTACACTGGGCCTTGCCCTTTTGTTCACAAAACCGTACTGCAAGTCTATGAAAACTAATTTCCCAGGCCCTCTCTTAGCTCTAATATGATAACTTTAGCAATGATTCAACAGTACAGATATGACATTCTGCAAATAAACAGCAGTCACTTCCATTAAAGCTTGAGGATTTGTTATGATGGATATATTCAGACACACCAGTCTCTTTTTAGAAAATGCAATTTTATGGAAAAAAAATAACAAGATAATTGGTCTTTAGCTCTTGCAGTAAACTTAGATAGCACCTGCCATATTTAAATTAATACAGTGCTTCTCTCTGTTAGATTAGGCCTTCTGATTAAGTCAATCATGTGGAAAGATTCAGACATTGCCCATGTGCACTCAGATTAGATGATGTATTTTATGATGTGGGTATTTCTTTTAATAATGTGATACTTGTCCATCTACTAAGTAAAGGAAATTGAAAGTTCTTTATTCAGCCATATATCCTGTGCTTATCTCTCAGCCTCAGCTTTTGCCTCACATTGTGTCACATAGGTGGTAGGTTTATTGGGTGCTGGAAGATTCTCCAAAGCAATGACTTAGCATTTGAAGCCTCCATGTGAACACTGGGTCTGCTTCCAGAGATCACATACACATCACTCTCGAGGATTTACTCCCCGTTCCATTGTCCCAATTTCCTCCGGCTCTGGCTGCCACGGTGCCGATCAGGAAACTCAGAGAACAGTTTTGCTCCTTTTAATCTCTCTTAAACCAGCAGCAAGCATGACAATCAGACTTGCATGGCTGGAGCAGCAGAATGTGAAATGCCCAGGGTGGCATTTCAATGGGCCCTCCCACTTCCTGGAGAATGCCTGGATAAGGAGGAGTAAAGAAGTTCCTACCAGGGTCCAGCTTAGGCTCAAAGGGTCTACCTGCACTGATGTGTTTGGGGACCTAGAGGCAGCACTGGTATGACTTCTTCAGTGGAAGGAAATGCTTTTTCTCAGAAGGGGTGCTCTTATTGGTCACAACAAATAAAGATACAATTTCCCTATTTTACCCTGTTAACTGGGTCCCTTAATAGGTTTCCAAAGTTTACTTTAAAGTGAGCATTCCTGCTAGTCATAAACTTGGGGGAGAAGCCCACAAACAACAGGGGCACAAATATATCTTGTGCTTATTATGTGTAAATCACAGTCATAGATCATGCCATTATTTTCAAAAGTATTCATATTTCACGTTCAAGGATGACGATACAGACCCAGCACCCATGTTGTGCTGAATCTTTTGCCCAGCAGGGATTAGGGTTTCCATGGATGTGATTAAAATATGAGTTCCTTAAAGCCATGGTAATGGCATGTGCTTCTTTGTGTCCACATGATGGCTGAGTCTCATGCTGGGCACATCAAATCCTGTGGCATAGAAATGGAAAGAGAATTTGAGAGCCATTATCTGATCTCATTGTTTATAGGTGCAAATATTGAGGCCACAGAGTTTAAAAAAATTGTCAAAGGTCACAGGATGAATGGCAGAACCAATTATAGAACTCTCTTGACTCCAGCCCAGAGCCCATTCTATATTACTTCTTGCTTTCTCTAAAGTAGAACTTCAAAAAAAATATTTCCTTATCAATTAAAAGCTTTAATTCATATGTTTATACTCTGTCGCTTAAGGTAACTATTTCAGTAGTAAGAGTCACTATGAAGCAAGTTTAAAGTGTGTAGAGAGAGCGGCAGGAGGGAGGAGGGGAAGGTTCAAATATCCTACATTCTGTTACATCAGTATTTACTCTGCATATATATGCTTTATAAGTTATATAATAATCTAAAGCCTTATATTTGAATACACAAAATAACAAATCATATGTAAAGGAATCCTCTTCTGATGCAATATTCCTTGTCCACGAAGAAGTGAGATAAATAAAGGTGAAAATATCTGCAAAAGTTACAGATCAATCTCTATAGAATGTAAGCTACAGCTGGAATTTCTCTACTCCCTGGTAAAGAATCTATTTTGAGTTTTATGGAATTCTGCCCCCCACCCCCACCCCACAATCTAAGGTCTCTGCAATAAGGGAATAAGCAAACTGAACTTTTAGCCCACAGATCTATGCAGTCTCAACAAGTGTAAGGCCGACGACACAGTGCTCCTTGGATCCGACGCCGGATACCTCGGGAGGCAAGAAATGAGAGAAGGTTGGAAGGGCATGCTACAATCTCAATGGGATCTCTTTAAAAGCACCATGCAGTAGGAAAGACAAGTGTAATGACTATTCCATCATCTTCACCAAGAAGTGCCAATTCTTTAGACTCTTATGACATTCATGAAAGATGCAAGAGGCGGACATGACAAATGCAGAGCAATTCCCTACGACAGACACTTTCAGGGAATTTATGCCCCCCTACCCCCAGTACGAAAGGGCTCAGTTATCATCTGTTCTGGAGAGAATTTACAGTCTCACCAGCAACTCCTTTTACCCTACTCAATAAAGTGCTTATTTTGATATACGGACAGCAATTGTTCAAGAACAACTGTATCCTTGGAAATTCATGTGCAGTGAGCAGTCTTACTGGCTCACTTTCCTTCACTTCATGCACTTTTGTCATTTTCCAGGTTCTACAATCTAGAGGACTTGGATACAAGTCTCTAAATCACATATTCACGGTACACACGCACACACACACACACGGTACTTTTCAACATCTGAAAGCCCAAATGCTGTTTGATTTCACCATGAGTCAGATAATTCTTTACTGTATAGCTTTATGCACTGGTAAATATGCTATAAAAAATCTTAGTCTGTATTCTCTGTCCACAGACAATCTGAATGTAGATAATGAATGCATTGATACAGTCACAAATATTTGTGTGTTGTTTTTGTTTTGTTGTTGTTTGTTAATCCTCACCAAAAGATATTTTTCCACTGATTTTTAGAGAGAGTGGGAGAGGGAGAGACTGAGAGAGAGAAACATCAATGTGAGAGAGACGCATTGACTGGTTGCCTCCCATACTCACCCCGATCAGAGCTGGGGATAGGGACTGCAACCCTGCAACTGAGGTACATGCTCTACACTGGAATCAAACCCAGGACCCTTCAGTCCATGGGCTGGCACTCTATCCACTGACCCAAACCGGCTCAGCTCCTACTATACACTAAATACTTTTCTGGGTGCTGGAGAGACAGCGGTGAACGAAAGTAAACCCTTACCTTAATAGAGGTGATACTCTTACAATATAGCAGAGAAAAGACAAATGTAATATAATGTCTGGGAGTTTCAAGTGCTAACAAAGCATGATAAGGAATGGTTGTTTATTGGGAGACCTATTTTGAATGAGAGGGCCAGGGCAGGTCCCTTTGAGGTGATGGCCAATGTGGCTAAGAACAACAGAAAGGGTACTATATGCCTTCTGAGGAAAGAGAGTTGAAGGCAGGGAACAGGGACAAAGAACTGAAGTAAAAAAGAAAATGTCTTTTGCTGGTTTGTGATATGGTAGGGAAACCAGTATGGCTACAGTGGAGGACACAAGAGAGAAAGAGAGTGGGAGAAAATGACTGAAGAGGCAGAGAGAGATCAGATTACATAGGGTCTCATGGAAGTATCTCATGTGAGGGAGGTCCTTGTCCAATGCTACTCTGAAATGACGGCTTTCTACATAGCTCTATGCACACATTTTAGGAGGAAGGTATGCGGGATGCAGAGAGGCCTCAAACTGCTGTTCTATGAGAAACAATTGAATGGCCTCAGGACATTGCACCAGAAACACTTATAATCTGGGCAGGGCAGCCATGGTTAACTGCGCAGGATGTCAAAAGAAGGACTGTACTGCTTCAGAAGCTAGAACCACTCATGAGGGGTGATAAGAATTTCATTGTATTATGTGTTCCTGCAGAAGCTGAATAATCACTTTGCAAGAATGTCTGCAGGTCCTTTCTAGAAGATTCCAAAAGAATCTTTCTAACAAAGGAAGACTATATGAAACAGAAATGTTGAACTGTTACTACACATTAATCTAAATCAATCCTTTAATTTTTCAGGATTAAAAATGTCATTTTCCTTTTTTAGCAAATTGCTGCTACTTCTTGGTTGAGAAAAATCAGTAACCATTTTGAGAAACATAAATATTCTATAAAGCCTACAAACACTTTAACACAGTCGGCAGAAATATCCTTGAGGGTTGTATCTTCAAGGAAGGATATTTTTGGTCTAGAGTCCATCTTCTAGGAAAATGCTAATAAAATAATCCATTTAAAAATATGTATTTTATCACTAAAATAGCAGCCAAATACAGCTCCTTTCTTCTTATCATGAAAATCCCAGAAGTGGTGGGAAGTCAGCAAGCTAAAAATAGTCCTTCCAAATCCTGGTGGACAGGCAGAACCATTTCCTCCTAATAATTTTCCAGTGTTAAAGATTTTCTTTCTTAATGGAACTTAATCCAAAAGCAGCAATAATAGTGAGCATTAGAGTTCACAGGTAGGGGAAGCCATGGCTAACACATTTTTCTTTAAAAGGATCTTTGGAAAGGTCTTCTTTTTCATTGTCTCACTGCTTTCTAACAAGAAAAGAAATACTCATACATAAGAGTTCACTCTAAAGAAGCTACTTCTAAAGCCTTTTAAAGAAGAGAACATATTTACCTAGTATTTTGGAATAAGGAAGAAAGGGAGGAAGAGGGGAAGAAAAGGAAGAGGGAGAGAGAAGGAAGAAGGCAGGATTGTGGGGTTCTTATAAAAATCACAAAGTAATTTCTCTGCTATATTCTGCCTAAAATATACTTGAGTTAATGCCTTTTTTTTCCAGGGTGCTTCTGTACTTTTGTGTGGCTAAAGAAGAGCAGCAAAAGTAATAAAAGGGATGAATAAACAGAACACCTGTGGAAAAGATTTTAAAAATAGAGCCTCTAGAAAATAAATCAAAAGAGTAAATGAATTACTGTTTGAGGAGATGAAGCGTTTTCTTGAGATAAGGCTTTCAGGAAAAGGCTGTGTGCTGTGCATGGGATAACAGAAACAATTGTAGGAAAACAAGGACGCTTTCTTGACCATCAGGGGTTAAAAACCCATCACAACAACAACAACAACAAAAATAAAACTGAAATGAGTTCCTGAAGGAGCCCTAGATGTCTTCCACCCAACAAAATGTCCATCATCACTCTTCATCAAATAAACCCGTGGTATTTATTCATGATCCTTAGTGGGGGTTTTTTACTGTATTTGCCCTAGTAGAATGGAAGCTCAATAAAAGCAGCAACTTGTGTTGCTAATTGCTAAGACCCTAACATTGCAAGGCACATAGTAAACATTCTCTAATAATGTTGAATCAATAAACAGATCTTTAAGAAGGCCCGTCCCTGAAAATAGAAGCATAGGTCAGATTATCTACCACCCCACATTGGCCATCAGTCTCCCTTCCACCGGCCTGCTTACAATTCACAAATGGATTCCAATTTCCTTAGAATTAAGTCAAACTCTTTAAAATGATCCCAAAGGCCCTCCATGATCTGACTCTTGTCATCCTCTCCCACTTCACCTGGCATCATAAATTCTTTTCCTCACTAACCTCCAGACACTGGGATCTCTTTTTTTCTTCCAACAGGTAAATGCCATAACGGCTTTTGAGATCTTTGTGTTGGCCCTTCCTTCTTCCCCCAGAAATTTTACATGTGTGACTCCTTCTCATCAAGTCTCAAGTCAAGGGTTACCTCTTGAGAGGCCTTTCTTGGTCACACAACCAAAGGTAACAACTCCCCCTCCACCCCCAAACCCCACACACACAATTGGCAGTCATTCTCTACCACCATGGGTAATATTTTCTTCACAGCACGTACCACATCTTTTTCTTCTCCTCTGACAAGAAGGTAAGTCCAGAGACTAGCTGTCTGTCTTGCTCGTTATCATAACCTTAATGATCCAAACAATAGCTGGCCCAAAATAAACACTCAGTAATAGGGGGCAAATGAATATACTTTAAGAAAATCTGTTCTTAAATATAAGACTTGGTCATTAACCAAAGTCCTTTAGGGTATCACATATAGCTAACACTGCCATATAATCATGCTACTTTGATTCCTATTAAGCCCAGAACATATAAAACAATGCATGTTTTCAGAATCCCTGTCATATGTACGTGTTTATTCAATTCATTTTAAAATGGAAAGTATAGTGACTTTTTGCTATTTTGTATGTTTTTAGAGGAATGAATCAATGTACACAAAATCATATTGAACTTATGGAAGGTGAGAAATAGCACAAACCCAAAGCAGTGGTATGACCACTATTACTTTGTGGCTCCTATAACAGAAGTTTTTGTGGGGTTTTTTTGTCAGTATTTTCTCCAACCCACTGAGTGCCAAAAGTGGGTCACTCAAAGGACAAAGGAAAGACAAAACTTTTTGGATATATTTTTGGGGGGCAACACTCTCCTCAAAAGGGTAGCAGTAAAATAGTCAAATTTAATGTAATCAATACTCTCAGCCCAGTGCTTCACACAGGTATTTTTTAGAGGAGCTGGATATATAAACTCCAAACATCTTTTTTCTCTGATATAAATGCAATCTATTGATTCAGGTCCCACCATTTCATGGCATTCGCATGCTATAGTAATACAGAGGATTTATCTTCATCCCTTCCTCTCAGGGAGCTAGGCTGCTCTTAACCCTCATCACGAACAACTTTCTCCTCCCCCTTTTTTTCCTTCTATCCCCAATAGAAGGAAAGAAAGGTACCCTGACAGTCAGATAATGGGTAATTAAGATGACTAGTACATAAAACACTCCATTTCCATTTGTGATAATCTTTTTCATTTCTCTAAGGCCAATGGGGGCAAATTCTAAGGAATAAATTTGCTGGCAGTAGACAGGATGAACTAGGGTGAGTAGTGGGTAGTTAATCGAATTGTTTACTTCATAGGGAGGAGGAATTGATGTTCAGAATTAAAAATAGCTAGGAATATTTTAAAAATAATAGATAGTTCATAAATGTTCTTGTTCTGATAGATTATGCACTCAGTACGCCATCAGGAAATTCTTCTTTACTAAGCAATTTTAAATGCTTTAGAACATTTCCCTTTGGAAAGTGAGGCTATTGGCTGAAACAGAAAGGCTTCTAGAGCAGATAAATGTTTTGGTTCTGCCTTTGTTGCTGGTTGGACTATAACACTGGTTAATTCCCTTAATCTCTCTGAGGCTACTAACTCACTTGCCAACTTCCTCACATTCCACAAAATGCAGTCTAGAATCATCATTTCTGTTACCCTTTTCCATCCATTCAATCAGCCATTTGGCAACGTTTACTAAGTACCTATTATTTGTTTGACATTTATTTAAACCTACTATAGATCATATTTAAAATAGGTGCTTGGAAGGCACTAAAAAAAAGTTAGCTTTTTAAACCCACCAACACTAAATGACTTTGTGCCTTTTTATTCTTCTGGCATATAAGAGGTGCTCAATAAATATTGTAAAGGAGCTGAACACACGAGTTTCATAATTTTCTCATTTTCACAATGAAAGTACACGAACCCTGCGGGTCACCACTGCTCTGACGTCACAGATGGTACGTGATTTTTTTCATCCACTGTAATTGGACCAAAGATAACTTTGACTAGCTGACAAGCCCAGGCTGCAATGAACTCTCAGCAAGCTGGCTCTGAACTCTTTGAAGTGGAAATTATGCACACGATGCCAGCCAACTCACAGATGCTGCTCTTGGCCTCACCTGCTCATTTGTCTCCCCACTGGGAGGGTGGCCATAAGCACTCAGCTTCACTGCAAAGTGCGGTGCAGGGATTCAGACCTTTCAGGGCAAACCTGCAGACAAGGGGTACACGAAGCAGCTGAAGGTCCAAGGCATCCCTGCTCATTTAGAATCATCTACTGAAGATAAAATGATGTGGCAACAGGTAACTGCGTTCACCAGCCACTGAAATCACTCGGCAGAAGAATAAAGAAAAAAATCAGCAAGTAATGCCTTGTGTCTTTTCTTTCAGTTGAAGTTGGGTTACAAGATGTCAAATATCTGATGTTTTTGTGAATAAAAAAAAAAAAAAAAAAAACAGGGTTTAATCACATTTCTTTTGGGACCTATAATATTGCTGAGTATCCTTCCCAATCGCCAACCATATCCTGTCCTTGCTGTGCAGCAGAAAGCTTTATCTGAATAATCAAGGTTATAGCAAAACATGGTGTTTTGCTTTTCCCCCCATAAGCCTAGTAGTGAGAGTTGCCCCAAATAGCCAGGTGATAGATTGAGCGCCCTGTTCAGGGGAATGATTATCATTATGAGCCCTAGTGGAAGTGCTTTCTTTCTGATCAATCATGTTCACCAACTCCTTATAAGCATTATATAGAGAATCTTAGCTTAATTTGTGTCTCCAGATTAAAGTAAATTTTTCTGAGCCTCTGCTTGTGGTATCCAGGGTATAAGTCTATTAAGAAGACTAGAGGGGCCCAACTGGAGTGGCTCAGAGGTCGAGCATCAACCTATGAACCAGGAGGTCACAGTCCGATTCCTGGTCAGGGCACATACCTGGGTTGTGAGCTCAATCCTCAGTGCAGGAGGCAGCTGATCAATGATTCTCTCTCACCATTGATGTTTATATATCTTTCTCCCTCTCCCTTTCTCTCTGAAATCAATAAAAAATATATTAAAAACAAAACAAAACCAAAAAGCAAAAACTGGAGGGTTTAGCTAAGTAAATAGCACAATGATTAGATCCTCATGAGCATACTAAATTAATTATTCTTCTTAGAGTTAGCATTACTGCTGCTGTCTTTTCCTTCTCCTTGCTTGTTTCACAGAGACTTCTTACATGAATGAGAAAAAACAACAACCATTAATGGATTATTTAATTCTCTTTCTTCCTCATTGTAATGCCCTTGATTACATGCCTTCTTTGGCCCCAGCCCTGACACTGATTGCATTCACCTAGAATAAGGATAAGAGGCCATGAGAAAAGCACAGGAGAGACAATGAACTAGAATAATAACACAGACTCATAGCGCAAAAGGCTGGTAAAACATGTGTCCTGGATCTAAAGGAGGAGGAGGTCAGTTTTTCTTAAACACTGAGTCCCTCTCAAGGACTGTTTAACAAGCCATGCTAAGCTTTGCTTTGGCTCAAAGTTTCTATATTCCCTTCTTCATTATTCACAGTCTCCATCCATATGATTTGCTTCAATATCCTTCTAAGGTTTCCTACTAGTCTGGCAATATCCTTTCAGCATTTTATTTGGACAGCTGTTTATTTCCCTCAGGATTTTTGGAACTAGAATGGAAGCCCAGGCCAGGAACCTATTTTGGAGAGATCCATTGCTCTCTGTTAGCTTCTCAAATGTGGGGTTTCTATAAAAGAGCTTTGCTGTGTGTTTAAAACCCCACAGGATTACTTAAAAGATGATTTTGCTAACAAGGAAATTTTTGAAACCTATAACCCATAAAAACATTAATTCAGTGCTGATCACAGTGTTGATTATTTTTGGAACAGAATTGGCCTTGCCACATTGGTCAATTATCACATTTGTTGCATTAACCTAAGCATTTCTTCCACTTCAGTTCATTTTTTTATGCTACTTGATCCTGTAGCAAGGTCACCATAAACTAAATTTGTCTCCTGAATAGCATATGGATCCAGCAACCCATTGCCCCAGAGCCCCATACACCTATTAATAAAGAACTAGAGCCATCTAAACCATCATACCATATGGTACCCAAGTTATCCAATAAATATATTGCTACAAAGACTCATAATTAGAACTCCTACTAATCATGCTACTTTCTTGGAAAAAATAAAACAACAAAAACACCTCTTTGCAATCAGATATTTTATAAACCAAGATTTTTGTTTTGGAATATTTTTTTTCTTTTCATTACAATTAATATCATAATGGATATGAAGAATTTTTAGGCATTGGCTATTAGGTTAAGTTCTAGGGTTATTGAGATTTATAAAATCTGCATGACACTGCCCTAAAAACATCTGGGGGATGCTCAACTCATCAGGAAGACTATTGTAATCCTACAAATTAAATAAAACAAATGATACCTGGCTGATGGGGTCTCCAGAGACTATAATCTAGGAAGCTAAACATAGTCTGGGTTTTAATTTTCTGAAAATAATACTTAGCTAAATGCAAACAGAAGAGTGTTGCCTCTCCAGTTCTGGAGCAGTGTCATTGGGATGCAATTCAACAGATCTGTACCAGCATGACATTGCATTTGGCCATTAAAAGTGAATGACTCTATTTTCCATTTTTAATGCCCAGGGCAACTAAGTTCATATATATTAAGTCTGTTAACTATGTATTAAATTGTAGATATTTGCCTTCTACTTAAACCCCATAATTTAATAATTTGTGAATGGAGTGGTCACATAATTGGTGATAAGTGTAGTTTGTATAGCAAGTACGATGTCACATGGACATACATGTACATACACACCCACCCACATGCTTTCTGTACACAATAGACTGTATACAAATCCTCCCCTGTGGGTGGCATAAAGGTGCCACATTTCTCAGCAGCTTATAGATTAAAATGCGAGGATTCACAAAAGGAACCAGAATGCCTCTTGCAGAGAAAATGGCATGAAAGTGAGTGGGAAATGCTATTTTATTTATTTCAAATCAGGGCCAATAGGGGCCTTCTGGCGGCCAGCTTTGGCCTTCCTTCTGGCTGCCTGCTGGGGCCTTCCTTCATTCTGTACCACCCCCTAGTGGTCAGCGCACGTCATAGCGAGTGATCAAACTCCTGGTTTCCTGGTCAAACTCCTGAGGGAACACTTTGCATATTAGCCTTTTACATATATACTAGAGGCCCGGTGCATGGAATTCATTCATGGCAGGGGGGGCGGTCCCTCAACCCTGCCTGCACCCTCTCCAATCTGGGATCCCTCTCACAATCCGGAACCACTGGCTCCTAACCGCTCACACCTGTTTGCCTGCCTGATCACCCTAACTGCTCTCCCCTTCTGGCATGATCCACCTAACTGCTCTCCCCTCCTGGCCTGATGCCCCTAACTGCCTAACTGCTCTCCCCTCCTGGCCTGATCCTCCTAACTGCCTATCTGCCACCTTCTCCCTTCCCCCTTCTCGCATAGTGCTGGCCTTCTCACCTTCTCCCTTCTCCCATGGCGCCTGCCTACTCACCTTCTCCCTTCTCCCTTCTCCCTTCTCCCTTCTCCCTTCTCCCTTCTCCCTTCTCCCTTCTCCCCTCTCCCTTCTCCTGTGGTGCCGCCTTCTCTCTTCTGCCTTCTCCTGCAGTGCCTTCTCCTGCAGCCTCTGCAAAAGGTGCTGGACTGGCCTTCACAGCCATGACTGCCAGCCCTTGGCCATTGCAGCCACTGTGGCTTTGTCCAGATGGATGTCCAAAAGACGTCGGCCCTAATTAGAATATTACCCTTTTATTAGTATAGATAGATACCTTGTTTCAACATATTGCACAGGACTCAGGGAAAACATCAGTTAGAAACTATGTCCTAAGTCTTAGTCTACAAGAGAAATCAAATTGCAACAAGCAGCACTTCTGGGTGATCAGCTGAGCACTAGTGAACTAAAGCCTCAGGCTTCCAAGTTGAGACTCAATTACACCAATCTTCATTATCTGATACACTCTGGTTCTCTCTACTCACACACAGATGGTACAAGCAAAGCCTTTTCCAGAATGAGCTTTGAGGTACTCTTGGATCAAATGCCAGCTTTCATTTCACATTTCATTAACATTTAATTAGGAATAAAAACATATTTTAAATAGCTTTTGAGATAAAAACTAGACAATACTGACAATAACAATAACAAAGCACTCATAACTCTCCTTTGTTATGTCTCTACCCAGTTCCCAGTCTACGAAACTCCTTGAAACAGTAACAGTTGTTATAAAATGCTTACTTGAGAAATCTAGCCCAAACTATATGTGGGGAAGACAAATATCAGTGACAGAAAATACATATATTCATAAAGAGTGCTTTTTAGTAGTTATTTCTTCAACTGGAACCACTTTGTAAGACACCTTTATCAAGCACAATTCAGTAGGCAAAGGACATTCTTTCTCTCTTTACCTTAATCAGAATAGTTCTAAAACCCCAAACCAAATGTTTATTAATAAATTCAAAAAGGACAGGTAGATAGATAGATAGATAGATAGATAGATAGATAGATGATAGATAGTTCATACCTTAGGTTGAGTCCAAAGAATAAGGAAACAAGGATTCATGTGCAAATGATTTAATAAGGACACACTCTGCCATAAAACCAACAAGGAGAGATGGGAGTCAGGGCAGCGAAAGAGTGTGGCAAGCAGAGGTGAAGTCATAGCTGAACTTCCACAGAGGTAGCCACAACCTGATCCCACAAAAGAAATCTGGAGTTTTGCACCTGAGAGTTTCCCAACCACAGGGAAGAGAGAAGTAGAGTTTTTAAAAACAATCAGCATATTGGCCATTGCTAGAAAGAGCATGTTACTACCAGGGGATCCACAAAAGTAATAAAAGAAATCCAAAGGGATTGGTGCAAAGTATCAACATTTTCTGTTACAGATAGATAGTTAATCAGAACAGGGGAAATAAACTTTAGAACCTCATTTTGCATATCAGGGCAGCATAATTCAAAGAGGTCCATCCGATGACTCCCGAAGATACCATACATCCTAAGTGGCAAACCTAGGCGAGGACCCAATTCTCCAAATTTCCAGGTCAGGGGACTTTCCATTTCTCTTGGCTGCTGGCAAAAGCTACCCATGCACAAATCAATCCTGAATCTACAGAGATTCCCTACTTTAGGATTATCTATGTAGGAAATTAGCACCCACCCCACGTTCAGGAGCATAGTACAATTACTGAGTCTTTCTTCAGTAACTGCACCTTTTCTGTTGTCCTAAAGGTTGTTGACGTCATAACATGATATCGCATCATTCTGATATGGACCACATTGGTTACATGAGAAGACACTACAGAGAAGACAATGCAAATTCAATTTTTGAGAATGTTTGGGTATTTAAAAAGAGGTATAGTAAGTTCTCACATAAAGCTTTGATTTAGAAAGTGCTGGTGAGAATGTGAAGAAAAGGGAACCCTAGTACACTACTGGTGGGAATGCAGACTGGTGCAACCATTATGGAAAACAGTATGGAGTTTCCTTAAAAAACTAAATATGGAATTTCCATTTGACCCAGTGATCCCACTTCTAGGAATATATTCTATGAACTCTGGAGCACCAATCAGAAAGATTGTATGCACCCCTATGTTCATAGTAGCACAATTTATAATAGTTAAGATCTGGAAACAGGCCAAGTGCCAATCAATAGATGAGTGGATAAAAAAACGGTGGTATATTTATACCATGGGACACTATGTAGCAGTAACAAAGAAGAATCTCTTACCCTTTGAGGCAGCATGAGAGACCTGGAGAGTATCAAGCTAAGTGAAATAAGTCAGTCAGAGAAAGACAAGTATTACATGGTTGTACTCATATGTGGAATCTAAGTAACAAAATAAACTGAAAAACGGAGCAGATCCAGAGACATGAGAGCATGGAACAGAGTGCGGAATCTCAGAGGGAAGGTAGGGGAGGGGAGATGGGTGGGAGGTAATCAACCAAAAACCTTGTATGCATTATGCATAACCCATGGACACAGACAATAGGATGCTGAAGGCCTGAGGCAGGGGGAAGTGTAGGGGGGGCTGGAGGGGGTCAATGGGAGAAAAAAGGAGACATATGTAATACTTTCAACAATAAAGAATTATAGAAAGAAAGGAAGGAAGGAAAGAGGAAGGAAGGAAGGAAGGAAGGAAGGAAGGAAGGAAGGAAGGAAGGAAAGAAGGAAGGAAGGAAAGAAGGAAAGAAGGAAGAAGAAGGAAGGAAGGAAGGAAGGAAGGAAGGAAGGAAGTAAGGAAGGAAGGAAGGGAGAGAGAGAGAGAGAGAAAGGAAGGAAGGAAGAAAGGAAGGAAGGAAGGAAGGAAGGAAGGAAGGAAGGAAGGAAGGAAGAAGGAAGGAAGGAAGGGAGAGAGAGAGAGAGAAAGGAAGGAAGGAAGAAAGGAAGGAAGGAAGGAAGGAAGGAAGGAAGGAAGGAAGGAAGGAAGGAAGAAGGAAGGAAGGAAGGGAGAGAGAGAGAGAAAGGAAGGAAGGAAGAAAGGAAGGAAGGAAGGAAGGAAGGAAGGAAGGAAGGAAGAAAGAAAGAAAGAAAGAAAGAAAGAAAGAAAGAAAGAAAGAAAGAAAGAAAGGAAGGAAGAAAAGAAAGGAAGAAAGAACATTTCAGGATTAACTCAGGAATCCTCAATACTTGTAAAATAGCCTGGGGAAATACTGTAAGAGCAATTCATGTTATTCATCAAAATGAAAATCTAGTTTCTGAAGCTGGGACAAAGATATTTCTTGGAATGTCACAATTCATCTAGAAGATCGTTCCAGACAGTGGGAACTACATGCACAAAAGCACTGAAGTGTAAAACACTATGGCAAGCAGGAAGAACATACAAGCTACTCAGAATTTTTGAAGCAAGAAAGGTACAGAGTGTGATGTGAAGAGGTGGGTGGGGGCAGGATGGAGAGACAAGAGGTAAGACCAACCTCAGTAAACTAGAGAACATTTTAAAGGGCTCTGTATATTTTACTACACAACATGAATTATTTTTTAATGGAGATGAAAAACACTGAAACATTTCACACAGGGAGGGGCTCAAGAGGGCTGCAAGTCACAAAGTTTATTTTGACAACTGAGTGTAGGATGGATAAAATGGGTCCAAGAGAAAGGCAAGGGGATTAATTAAAAGCTATGGGAGAAGGGCTGGGAGGTGGATAGCATAGATCCAGGCTGACGCAGAGAACTAATCCAATTAGTACTGAGCAACAATGGTTATAGTGGTAACTAATCCTCAGTGAGAAAGTGCATTCTAACCAACTGCACTGTCTTTCAAATTTCCTTTCCCCTGAGATGCTGCTAGTCCAATAAAACAAACAGCATGTGTGACCTTTTCCTAGAAGACCAAGGTCACTTTTACACACACTCTACTAGAAAAGATCTTGGGCCCGACTGGCATGGCTCAATGGATGAGCATTGACCTATGAAGCAGGAGGTCACTGTTCAATTCCAGGTCAGGGCACATGCCTCGGTTGCGGGCACAATCTCCAGTGTGGGGCTAGCAGGAGACAGATGATCAATGATTCCCTCTCATCATTGATATTTCTATCTCTCTCTCTCGCTCTCCATTCCTCTTTGAAATCAATAAAAATGTATTATATATATTAAAAAAAAGAAAAAAAATCTTGGCCAGTCAAGATGTGAGGCATTGCAGGATGAAGAGGTGGAGGGGTGGGGAAGAGAGAAGAGAAAGAAGAGATCATTCTTGAAATAGACACAAGCCAGGGGCAAGCAGCCAGGTGACGAGTCTGACACATTTACAAACATTGCTCTTTTTTTTAAATATATTTTATTGATTTTTTTACAGAGGGGAAGGGAGAGGAATAGAGAGTTAGAAACATCGATGAGAGAGAAACATCGATCAGTTGCCTCCTGCACACTCCCCATTGGGCATGTGCCCACAACCAAGGTACATGCCATTGACCGGAATTGAACCTGGGACCCTTGAGTCCACAGGCCGACACTCTATCCACTGAGTCAAACCAGTTAGGGACATTTACAAACATTTCAATAATGATTATAGTTTAAAAAGTATATCCTTGGACCTCCACACAGTAATGCTATAATTTTATTATTACATTTTTCAGTACACACTACGGGCTGCTGGATTGAAACTGAGATGCATTCAAAGACTAGAAAGGAAAAGTGTCTTTTATTTATAAAGAAAGAAAGAAAATGGAAAAAAAAAACTATCAAAGACAGAAAGAAGTATTTTTTATCAGTTTTGAACACAGTCACAGAAATAGTCTTATAAAAGCCCTTTCACTCCATACGTGGTAACAATCTCAATAGTTTGACCTGGTTCCAGGCACCTTTTGGAGCAGCGGCTCCCAGTGGAAAGGGGACACCTCTGTGAGTGATGTCATAGGTCACTTCAGACACACACAGAGGCAGCAGTCAGAGGTCATGCTGAACAGAGCACACCGCACTGGGCAGAAAGATCCATGGCCTAATACTCTCCTGAGGACAGTCTCTCTTCCTTTTTCATAAGAGAATAAATATATTTATTTCTTAGCATTCCACACACTTGGCAATCAATAATTAAGAGAAAAGGAAGAAGCATTCAGTCCTTGGGCTAACTTAAAGATAGGGAATCTTTTAAAAAGAAAAAATATATTAAAAATTTATTTCAGAGAGGAAGGGAGAGGGAGAGAGATAGAAACATTAATGATGAGAGAGACTCATTGATCAGCTGCCTCCTGCATGCCCCCTACTGGGGATCAAGCCCAGGACCTTGGCATGTGCCCTGACTGGGAATTGAACTGAGACCTCCTGGTTCATAGGCTGAAGCTCAACCACTGAGCCTCACTGGCCAGGAAAGATAAGGGATCCTTTATCTGAAGGTTATGGGTTTATTTGAAAGTCGCTTTCATTCCTGACAACTTTTCAAGTGAGATTCCGTTCCGGAACATGTCTTATGTTCACATACACCAGCCCATAAAAAATATATATATATATATTTTTTCTTTTTTTTCTTAGCAAACTCTGTCTGCTGCACACTTTCTCCACATATCTCATCACAGGGCCCAATTACAGCCATTGCTTTTTTTGTAGCAAATTTCCTCCTCCCTTCCTTCTGCCCCGACTTTGATTCACCTGTCGATTGACATTCTTGCTTCATTACTTGCTGACAGGTCAAATGCAAACCAGGTCCCTCAGCAAATTGCTTCTAATCACATCCCTCCTTAACACAATCCCTCCAGTGGATTGTCAGGAGTGTTCAGCAGACTGGAAGATCAGAAGCCTATTGTGGCTCTGAGCTCCACAATTTTGGGCCTTGAATCAGACAGAGTTGTATAGGATGTGCTCTTGGAGTCCTCCATCAAATGGGGGTACTCATTGCATTGCTGCTGGGAGTGCCAACTGCTGAAAGCTCACAGTTCAGGTCCCCTTTGGAACTGCCCTCAGTCAAAGGGGGTGCCTCATGCCACAACTGATGAAGATGGGGGCGAGTTACAGACACTCAGCTCTGTTGGCTTTATTTGGGACAACTCCGAAGGACCAACCTAACTCTAGAGTAAGCTGTGGGATTCGCTGAGGTTTCACTTGGACCCTCCTCAGTCCAAGACTCATTGATCGGCTACCTCCTGCATGCCCCCTACTGGGTATCTAGCCCACTACCAGAGCATGTGCCCTGATCTAGAATCAAACTGTGGCCACCTGGTTCCCTCTTCTCAAGCCTGCCTCCCTCACTTCCACTTGGGAATGAATGACAGCACACTCCCCAATTATCCTCCTTACAATCTCCATCTCAGAATCTGTTTCCAGGATACCAGACAGAAGTTTTGCCTCTTCTTGCTTTGTGATTCATTTGCATATGGTTTCTCTTGGAGAGATTACATGATTATACCTGCATCATTGACACGAGTTTTTATTTGTTAGATGGATTGTTCATTTTAAAATGCCTCACAGGGTCTCTGGCCTGGCCTTGCTGTGAGCCCGACTCCCTCTCAGAGGTTTGCCCATATTTCAGCAGATGACAGGTGCTCATTAGGAGATGGGACACAGGGGGCTAGTTGTAAGGGATTTACATTTTTATTAAGCTTCTTTGACTTTAGCTTCATTTTTTTATAGAATTGGTTTCATTTTTCCAAATTGTGCACCTGTGCACATGGCTGCCACGGGGCTGAATCCCATGCTTTATTTTCTCATCTACAGCTAAGTGGGGCACGTGTGGATACTGCAGAGCCAATGCCAGAGATTTCACGGTATCATATGCCACCTGTTTTGTTGGAGAAAATGTTATTGCTTCTAGGTCTTGCTCTCTACAACCTGGCCAGGAATTGAGCCATGAGTGATGAGCGCAAGTTAACCTGTAGAGATACTTAGCCTCCAGGAAGCATGCATATCAATTGGGGAAGTTGTACTAGTAAAATGCAGATTCCTATTTCAGTAGGTCTGGGGCGAGAACAAGACATCTGGAATTTCCTCAAGCTCTCCAGGTGCTCCAGGTAACCGCAACCTCTACCTTCTGAAACACTGAGCTCCATGTTCTTTGTTTTCCCTATGAAAGAACTATCCCCAACGTGATAATTATACTTTCAGTTAGCATGAAGGTTTCCAAATAAGCTGGGGCAATGCTGCATTGAATGCAGTTTCAGCTAGACCCATGTAGACCAGACATGATGAATAAAAAATGGTAACCCATCCAAATGGGCCAGGGTCATTGGTACTAAAGGTGACCACAAAGTAAAAAGCTCATCAGCCCAGTTACTTCATATCCCTCCCTCAGTGTGTGATACCATCATTTAGCATATGTTAGATATTGTAAACTTATATAATTATCACTTCAAAGTAATTTTTTAAAAATATGGAGGATAAAAAGGAATAGTATCCCATTGCTATGATCTGTATTATTTAAAAAATATGTTTTTACTGATTTTAGAGCTAGAGGAAGGGAGAGAGAAACATCAATTGGTTGCCTCCTGCACACGCCCTATTGGGAATTGAACCTGCAACCTGAGAATGTGCCCTGATCAGGAATTGAAGCGGGTGACCTCTCAGTGCATGGGACAATTCTCAACCAACCGAGTCACTGGCCAGGGCTCTGAATTAAAAAAAAAAAAAAAAATCATTGTGATCCTGGAATCATTACGAAGACCCAGCCACACACCCAGGGAGAGAGAGAATGAAAGCAGTCAGAGAAACAAAAGGGGCAAAACCTTTCACAGCAAATTCCTTGAAGAGCTACATATGCTTCTAACCTCAAATGCTATGAGATCTGTAGGAAGGATAGTTGTCCTTGTGGTTGGAGCCCAATCTCGAAAACAGCCAGGCTGTCCCAACAGTCCCCCTTTTCCTTCCAGGATTCCCTAACTCAGCGATGTTTAATTCTTTTATAGAAGGAATACAATGCTGCATTTGTCTTGGGAAAATTGGAAATTCCTCCAGATGGTTCAATTACTAAACACTTAGCATGCTAAAGAATACCAACATTTCTTCCTGTTGACTTTCTTCCTTCTGCATGATGAAGGTCAATGCACCTCTTTCATGTACTGCACTATAAATCTGGAACCTAGCACTGCATTGTGGAGATTGCTTTATTAGGTGCCAGGAGAAAACGAAAAGGTAATGAGAAGTATATGACTCTCAATTAAGATGAAAGCAAATTGCTAATAGTGAATTATTCAGGCATCTAGGCAGCACATCTTCTGACAGTCCTCTCATCTCCAGTCCATACATTTTTTCCCAATACACTGCCATTTGAAAACCCCATCGCCAGAACTGCATGTTTTTGCATCATAGTAAGATGTGCCAATCACAAAGATTGAGCAGCTCACTGGACAAAGTGACATTCAAAACCACGACAAAGGGACCTCATGATCTTTACATTTGTATCCCTGAGGCCAGGGTTCACAGCATAGAACTTTCTATCTTATCACAAAAACCTTGCTTCTGAGAATAGAAAAGCAAATCTTTTGACACATTTTAGAATATTAAAGATATTAATTTGAATTATTAAATAATATGTTTGCTGGGAAAGCAAGATGGGAGAGGCAACCTATCCTTCTAAATTATTCCCTTTCAGGTTGAGGATCTTCCTAAATTGTATTCTAACACAATTTATGAAATATATTCAATAGTAGAAGATGAAAACAAACACAGAAGCTTCTAATCAATTGAGAACAGGATAATAGCACCTTACTTTCTGTGATAAAGGAATAGGAGCAGCACAAAAGAACTAGCTGGTTTCGCCTGTCATTGGGGTTGAGGGCTATCAGATAGTCTACACTCTACATAGAGCAGACGGCACTGGAAACTCATGGGTCAGTGGCGGTGCTGGGTCATAGGTGAAGCGGGAAAAACACACACTTTTTTTTAAAGCAGAGTTCCTGAGCAAAAGTCTGGAAATATAAAAATACAATGCAATCTCAGGATACTGTGATCCAAAATGGTTAAGATGAATTAAAAACACATTGTTAGAAATGAAGGTGCCCTCTGTAAAAATGACGAAAAGTTGATAGAGATTAGAAGTTATACTGGAGGGTGCCTTTCCTCAGGGAGTAATCAGTTTCAGTAATTATTGAGAACCCTTGGTGGATTATTTTCTTGGGAATGATATGATCAGATCTAATTTACCAACAATAACACTGACTGCATGCAAAGTACATGCAGGTAAAAGGGAGAGGGAAAGAAAGCAAAGATATCATTAAGAAGCCACTGTCAGGTAAAGGATAATGAAGTCTATTACTAGATCATTAAAGAAATTTAAGTGGAGGAATAAGACACAGTTCAGGAGAAAAGTCAATATAATTTAGTGGCAGATTAGAAATCTAATAATAGAACCTTAGACTACATAGCTTTTTTTTTTTTTTTTTTGCTTTTTTTCTTTAGTACTAGAGGCCCAGTGCATGAAATTCATGGACAGGGGTGGGGGGGTGTCCCTCAGCCTGGCCCGCACCTTCTTGCAATCTGAGACCCCTAGGGGATGTCCAACTGTTGGAATTGGGCCTACACTGGCAGTCGGACATCCCTCTCACAATCCAGGACCACTGGCTCCTAACCGCTGTCCTGCCTGCTTGCCTGCCTGACCACCCCTAACTATTCACCTGCCTGCCTAATCACCCCTCACCATCTGCCTGCCTGCCTGATCACCCCTAACTGCTCACCTGCCACCCTGATCGTCCCTAACTGCCTCTGCCTCAGTTCCGCCTCTGGGGCTTCGTCCAGAAGAACATCTGGAATGATGTCCAGAAGGTCATTTGGATGTCCGGTCTAATTAGCATATTATGCTTTTATTATAATAGACTAGAGGCCCGATGCACAATAATTTGTGCACTCAGGGGGGAGGGCGGTCCTTCAGCCTGACCTGTGCCCTCTCACAGTCTGGGACCCTTCGGGAGACAACGACCTGCTGGCTTAGGCCTGCTCCCGGGTGGCAGAGGGCAGGCCCAATCCCTAGGTGCAGCCCCTGGTCGGGCTCAGAGCAGGGCCAACTGGGGAGTTGGGGCGCTGCCCCCTGTCATGCACAGAGCAGGGCGGATCTGGAGGTTGCGATGCCACTCTCAGTCACACTCAGGGTAGGGCCGATTGTGGGGTTGGGGCACTGCCCCCTGTCACACTCAAGGCAGGGTCGATGGGGAGGTTGTGGCGCCACACCCTGTCACGCACAGAGCAGGACCAATCAGGGGTTTGGGGAGCTCCCCCCTGTCATGCACAGAGCAGGGCGGATCCGGGGGTTGGGGCACCGCCACTGTCACACTCAGGGCAGGGCCGATGGGGAGGTTATGGCTCTACCCCATCACACACAGAGCAGGGCCCGTGGGGTGGGGGGGTTGGGGCGCCACCCTCTATTACCCACAGAGCAGGGCTGATCAGGGGGTTGGGGCACCTTCTCCTGACAGGAACAGAGCAGGGCAGATAGGGAAGTTGTGGCCCTGCCCCCTGTCACACACAGAGCCACAGGGCGATCAGGGGTTTTGGACGCTGCCCCCTGTCATGCTAATCCCGGTGCCAGGAGACCTCGCAGCTCTGCTGATCCCGGTGCTGGGAGGCATATTACCCTTTTACTATATAGAATAGAGGCCTGGTGCATGGGTGGGGCCTGGCTGGTTTGCCCTGAAGGGTGTCCCGGATCAGGGTGGGGGTCCCCACTGGGGTGCCTGGCCAGCCTGGATGAGGGGATGGTGGCTGTTTGCAGCTGGTCACACACCCTTCAGGGTGGGGGTCCCCACTGGGGTGCCTGGCCAGTCTGGGTGAGGAGCTGAGGGCTGTTTTCAGGCTGGGACTGAAGCTCCCAACTGCTTCTTTTTTTATTTTTATTTTTATTTTTTTTGAGCCAGCTTTAGCTCTGAGGCTCCAGCTCTTAGGCCTCCGCTCTTGAAAGCAGGTATCTGGTTTGTTTCAGTTCTACAATCGAAACTCTGTATCAACTCCAGGTCTGAGATCCTGGCTAGCTGAAAGCTGGTTTCTGGGGTTTTGTTTAGCTTCTATTTTTGTAACTATGTTTCAAACTGCCAGCTCAGAGGCTGGCAAGGCAGGCGGGGAACGTTGCAGTCCTCCGTCACTGAAGCAAGCAAGTCTCATGTTAGTTTCAAGCTGCCTGGCTGCCAGCCGCCATCTTGGCTGGCAATTAATTTGCATATCTCCGTGATTAGCCAATGGGAAGGGTAGCGGCTCTACGCCAATTACCATGTTTCTCTTTTATTAGATAGGATAACTCTTTCATTTAAAACTTATAAACAATTAAAACTTTCAGATCTTGTTTTACAAAGTGTTTTCAAGCCAGATCACCTATAGCCAGTACTGACAAAATGTATTTATTTTACTTAAATATATAATTTTACATATATTTATTTTAAAGTTTATTTTGATGGTGTGTTCTTTCATCCAGGTTGACAGTATCAGTTGTAATCTTGATCTATCATCTATGGTTATTTCTAAATTCTACAGGTGAAAACTTTAATTTGTATTAATTTTTTGTTAATCCTCTCCCGAGGACATTTTTTTCCCATTGATATTTTAGAAAGAATGGAAGGCAAGGAGAGAGACAAAGAGAGAAAAACATTCATGTTAGAGAGACACCTGGACTGTTTACCTCCTGCACACACCCCACCAGAGCCTGGGGTTGAGCCTGCAACTGAGGTACATGCCCTTGACCAGAACTGAACCTGTGACCATTCAGTCCACAGACCAGCAATCTAACAACTGAGCAAAACTGGCTAGGGTTTAATTTGTATTCATTTTTATTTTGCTTTGTTAAATGTAGAACAGTTACATTCACATAGATATAATCTCTTAAAAGGCTTTTGAATCCATAGAGCCAGCAATCAACATCCTCTATAGTGTCCCATTTTTTAAATTTTATTTTAACAAACACCACTGTAGAATAATAAGGAAGATTTATGGAGCATCATATAGGCCAAGTCTCTCCTGAACAGTAGTTCTATATAGAACTAATTTTCAGACAAAAAAATATAGGAGTTTGCAATTTAATGACGGAGATGTAGAGCCAGGAATTGTCTTCTCAGATGGCTACTCCTAGGTAGGTACTTTTCATCTGGTGACTTGGTTCCTTCATTTGCAAGACAGGAAGGTTATAAAGGTAAAAATAGGACTCTCCATTAGTTTTAGTTTACAGATTATGAATAAAGACTAACATCACCTGTTCAGCTGTGTACACAGCCCCAGTTCTGAGGAAGGGGATAAGACCAGAGAACCTAATCTGTAATAACTCTGAATGCTACAGTGAGGCCACTGACTTCTGAGCTGCCCACAACTTATGGGGGAGGGGTTGTAGAGCAATTTGGTCATCTTTTAGAGTAGGTAATATGTACTTGCAGATTAACATTATTCTCAAGAGTAACAGCAGCAGAATCCTAGGGATTCTTGAAGAGGTCAAGTGTTATTTACATGTAAAAAATCATGAATAAAAACATCAGGAGAAAGGTAAGTTAATAACAGTGATTATCTCTTTACATCGCCACTTCTAAAGTAATAAGTTAAAAGACTCACATTATGTTTCACACATCACAGCCTAGCCTCAATGCAGTCATGTGGTACCTGGAGTACCTTCCCATTGCAATGAGCAAAGAACTCCCCATCCAACCAACAGAACCAACTATTGCTAATGAGCTTTCTATACTAAGGACATACAGGAAATAGGAACTTTTTTAAATAAATTTCTTAAAATATATTTTATTGATTTTTTACCGAGTGGAAGGGAGAGAGAGAGTTAGAAACATCAATGAGAGAGAAACATTGGTCAGCTGCCTCCTGCACATCTCCTACCGGGGATGTGCCCGCAACCCAGGTACACACCCTTGACCAGAATAGAACCTGGGACTGTTCAGTCCACAGGCCAACGCTCTATCCACTGAGCCAAACCGGTTTTGGCAGGAACTGTGTTTTTAAGCAACCAGAACAAGTGAAGAAAGAGAAGAAAATTTTGGAAGATGTCTGACCTTTATGATTCATTAGTTTATCCTTCAAAGCCCAGAGCCATAATCTTTCGTGCAACTAGAGTGTGTACAAACAAACCTGTTAATTCTTTAGGCAAGTGAATCTCCCCTCAGGGAGTGAGAAATCAACTGTGAAACAGTCAGAGCAAATCGCTACCACCCATCACATCAAGGTGCTTCAACATGGACCCCAGAACAATAAAATCCTCACCAGCAGGATACACCCTGTCTTCAACATGTATGGGGCTTCACAGAGCAGTCTTAAATGTCAACCCAGATATAGGAATGGGTATTGTTTTCCTTCTTTTGTACTATTTATAGCAGAGATTTTCAACTGGCACACCACAAGAATTTTTAAAACATGCAATATTTGACTATTTAGTCACGGGTCACTCACCTATTTTCCCTTATGTTATATGTCAAATTTAAAAAATGACAACAGCTAACACAACAATAGTAGTCCCGTGTGAATGAATCAAAATTATACCTTTTTTTTTTTTTGTCAGATTGGCCAAAATTATATTTTCTGGTGTGCCGCAGAATTTTAGTAATTAGTTTATGTGTGCCATGAGATAAAAAAGGTTGAAAATCGCTGATTTATAGTATTAAGGTTAAATTCACAGAAAATCAGATTAGGACTTATTTTTTAGCTATTAGGTAAATAATTTTAAAAATAAATTCTTGGGGCATACTGACGGATCCATTATATCCAGTTAAATGATGGAAGTCATACAACAACAACAACAACAAAAGGTCCATTTCCTGGGTCAGAAAAATTTGACGCTTAAGTAAGTACTCCTGTTTGTAACTAAAAAATACAGTGATACAGAAATGAAGAACCTATGATAACAACCTAAAGATATTATAGCCTTAATTTCTAATATCAAGATTCTTAAAATTATTTATCCAAGGATATTGTGCAACAATTTTAAATCTCTATTGTTAAATGTTCATATAATACATTTAAACAATAGAGATTTAAAAAATAAAGATAATTTTCCTATTTAGCATAGAAGCCCCTTTGATCAAGAACTAACTCTCCTTTTAAGAAAAGACATTCCAGACAGAACCATGATGGAGGCATAAGTAAACGCCTGTACTCGCCACCTCCCACAATCACATCAAAATCACAACGAAAATACAGACCAACCACCATCCAGAACCACTGGAAAGCTGGCTGAATGGAAGTCCTACAAGGAGAAGTAAAGAAGAAAGCACACTGAGACTGGTAGGAGGTGCAGAGGCACAGAAAGTGCAGGTCTGGCACCCACCTGTGACGCTTTTTCAGTCAGGAGGGAGATCGCCTCTGTGGGGGCCATAGAGAGGAGCAAGAGGTCCCAGCCCCACACCAGACCCCCAACCCAGGGTCCCAGAGCTGGGAAAAGAAGTAAGAACTATGGGCTGTAAAACCAGTGTGGATTGGGGCTCAGTGACACAGAGGCTGCTGGAGACCCAGCTGCTCCTCCTAAAAAAACCAGCATCACTAACTGAACTTACAAGGTCCCACTTTCTCTGAGCTCCAGTGTCAGGGCAAGGCTCTGGGGGACCAAGACACATATGAAGAGGAACTGCATTGTCTGGCATCAGGGCAGGAACTTGGGGGCAACTTTCTCCCAGACAGAGGTGCCTGCAGGGATCTTTGGTTCCTATGCTGGGACCTCCCCGGTTGCAGGGCTGACTGGCAACCATTTCTGTTTGTTCTGCCTTTGTGATTCCCTGAGACCGTGCCTCATCCAATTTACAACCCCACCCAAGCTGCATGCAGCAGCTTTTGCATATGGATGGCTTGTCCTTGCTCAAACCTCTCAGACAAGCTTCAGCTGGGTCGGGGAGCCCCAAACCTATAAAAAAAAGTACCAAGACCCAGCACCAGCACCAGCCTGTCTTTCTTCACAGCTGGGCCTTATCTGGGCACTTCCAAATCCAATACAAAGAGGAGGAATCTGCAGATCTCTCTGTAGTTCCTGCTGGTTGGCCCCAGGCAGTGGCTGACTTTGCACCTCCCTGGAGACCCAAGAGCCAGTGTACCCAGTGGTCAGTGTCAGACCATATTAGATTACAACTCTATACATCCATAAGTGACACACTCAAGGGGCAGATTCAATGAGCACCAAAGCCCCACTGAAGTAAGTACTGATCCATAGGGGTGTCTCCTTCACAGCAGCTCTCCTACTTATAGTCGCAGCTGGTCCTCACAGCCAATTGGCCTGGAGGTCAATTCTTCACAGTGACACTAATAGCAATCAAGCCTCAACTATAGCAAGACTGTGCTACCAGCCCACAAAGGGGTGCACCTACAGTGCCTGGTCAGGTGACTGGAGAGGCTTAGCCACTGGGCTCTACAGGACACCTACTACACAGGGCCACTCTACCAACTCAAAGAGACATAGCAGCTCTTCCCACTACATAGGAACAAACACAGGGAAGCAGCCAAATTGCAGAAGCATGAAAACATGTCACAAATGAAAGAAATGAAAGGAAGAAAACTACTGGATATAGAGTTAAGAACCACAGTTATAAGGTTACTCAAGAATCTTCTAGAAACCTCCAAGAGACTTAGTGAGACTTTTAAGGATCTTAGTGAGAATAAAAAAAAAAGGAAGGGGGGCGGGGAGGACCCATCAGAAATTAAGCATACAGTGACTGAAATCAAGAATAATATGCAGGGATTCAACAGTAGACTACAGGATCCTGAGAATAAAATCAATGATTTGAAATATGAGGAAGCAAAAAACACCCAACCAGAAGAGCAAAAAGGAAAAATAATTTTTTTAAAAAATATGAAGATAGTGTAAGGAGCCTCTAGGACAACTTCAAGTGTACCAACATCCAGATTATGGGCGTGACAGAAAAAGAGATAGAGCAAGATATTTAAAATCTATTTGAAGAAATAATGACAGAAAACTTCCTCTACCTGGTAAAAGAAATAGACTTACAAGTCCAGAAAACACAGAAAGTTCCAAACAAGAGGAACCCAAAGAGGACCACAACAAGACACATCATAATTAAAATACCAAGGGCTAAAGACAAAGAGAGAATCTTTAAAAGGCAGCAAGAGAAAAGAAGTTAGTTACCTATAAGTGTATGCCCATAAGACTGTCAGCTGATTTCTAACAGAACCAATGCAGGCCAAAAGGGAGTGGCAAAAAATATTTAAAGTGATGAATAACGACTTACAACCAAGATTACTCTACCCAGCAAAACTATAATTTAGAATTGAAGGTCAGATAAAGAGTTTCACAGACAAGAAAAAGCAAAAGGAGTTCATCACCACCAAACTAGTATTATATGTAACTAGGGGCTCAGTGCATGAATTCGTGCACCTTGAAAGAATCTGTGGGCCACGAGGCTGCAGTGGGCACATGGGCAGGTCTTGGCCCATCCTCTACACACCACCAGCCCCTCCTGCCATGGCCCCTGGTCCCCTGTCTGCTGGCAGTCCCGCTCCCACCATAGCTGTTCCCTTGCGCTGATGGTGCTGGTCCCACTCGCACCTGCTGACAGCACAGAGCAATTGGGGCAGGCACTGGGTCCAGCAGCGTGTGGAGTGGTGGCTCTGGCACCAGCAGTGGGTGCAAGAGGCAGCTTCCAGCCCTGATCACCCCTCAGGAGCAGGGGGAGGTGGAGAAGCTCTGAGGGATGATCTGGGCCATCAGCTGCTGCTGGCACCCGCTGATGGCACTGAATAATTGGAGCAGGCGCTGGGCACCAGCAACTGGTGCAAGTGGTGGCTCTGGTGCCAGCAGTGGGTGAGAGTGGGGCCAGCTCTGGCAGCAGATGCAAGCACCAGGAGGGACTGCGGCACACAGGAGCAAAGAATTTTCAGTAACCACCTGAGGCTCGACCCAATGACAGCAACCAGCGCCCTGCCTTGGTCTGGCTCACCTGCTCACATGCTGCACCTGCTTTCACTATGAATGGGGTAAATGCTTTCTGGTTGTTTCTTCAGGAAGGGGTGATGGATTTGCACTGATCAATGAGGATGTCGATGGCTGGAAGCCCTGTGAGAGGTCCACACATCTGCAAATGGCATAGGGTGTTAGTCTGTGGCCCTTGTAACTTGGCCATCATAATGGCTACCCTTCTACCCAGGAACATTTTGGGTAAGACCTATTGAAATATTCAGTTCAGTAATAATAGGTCAAATTCATGAAATTGCATTATGTGCCAGCCACTGTACTGGGTGATTTCCATTTTATCTTTACATGGTTCCTATGAAGAACTATTGTTTCTCATAATTTATAGATGAGGAAATTAATGCTTAAACAAGCTAAGTAATTTGGTTAAGATCAATGAGCAAAAGATTTAAACCAAAAAATAAAAAAAGAGAAAATCTCAGTCCCAATGTAGCACTTTAAGCCATGGCTGCCTACTGTCTCTTTGTCTGACACTATGAGGCAGACAAAGAAGCCCTATTGTTCATAGGAAAAGGAGGTCACCTTATCTACCCAGGGATCAAACCCATTTTCCTGGACCTGAACCATCTCAAATCAAATTCTCAAACAACAACAACAAAAAGACAAAAAAAGAAAAGACATCTGGCATCTTAGATATATCAAAAGAGCTCATCTCTATGTGCCTAATTTTGAATGAAAAAATATCGAATTCTGTCATTTCATGTCACCTGTAATTAGGTTGCATCTGTCACCAAAGACACTTGCAAGAGGGAATGCAATGGGTAGGGGCTAGGAAATGTACAGCTCTAATTTAATTTAATATCAGGAACATCTTCCTAGAAATCACAAAAACCCACTTTTCTCATAAGGTTTTTGTTAATTGTCTAACCATCTATAAAAAGTAAAATTAATTGAGAAAAGATAATGGTCTGCATTCAAAGTGTTCTCTTCAAGAACACGTCTGCCCACCCCCGTATCCCCATCCTTAATTCTCACTGTACCTCTTTTAATACCGGACTTTATAGGTCTGTTTCAATTTCACAAATAAGAAGATTTTCAGGTATTGAATTCACACTAAGGAAATTTATCTGGTGATTCTAATCCTCTGTCTTGCTTGCTTCTAATTTTCCATAATTTGTAGCACTTAGAGAATGTTTCTAACTCTTGAGCCCAAGTTGATTTTATGTGCATATTTAAAAGAGAGAAAAATCTGAAATCCCCAAGTTTCATAAGTGGTGCTCCCCAAAATGCTTAACAATTTTACATTTTCTGTTGGGCTCCTGAAAAAGCAGAATTAAATGTTCAAAAAAATGGGCTGATTATTTGAATCAGACTTTAATCAAGGTTAAATGTGGAGGTGAATAGAGGGCAGGGAAGGATATAACCCCATTATCATTTGTTAAAGCAACACTCCCTAATCAGAGTCACCCACTTTCAGAATGCTTTTAGAGGACACCTATCATAATAATACCAAATTATTAAATATTTAATAGACACACACACACACACACACACACAGTCATAGAATCCTGGTGTATAAACTCACCTTACTTTTTTTATTTTCTTTAATACTAGAGGCCTGGTGCATGAATTAGTGCATGGTTGGGGTCCCTGGACCTGGCTGGTGATCGGGACCAATCAAGGCCATCTCGCCCAGTTCTGATCGAGGCCAATTGGGGCCAGCCTGCCGGGGGGAGGGACCTCGGGAGGTTGGCCAGACACAGGAGGTTGACTGTGGGAGCTCACTGACCACCAGGGGGCAGCTCCTGCATTGAGCATCTTCCCCCTGGTGGTCAGTGCATGTCATAGCAACCAGTCGACCAGTCTTAACAGTCACTTAGGCGTTTATATCTAGATATTTTTTTATTAATTTCAGAGAGGAAGGGAGAGGAAGAGAGTGGTAGAAACATCAATGATGAGAGAGAATCATTGATTGGCTACCTACTGCACACCCCCCACAGGGGATTGAGCCCACAACGCAGACAAATGTCCTGACCTGAATTAAACCATGGCCTCCTGGTTCACAGGTTGATGCTCAATCACTTAGCCACACTAGCCTGGCTCACCTTACTTTTTTTCTAGCTCTGGAACACAGCGATAGTGGCTGGCCCCTCAGAGGGGCTCAATCAGCCCTTGAATAGATAAATGGCTGCTTTGATATTGCAGCAGTTTTTGTTTGTTTTTATTTATTTTTTAAAATATATTTTTATTGATTGCAGGGGGAAGGGAGAGAGAGAGAGAGAGAGAGAGAGAGAGAGAGAGAGAGAGAGAGAGAGAGAGAAATATCAATGAGGAGAGAGAATCATTGATTGGCTGCCTCCTGAATGGCCCCAACTGGGGATCAAGCTCACAACCCAGACATGTGCCCTTGACCAGAATCAAATCTGGGACCCTTCAGTTTGCAGTCTGACGCTCTATCCACTGAACCAAACCAGCTGGGGCTGTTTGTTTTTAAAATAACCATTGTTATACAGGAATGTTTCAAGCATAGTGATGGTTCCCTTGCTAAAAAGACTGAGACAGAATGGTTAGATTAAAACTTAAAATTGAAATTGCCTGTGTTCAAGCCATAAAAGGACAAACCTTCTGAGGAAAAGTGGTGGGGGCAGTGAATTATTCTGATGTTTTCATTTGAAATATTCAATCGGCTGGCTGAAGTGTCTGCCTTTCATCTAGCATCCTGGAGTCCAGACACTGTTTCCTAAAAATGTTTACAGCTCTTGCAGTTGCTTTGGTCAAAATGGTTTGCATCTTCCCTCCAGCCAGTTAAAACACATCTCTTAAAAAGCAGGTCCAAGGGATTGCCAGTGTCTGCCTCTCTCTAACATTACTCCTAATTCTAGCCATTCTGTCAAATCTTTTATGCAAGGAGGAAAAATGATCAAACAATAGTAGAAAACTCCAAACTTCAAAACTCAAACTAAATGCTCAGTGTCACCTTAAAACATTTTTGGGGAAATCCAAAAGAACAAACAAAATCAGAGGCAGGCGAAAGAACAAAACATCCAGGGGAAAATTCTTACTATCAGCTGTCAAGTTTAAAAAAACAACACTAATATAGAGTAGGTATTCTTTTATAGCACAACTCAGGGTAGGAACTTATTTCAATATCTTATCTATACTTTTGTCTTTTAACACTTGCCTCTAGCAACTCCAAACCGTGGCAAAACCTGTACCCTCACCCCTAACTACCAACCCTAACCCCCAACACACTAGGCACTCAGATTCCTTTGAAAATTATTAACAATGACATTTGGAAAACACATAGCCCTTCTGTTCAATTAAAGAAACACACCATGTTAACCTACAGTTTTGTTTTTTGTTTTTTGTTTTTTTAAGTGAACATTCATTTTTACAGGTGGCAGTAAACAGACTCTGAATTTCCCAAAGCCAAGATCAATAGAGTTTTGGCAAACAATAATGATCGCAGGCACACTCTATCAATAGCTGCTCAGAAAATATAGTTTGATTCTGATGGGACTGATGCGTAGGCCCTTGGCCAAACTTTTGCCTTTCTCTGAGCAAATGTCAAAATGTCAAGAAAATGCCTCTGTGCGAGTGAAGTCCACTACAGAGTCTCCTGAGCCAAATGTTGACATCCAGCATTGCTGACTAGTGGAGGGAAAACCAGATCGTGAGCGAGAGGATGACTAGAGATAGGGACGCTGGTGCCATATGGCTGGGCAGATGTCACAGGGAGGTTGTCATCACTACTGTCAACTACATCCGATGTAATTGCTGTGGTCATATTAGTGATGGAATTGGAGCAGGGATAAATATATTACAGACATAGCCTCTCTCTGGTTATTCCTGCCTTCCCTGCCAGGTAGGGATTTGTTCCTAAAGTGGAAAGCCCTGGTATTCAATACCCACCACTGCTCAATGTCTGCTCTTGATCTAACCTTCCTATGTGAGTCTATTCTTCTCTTGCCCTCTCTTCCCTTCCCCTGCCCCTTCGTCCTCTCATTCCTGCATCATCATTTCATTCCTCCTCTGCAAAGTGTACACATGACTGCAAAGACACAAGCAGCCTGGGAATGATGGAAGAACTCTAGACTTGGATTAGAGGCCTGGGAGCTAGTGTCATCTTCATTTCTAACTTGCTGTGGGACCCCATCTAAAGCATGTTTCTGTCTTAGAGCCTTGGTATTCTGATCTGTAAAATGAACAGAGGCATGATCCAGATGGTCTCAGAATCTTCTTTCTATATTAAAATGTAACCAGACGAGTGTTCTTTCAGAAGACCTGGATTAGTGTCGAAGCTCATCTGTTTACTAACTGGGTAGCTTTCTAGTTATTTTTCTAATCTCTAGTTTCCTCATTTGTAAAATAAAATGGATATACTAACATCTATTTCATAGGATTATTAAGACAATTAAAGGAGGGAATGTAAAAGCACTAAGGTTTATAGAAAGAACAGTTAATTACAAATCTAGAACTAGTAAAAAATAAACATGGGAGAAATTATCTACATAGACATACCGCAAGCAGTCTTTTCAATGCTCTGACACTGAGCCTGCAGGTTTTCCAAGAAGCCAACCTGCCTTTCCTAATAGCTTATAAGATACATAAATAAGCTCCTTGTAACTTCTATAAAAATATTACAAACTAGATTCACTGAACATTTATTAGATACCAGGCACTGAGCTGGGACTTGTGCAACTTAGCTCTTTGAATGCTTTCAATGACCTGAAGCAGTAGATCCTATTATTGGTTTCACTTTACAGAAATCCATCATAGAGGGGTTAAAAATGTCCCAAGGGCAGCAACTTGGACTTGAACCAAAGTCAGTGTGACTTAAATGTCTGTGAGCTTAACCCTCTAGCTATGCTGGCTCCATTATTTACAAATGCTCATGCAAGGCTTAAGATGTTTTAAAAACCATTCTGCATTTTCTCATGTATGCTATGTCCTTATAAATAAACAAGTCAGTCACTTGCTGGCAATCAATCTTTCAGCTCTTGAAGCTTAATTATTCACATGATTATTCTAATCAAGAAAAAAGAAAAATAATCTAGAGCTGGGTACTCCACTTCTGTCAATTGCCAACATTTCTCTTTCCAAAAGCAAACTATCATCTAAGAAATCCCAAAAATATCAGAGAGAACTTTTATTTTGATATACCCATTTGTAGAGAAAGATGCTGCTGAAATCATGTAAATCCTGAATTCAGGAGTGTTACCTCCAATAAGACTCTGAGAATGTGGGAACAACTTAACAATTAAAATTTTAGCTCGGGAATTAGAGAAACCTAGGTTTGATTCCCAATTTCCCTTTGAATAGTTTTGGACCTAATGCAAGTGATATAAATATATTTGAGGGATAATATAATAGGATGTAATTCAGACAGTTAATAAGAGTTTTGAATGACTTAATATATGTGAAATGCTAAGCTTGCCTACCACAGTTACCGACATGTAGTAGATGCTTAGTAAATGTTATCTATCATTATTATTCTTTGTATACATTCTTCTACTTCCCATTCTTCTTTTTCTAATTCTCACACCTGTTATGATACAAATTAGGAAGAGTCTTAAAGCCGTATCCACCTTACCTATAGCCTTTTAGCCCCAACTTAGAGGAATTAATATTTGTTTTAATGAGTATTTATTTTTTAATTTTATATTTAAATTTTATTTTAAATTAAATTTATTGGGGTGGAATTGGTTAATAAGATTATATAGGTTTCAAGTATACATCTCCATGATACATAATCAGTATTGCACTGTGCCCACCACTCCCAAAGTCAAATAATCTCCTTCATTATATATTTGCCCCCCCCTTAACCCTTTGCTATTTTCCCTCTGATAATCACCATAGGGTTGTCTACGTATATGAGTTTCACTTTATATCTGACATATGAGTGAAGTTATTTGATTCTTAGCTTTTTTTGACTGACTTATTATTTTTATTTTTATTTATTTTTTATTATTAGTTAAGATATTACAACTGACTTATTCTTAAGGTTTATCCATTTTGTCACAAATGGCAATATTTCATCTTTTGATGTGTATTCCATTGTATATATGTACCACATCATCTTTATCCAATCATCTATGGAAGGACACTTCAGTTATTTCCATGTCTTGGCCACCATGAATAATGTGCAATGATCATTAAGGGTGCATATATCTTTGCAAATAAATGTTTCTAAACTTTTCAGGTAATACCCACAAGAGGTATTGCTGGGTCATATGGGAACTCTATTATTAATTTTTTGAGGAACTGCCATACCACTTTCCATAGTGATTATACCAGTTTAGATCCCCACCGGCAGTGAAAGAATGTTCCCTTTTGCTCTACATTCCCAGTTTGGATGCCTTTTATATCTTTGTCTTGACTGATTGCTCTGGCTAGGACTTCCAGCACTATGTAGAATAAGAGTGGTGAGACTGGAACCCCTTATCTTGTTCCTGATTTTAGAGGAAAAGCTCTCAGGTTTTCACCATTCTATATAATAAAAGGCTAATATGCAAATTGACCAAATAGTGGAATGACCAGTCACTATGACATGCACTGACCACTAGGGGGCAGATCTCAGCACAGGAGCTGCCCCCTGGTTGTCAGTGTGCTCCTACAGGGGAGCGCCATTCAACCGGAAGCTGGACTTGTGGCTGGTGAGCACAGCGGCAGTGGAGGGAGTCTCTCCCACCTCTACGGCAGTGCTAAGGACCCCTCAGGGGATGTCCGACTGCTGGTTTAGGCCTTCTCAAGCTAGCAGTCAGACATCCCTCAAAGGGTCCTGGACTGCGAGAGGGTGCAGGGCAGGCTGAGGGACTCCCCTTCAGTGCATGAATATTGTGTACTGGGCCTCTAGTCCTATATAATAAAACCCTAATATGCAAATCGACTAAATGGCAGAACGACCAGTAGAACAACCGGTCACTACGATGGGCACTGACGACCAGGGGGAAGACGCTCAACCAGGGGCAGCTCTTGCGAGAGGAAGGCAACCAGGCAGCAATTGGGGGGGGGGGGGGGCAGCGCTAGCCAGTGGGAGGTGCCACAATGCCAGCCAAGGCAGGTGCCAGCAGGGGCCTCCCGATTGCCCCACCCTCTGGTTGCCCCACAGATGGCCCTGATCGCGGGCCAGGCCTAGGGACCCTACCCTATATATTGGGAACAGTCTCTTAGATTTAATAATTAAAACCTGGCAAGGCTACTCTAACACTGAAAAAAACAGGATGATGCAGCGATGACATGCATGGACACTGGCTTGCACATTTTGTGGTAAGCCCTGATTCTGTGTGACAAAGCTAATTACTTAACTTCTCTCTGTTTCAGTTTTTCCACCCATAAGATGGGGAAAATAGTACTGCTGCCTCAGAAGGATCATGATATGTACTACTTTTTACAATCAGGGCAAAACAATGTAGCTGCCCATATAACAGCAAGATGCCTTTCACCTGTATAAAAAGTATGATCACTGCTGCATGCAGCATCCCAGATTGCAAGAGGGATGTCCAATTGTGAGTTTAGGAGTTTAGACCCAACATCCCCCAAAGGGTCCCAAATTGTGAGAGGGCACAGGCTGGGCTGAAACACACCCCGCCCCCCGCCCCCCAGTGCACTAATTTTGTGCATTAAGCCTCTAGTTGAGTATATTAGCTGAGGGTTTGTCATAGATGGCCTTTATTATCTTGAGGTAATTTCCTTCTATTTCTATTTTATTAAATGTTTTATTCATACATGGATATTATATCTTATCAAATGCTTCTTCTGCATCTATTGGTCAGATCATATGATTTTTAGCCTTTTGTTAATGTGGTGCATTACATTGATCAATTTGCGTTGAACCATCCTTGTGCCCTGGAATGAACTCCATTCATTGTGATGTATAATATTTTTAATGTATTATTGTATTTAATTTGCTAGTATTGTGGTCATAGAATATGCTTGGTATGATTTCAATCTTAAATTTCTTAAGACTAGTTTTGTGAGACTGTTCCATATGCACTGGAGAAGGATGTATAATTTGATCTTCTGGGATGAAAGGCTCTGTAAATGTCAATTATGTCCATTTGGTCTAATGTGTCATTTAAGGCTGATATTTCCTTATTGATTTTTTTGGATGATCTATCTACAGCTGATAATGGAGTATTAAGGTCCCTTACTATCTTGAAATCTATATTTATTAGATGTAAGTGTAGCTACACCTGCTTTTCTGTGGAAGCTATTTGCTTAGAGAATCATTTTCCACCCTTTCACTTTGAATCTATCTTTGTCTTTGCAATAGAGATGTGTCTCCTGAAGGCAGCATATAGTTGAGTTTTGTTTTTCTGATCCAATCTGCTAGTCTGTGCCAATTTATTGATGAATTCAGTCAATTTACATTTAGGGTAATTATTGATGTATGAGAATTTCCTATAGCCATTTTACCATTGGTGATAATGAAGAATTTGAAACATGAGTATTTAGGAAAGCCAAGACATCTTAAGTGTTCATTCAGAGTTATAATTAGCTGACAGAAGGAACTCATGTGAAAGCCTTTCTCCATGCCAATCTGCTTTAAAAAGAAAGGCTAAAATAATCATTAATATTAAGAATGTATAACTTGCCGTAACTGGTTTGGCTCAGTGGATAGTGTCGGCCTGCGAACTGAAAGGTCCCAGGTTCGATTCCAGTCAAGGGCATGTACCTTGGTTGCGGGCACATCCCCAGTAGGGGTGTGCAGGAGGCAGCTGATCGATGTTTCTCTCTCATCGATGTTTCTAACTCTCTATCCCTCTCCCTTCTTCTCTGTAGAAAATCAATAAAATATATTTTTTTAAAAAGAATGTATAACTTAAGTATTATAAGTCTGTCTTAGCTCATTTGAGCTGCTATGATAAAAATACCATAGACTGGATGGCTTAAGCAACAAATACTTTTTTCTTAGAGTTCTGGAGGGCTCAGAAGTCCAAGATTAAGACAGAAGCAGGTTTGGTTTCTGGTGAGAACTGTCTTTCTGGTTCACAAACAGCCATCTTCTAGCTGTTTCCTCAGATGGCAGAAGGCAGGAAAGAGCTCTCTGGGGCATCCTATAAAAAAGCACTATTCCCATGCATGAAGGCTCCAACCTCATGACCTAACCACCTCTCAAAAGCCCTACCTCCTAACATATACAATCACCTTGGGGTTAAGTTGCAATATGTGAGTTTTGGGGGTACATGAACATTTAATCCATCCATAACAAACTTCATACTCAGTTGATAAACTCATTCCTTTGGTTTTCTTTCTCAGGTCTGGATAGCTTTTTCATTTCTTCAAATTTGATTTTTAGAACCAAAATCTACCCTAAGACTTCCTTAATCTATTCCCGTCATAGACCACTGCCGTATTTAGTTCTATAGCATTGACATGAGTGGAGAATCTCCCTCAGGACCCTTTAAGTTGTCTTTAGTCTTCTCATTGCTAAAGGAAGACTCATGAAGAAGGCAAATGAAACTAAAAGCAAGTCAAAGTAATGAGCATAACAATGCTGCTCACTAGTCAACTCAAGAGCAGCAGATGAAGTGGCACTATTAAAAACTATGAAACTTGTAACCTTATTGTATATTTCACTTTGAAGTGATAGCATCCAAGACCAACAGAGAAAGAGATGTGAGATCTACATAGTAAAGTCTGGTGACAAAGCATGCCCATTAAACTTATTATTAATACAGGTCTGTTTCAGAAATTTTACTGAATACAATGACTGTCTACTCATTCATGCAAGTCATCTAAACATACACAGATAATAAACTATCTTCACAGCAACACACCAAGGAATAACATTATATCTCAATGCTTTGAAAAATTGAGAGAAATTAAAGATGGGGTGGGCAATTAAGCCTTATATGCCATACTGCACCTGCCTTAACCTCAGAACGTTAAAATAGTCTAAGCAAAAAACAGCCTCAAAGGATTTTGTTAGGCAACATTAAAATCTAATATTAAAAGCTAGAAGATGTCTCCTATATTGAGCCATGCCTACATTTTATAGCCAACAGGAATAGAACTGGAACCTAGAGGCTTCTGTTTATTTCAGCTCCTCATACCTTAGAAGTCACTGGTGCCCCATTTTCCCAGAATCAATTTGGGTCCTACACACACTGCCAGGGCATTTTGCCATCTGGCATCTACATGCTGAAAATAAGCAGAATGATAAAAATAAAAGAGATATGAAACATTCGAGCCTAAAGAAAGCAAAGATAGTTTAGTCATCCTCCCACACTTTATAGATGTGAAAACTGAAATCCATAGAAGTCTGTTGTAAGTTACATCAGTAGCAAAACTCCAAATTTGTACACCAGAGCTCTCCCCTCTTCAGTATATTAAAATAGTTTAATGCAATAAGACCTACATCTGTCTTTACTGGGCAGTGAGTGGGCCAAGATGAATTCAAGTGTACACTTTTAGCATCCAAACTAAAGGTGAAATTACCCAGTTCATATGAAAATGTTTTTAAAATACCTCCTTTCCACAACAATATAATGTATAATTTTCTTAAAGAATTGAAGAAAATGCCTTTGCATTCTAAAGTTCAGTAAAATCTTAAAGGCTACCAAAGTATAGATGTGTGGAAACTGCAGTGATTGTTAGGTCTTACTTTCTTTGGCATATATCTTCTGATCTTACCATATAGTAGGTGCTTAGTTAGTATTTGTTCAATGAGTTAGTATCTCCTTTCCTACAGAAATTCACTAGCCTCTTTTTGCTGATGTTAGTTTTACTACCAATCCCTAACTTAAATGTATATCTTTCTATTTTTTCTGGAACAAGACAATGAGATATCTATTCTATGTAACTGAGTATAAAGTGGAAGTACATAAGTTCTACATGAATACTGTGAGATTTCTTGTGTTGAGAAAACCCCATGACAATTTATAACAACTTTGCCACTGTGTCTTTCTATTTATTTATTTATTTATTTATTTATTTATTTATTTATTTATTTATTTTGCTTGCCTTTTGGTCTTATAAAATTATAGACATTTAAGAGGAAGAGCTGTAGAGATCATCCAATCAAATCCCTAATCCAGTGCAGGAACCCCATTTCTAACCTTCATGATGGGCAGTTACTTAATGTTTCCCCATGTATTTGACAGGCACTTCCTGGAGCAGTGAAGAGAATGGATGCAAGAGCCAAGAAGATTGGACTCTCTAATCGCAACTCTGCCATTTCTAAATGATATGTTCTTGGATGTTTACTGAATTTCTGTGCTTCAATTTTCTTATCCGTATAATGGTAATGATAATAACTGTACCTGCTTCACATAGGTATTATGAAAATCAAATAAGAATGCATATTCTTAGAGCAGTAACTGGACCACCGAAACAGCTATTTTTATTTGCTGCTACTATTACTACTAATACTAATTACAGTAGTACTATTACTACTACTTCCTCCAAGATAGAGAGCTCAGTACCTCCTGAAGAAGTTTATTTTGATATTAGGACACTTTGAATGGAATATTATTTCTGTTATGGAGCCAAGTAAATCTTCCTATAACTTCTACTCATGGGTCATGGTTCTATCTTCTAGACTTAGGCTGCTTAACCAGAATCTCTTTTCTACATTCAAATAGTTGATAACAGTTGTCAGACCCCTCCTTAAGCTCTTCTTATACAGGCAGAACATTTCAAGTTTCATCAACTCTTCATCTTGTGGCTCCTACCATTCATCATTCTTTCCTGAGAATAATAATAGCACCAGTTATAAGCCCAACACTGCGCTAAACCCTTTAGTTGCATTATGTAATGTAATTCTTAGCTCAGACCAAGAGAGGGGCTTTCATATTCATATATACATGAGGTAACTGACTTGTCAAGGACTAATAGTGATAGAGTTAGGATTCAATAGCCAGCACACTGTGCCTCACTGGACATGCCTAGTTAGTCAATGTTTTCTTAAAATGTGGCAGCAGAAGGCACACAGGACTTGTGCATATGCAACTTTATTTTTTTTTTAATTTCTAGGATTTACCATATCAACACCTATTTAAGTGAGTTCTATCCAGAATTAGGGTAGTAACTTTTTTAAAAAAAATCTAAGTTCAGGGATTTACATAGCCCTATTACAATTTATCTATCTTATTTTAGGATCATTCTTCCTTCCTGTTGAGATGTCTTTGAACCGTAAATCTGTCACTTACTATTTGAATATTGCACTAGCTCTTTACCTTGACCATAGACCTTCAAGAGAATTGTAAGTGGAGGTATACGAAGAATAAAAACAAGCAACTGGAGACTTTATTCCAAGATATTAATAAAGATTTCTAAATGTCTGGCACTTTGCACACTGCCACTCTATCCCACATTTTATAAAGGTAGAGATATCATATCTCTGCCCTATCAACCCTGGTTATGACAACATTCTGAATTATTCCATGTTTTCAGCTTCCTTTTGTCCATAGTTAACATCACCCAGAAAGCGGAGTGAATAGGCCAGAAATGAGTCTTCAGTAACTGATCTCTGTATGGCAGATCCGAGGTCTTGTTTGTCTGTGTGCCTCAGTTTTTTTGTCACACATTGTTTACCCTCTTACTTTATATGTTGCCTTTACAATGACTTACAGTTCAGTCTTGAGCTCACTTGGCCATTGGCATCTACTTCTACCATGGCATGTTTGTGATGGCTGCTGACCTATTGTCTTAAGAACACAGGCTTCTGATGGTTATTCTTAGGAGAGCTGGTTTGTGTTCCTTTATTCTCATTGGCCTCTATGCTGAAGGGCATGTGTTGGTATAGATGTTTCTCCATCACCTACATCATTTGGTCGATGCGACTTTTTACTAGACTAATGTCACTGTCAGTTCTAGCTCTATTTTCTTGTCTAAGGAGATAGTCCCTTCAATGAGTTTCTGTTGTTGCATATCTAACCTGAAAATATCAATAGCACTTAAAAATGCAAAAGATAGTGATATCCCTGTAATAAAGTGAAAACACTAAGGTTAGCACCCCTCCACTGTAAGACAGAACTAGACTAATGACTATGAGTAGTCAGGATGTTAGCCTTGCATCCCAATATATTATTGCATTTCCTTCATGCTTTATGGTTATGTCAATGGTGTATAAATGCAAAGCACATGAAGGTTTTTAGGCTTTTTAGTATTTTTTTTAACTCATGAGCTGTCTTTTCTCTCTCTCTCTCTTTTTGTTTTTTAGTAAAATAGTTATAAGCCTGTTTTGTTTGGTCTCCCCCTACTTCCCTTCCTCCCTTCTTCCCTCTGTCTCTTTCTCTCTCCTACTTTCTTCTGCATTTATTCTCTATGCCTCTAATGGATACCATGAATCTATTTCTATGAATGAAGTCTCTATTCATACAGAAGCTTGAAATAAGAAAATAAAAGGGCTTCTAAATCAAAAGCCCTGCCTGACACATACTCTCAGAGAAATGCATCTCAGTGCATTTTTAAGTGTGGGGATTCCATTTTTCAATTCTGACTGCATAAACATAATAAGATGCTGATTATAAAACAAAATACTGTACTTCTCTATGTTTTGAGCTATCTTTTTCACCTTTAATACATTTATTACAGACCTCATTAGCAAAAGTTAAAAGCACAGGGTGCAATTCATGAAAGCCACATTATCTTAGTCTTGTCCAGCCCCAGACCATCACTGTCACAAGGGACTCTCTCACTAGATTGGCTGCACTGGAAAGTGAATGAAGTTGTGAAGCAGCACCTAGAAGCTATGTGAACAGCAGTAGTTCAGGAGGCTGCTACAGCAAGAACAGTAGAAAGATGAGCACCAGTGGTGCTTTGAGTTAGATACCAAATACGCCAGCATTTCAATGGAACTTTTTTACCTCTGCTACAATTTGATTATTAGAACAAGAGGTCAGTGGAGAAAAGAGAAATAAAATATCTTCAGAAAACAATTAAGCAAATAAAATAACGGGATATGTGGAAGACTTAATTAATAAAAACATAATATCCAGATCTATAATAAAAATAACATTACTATAATAATTGAGTGCTTGTGATGTGCTAAGACTGGGCTAAGGACTTTCTTTGTATATTCTCCCTATTCCTTGCCTTATGAAGTAGGTAGTAATCACCTCCCATTATATACATAAGGGAACCAAGACACAGAGAAGCTAAAAATACTCACCCTAAGGAATGTATCTAGTAAATGGAACTGCTAAAAAGAGATCCTAGGTCTTTCTCACTCCAAGGCCATGTTTGTAAATTCCTTTGTCTACTGACTTCCATTGCATACCAAGTGTGCAATATTGAGGAAATATGCTGAGGTGTCCAAAGCTGTCTTGGATATTTTTTCTAATGTGTGGTTTCTTCTTAAAAATTATTAAGGACATTCTGGGGAATCATTCCAACTAAGACTATCACACAATTACCTGTCGAGGACTGTCACATAATGTCATTCTCTGAGGTTATGCCTGAAATCACACTGACAGTAGAAAATTAATTGATGGAATCAATTAAAAGAAGGAGGCTGAATATAAACATAATGTTGAATGTTTTAGTGGGAAGAGAAGACCAAATGGCATTCTGAGTAGTAGATATGCCAAATTCCAAAGAATCTATACCATGGCTATCATGTTGTATTCATATCGCAAGCAAAGATTTATTCTCAGGAAAATGTCATCTGCTACATTAATTGATCTTCTTAGTTTTATTAAATTATTGACTTCTGGAATTATTTTTTTTTTTAAATACAGATACTTAAAAATTACTTCACATTTAATCTTGAAGTCTAAAGCCCAGGAATACTTTTTTTCCCCTAAGCTTCACAGTGATTCTGATAAGTTTGTCACTATACCCGATTAATCATATTAAGCTAATGGATGAAGAAATATAGACATTTCCTAGAACAGTGTTCTCAAAATTTTGACATGCGCATGAATCACCAGGTCTGCTCAATGCAGATTCTGACTCAGAATGCCTGGGATGAGATCTCTGGTTCTGCATTTCTATCAAGTTCTCACATGATCCAGGTCATGTTTTAAAGAGCACATTTTTAAGAAATAAAGTGGTGGCCACTTCAAAGCAGATAAATATTGGGCAAGCCAAGTGAAACATAAGTTCAAAGTTATGTATCTTGAGTGTGATCATGGTTACATGAAAGTATACATGTGACACACAAGTGTATGTACAGACACTCATGATTGTATAAGAAACTAATCTCAAGTCTTCATTGCTGCAGATTTGCTTAATTTCTTTAATGGAGAGAAAGGAAAGTTTGACTTATATTAAGATTCAGAATGTAATGTCTTAAATGTATCTCACATTTGGGATTATAATAAAACAAACAAATAACAAAGAAATGGAAACAAACAAACAAATTATCTTCTTTGACATAGGTCCAACTTTAAAAAATTGCAGGTAAAAGAAAAGTCTTCATGAAGGAAAAATTTAAAGTGAACAGTATCAGAGCCCAGATGTCATAATGATTCTATGATGATTAAGTCATCAAGCTGTAGGCAACTGACCTGCTCAGCCCTCTACGACACTACCTAACATATGGTTGTATTCTACATTTCTTACTCAAACATCAATCCTCTAACCTCCAAGGACAGCATGGCCAAGAAAAGAAACAAGCAGGACCAATGCTCCCCACTCCACAGAATGGTGAATATAAATTGTGGATTTTGTAGCACAGGCTATTTCAAATATATTCTCTTTTTAAAATTTATTTATTTCAATAAATCATACACTCCAAAAGAGGAGACAGCAAACTTTTCCTGTAAAAGTCATATTAGTAATATCTTAAGCTTTGCAGGCCATAAGGTACCTTGGCAATTACTCAACTATAGTTCATTGACAATATGTAAATGAGTGTACATGGCCTTATTCCAAAACAAATTTATTTACAAAACAGTGAGTTTATCAACCAATATTCAAGCGTTATCTCAAATACCCCCTTGAAGACACATGAAAATTCTTTGTTAGATTGTGTATTTCAATTGTTGGTTTGAAAAGTCTGCGTGGCATCCCCTAAAACTATAGATAATGAATGAGACAGAAATGGGCGAGACCATCTAGCAGAAGAAATAAAAAGACAGCTCTTGAGAATGATATTTCATCATCAACCTCAGTTCCTTCTTTAAATATTTCATGGATTTTGGAAGAAGCAGGGAGGACCAGCAAGATAATGCACTATCAGGTAATAGCGTGCATTTGCTTGAGAACCACATCTCATGACAGGGTCTACTCTCATGATGTGAGTCCAAGATCAGAAACCCCAAGTTCTTGCATAATAACCCCCATAAGTCCCAAAGGGGCCTTGTAATTCATCTTTAAAACCCACTGACATTTCTTTCCTTATAAATTATATGTGAAAGGGAAGTTGGGAGTAAGTTTTTTTTTTCTTCTTTTAATCCAATTGGACCAAAACTTGCTGTACCTTTATACAGACACATATCCATCCTTGGGGAAGGAGGAGTAGGCTGTAACACAGCAGTCAAGCCTCAGCGGTGATATATAACATGGCCTTGGGGACAGGGGATAGTTTGGGTTTCACTTTGGAACTCTTACATGTACTACACATAGTTAATAACATGCTCTTTGATGTTAACATAGAAACCTATACATACCTTTTACACATATATCACAGTGCACTCAGAACACTCTGTTTATCTGTTGCTCCGAAAGAGAACATGAGATTTTTAAGGCCCGGGGCCACATCTTATTCAAATGTGTATCTCCAGCATCTAGTACAGCATATACTTAGGAGGCTCTTGTTAATATATTAATTGAAAAATGTGTTACCTTTGCTTAGCAAGTATTTACATATTAATTAACTTTGAGAAGATTGCAAACAGTTTACTCAGTTGAAGGTGTTAGCAGTCTATACTACTACTCAGATTCAGATGAGAAGATATCCTATAATAATATCATCTAATTACTTGTTTGGAAAGCTCTTCAGAATTTGCTATCTGGAGACAAGCAATCTCTGATAATTAAACTAATGGAGGAGTAGGGGTGCTATTTAATAAAAGGGGGAACATGTGGATTTATTTTAATGTAATGATGATGTTCTGAGACATAGACACATATAGAATCCAATGAGGTTTTCATCATGAGTGTAGCTAATAAAAAAGACCAGAAGTTCCAGGAAAAGGATATATATATATATATATATATATATATATATATATATATATTTATTTATTTATTTATTTATTTTAGAAGCCCAGTGCATGAAATTTATGCATGGGGGGTGCCCTGAGCCCAGCCAGCACCCTCTCCAATCCAGAACCCCTTGCCCCTAACCACTCACCTGCCTGCCTGCCTGAATGCCCCTAACTGCCCACCCACTGGCCTGATCGCCCCCAACTCTCTCCTGCCCTGCCAGCCTGGTTGCTCCCAATGCCCCACCCCCCCTGCCAGCCTGGTTGTCCCACACAGCCTGCTGTTTGGTCGTTTGGTCGCCCCTCACTAACCCCCCTGCCAGCCGGGTCTCCACACACAGCCTGTTCGGTTGTCTGTTCGGTATAGATATAAAAATCTATATCTACATAAGCCTAAGTAACCTTTATGACCAAAAGACTGGAACAACTGGATGACTGGACGGTAGCTATGACATGCACTGCCAAGACTTTGCTGCTGGGGCCCTGACAGCCCCAAATCTGGTTCACCCACACCCCGGACCCAGACAGGAGAGAGGAGGGAGCCCGATTCCCTTGGAATCGGCTTGCTGCTGGGGCCCTGACAGCCCCGAATCTGGTTCACCCACACCCTGGACCTAGACAAGAGGAACCCCATTCATGTCACTTGAGGTATCATGCTCTAGTGACAAAGGAAGTGGGGAAGGAGCAGGTGTTAGGAAGCACTGACCAACCAGAGAAGGAAGGAAGTTATGCTCTTGAGAGGAACGGAAGTGGAAAGAAAATTGGAGGCTGGGAATATGGTGGAAGATGTCAGAGGAAGCAAGAGGGATGGGGTGAGAAAGACTAAAATAGTTTCTCCGTATTTAGAGCAACTTTAATGCAAACATTTTCATCTACCTCAGATGAACACACTGGGAAAAGTTCTTTTAAAAAACTACTTAATTGGGTAATTGCATATTCTTTAAGTTAGATCTGAACAAGTACAGGATAATAATCAGAAACTTTAAAGCATAAATTCACAGATCAGTGAGGACAGCAAATAAATTACAAGCAGTTAGAAATCATTGAAATGTGCTATTATTAAAACTAACCAGAGCGTTGTTATCCTTTAAGTTATGTAAGAACTTGTTTAGTTTAGCCATGACCTAGAAAATTTAGGTTACACTCTGAAGTATCCAAAGGGATGGAATCAAGGCTATTACTCTAACACCGTTTGAGTTTGCTAGTGAGGAACAAGGGAGATATTAGCACTACCCCTTTGAAACTGGATCACATGGTCACATCTAAAGAGAAACAATGTTCAGTGCAATTCAGCAAACGTTGGTGGACACTCCTGTGCTGGACACGTCTTCCTCATGGGGCACATAATATCACAGTTCTGGATACAAGAGCTCCCCCATTGGATTTCCTTTTGATAAAAAGACAGCTTTTGGTACTGTGACATATGCTCAATTCACCAAAGGTGCCTGAGGCCTGGCTTAATTTCAGGTTACCAGCTGCAAATCCTGAATTCTATTTCTGGTTCCTGTAAAGCACGATACACTCTCTGAATATGATTTCCCTCTAACCCATGGTAGGAGTGTGTGGATAACATTATGTACACCTGCCATTGTAATAACTAATATGCAACATTCTACTCACTAAGGGTGGGACAGTATTCTGCGTGAGGTACATACCTTTCCGCCAACCCGGGGCAAAGAGCAGACGAATTACCTGACCAAGGCACAGCTAGAAAGTGGCAACACCAGGATTTGAACTCCCAGTTAGTTCTGTGCTTTTATTTAAATATATGTGCTTTTATTGATTTCAGAGAGAGAAAATGAGGCAGAGAGAGAGATAGAAATATCAATGATGAGAGAGAATCATGTATGGTCTGCCTCCTGCACACCCCCTACTGGGGATTGGGCCTGCAACCCAGGCATGTACCTTGACAGAGAATAAAACCATGGCCTTCTGGTTCATATGTCAATACTCTACCACTGAGTAACACTGGCTGGCTATTTTTATTTCTTAATAAGAATTCTTTATTGTTGCCATTGTTACTATACTTAGGCATAGGTAGCACAATGAAGGGCAATTTTTAAAAGGGGAGAGGCTTAAGGCCTGGCTTAATTTCATGTGATAATAATATCTATTAATACCTAATACTGAGCAGTCATTCTATTAGAAGAAAGACACTGACATGAAAGTAAAGGAGGTGTGAACAGTGGGAGAGAAAAAGTCAAATAACCAAATGTAGGGACACACACTCCCAAAAAAATGTAAATACCCTCTATTATGCCAGGATTGAAGACTCTCCCTATAAATTTGCTCAGTGCCTCCTGAGAGGAAACGATGGATTGCAGGCAGAAATGATGAAATCCCACAGAGAGTCATTATCAACAAGGAGACAGCTGTGATGTAGCATCCCTGATCGTCTGCATTCAAGGCTCAAACTCTGGGGGAACATCAAGGTCCCTTTGTTAAAATAAAGCAATCATTCCCACCTTCATTAAACAAAATATCGCAGCATTATTAATTTACAGCAAAAGTCCCATGTGCTGTAAAAATAATACTGAATCTTGCTTTGGGGAGCTGTTATCAATAGCAAATACTTATTAATAAAGCATAAATAATGTTTTAATCATATATAGATTAACCATACTCACTACCTGCCTTCACTTTGTTACAGAAAAATCTGTTACCTATCACAACTTCTAAGAATCCTCAATAATAATTCTTTCCTAAACTGCAACTTTAGGATGAATAAATGAATAGCATGAAATACACAGGTATGAACATTATTTAGAAATCTTCTAAAATCCTTCAGGCTTTTATTTTTTTTTTTTTTAAAAAAAAAAGAAACAGTGACTGTTATGATCTTGGGTATAACACTGGCATAAGTTATGGGAATATGGGATTCTATAATCTCATAAACCTAAAAGAGTGTCAGGTAAGGCTACTTTAGCAACTATGGTTATAGGAAAATATAGATGGGATTAAATAAGAATTATAATTTTCAAAATATTCTGTACTTCCTTTTGCATATTTAATATATTTAGGAAGTATTAAGAAGTAATTATTTGTGCCTTTTTCATGGCTGCCTTCCCCCAATGGGCAAGGACTTCATGGAACAAGTTCATGGGTTTATTCCCAGCATGACCTAAAATTTAGAAGGTATTCAATAAATACTTATTCAATGGCTGATTAAATAAATGATGAACACTTAATTTCTATAGAATCATGTTTTTTTGTGTGTGTGTTTTTTTTTACTTTCCCTGACTGGCCTCCAGATTCAAAACTGAGGTTCTGCTCAAGAATCTGAGAGATTAAGAGCTTTCAATAAGAATTACAAGTAGGCAAAAGATTATTCATAAAGTGAGAATTGTGAGGAATACTCTTAGGCATTGCAAACAGCAATGCTTAGGGGAAGGCTGATAAATAAGGTCTGAAAGAAAGGATGAGACAGGACACACTAGGGCAGCGGTTCTCAACCTGTGGGTCGTGACCCCTTTGGGGTTTGAACAACCCTTTCACAGGGGTCGCCTAAGACCATCGGAAAACACATATATAATTACATATTGTTTACAGTAGCAAAATTACAGTTTTAAAGTAGCAACGAAAATAATTTTATGGTTGGGGGTCACCACAACATGAGGAACTGTATTAAAGGGTCACGGCATTAGGCAGGTTGAGAACCACTGCAGTAGGGAGTTCTCCCCTCTATGGGTCTTAAGATGCTCACTAAAATAAAAAGTAAATACAAATTCTGGTCGAACAGAACACTTCTGTGGATTCAAATTTGGCCAATGTCCACCGGTTTGCAGTTTCTTAGAATTCCTTTGCTTGGTGCTCTTTAGGTCTTGGCAACATCTCATTAATTCTTATTTTTATTTGTTGTCCTGAATTTGTCCCTACATCCCCTTTGATCCTTAGTAAGGGCAATGATTTTTGAGCCTCATCTGTTGAATAACACCCAAGAATGGACCCTTCACACTTCTCCGAGATCTGTTTTGCATCATATTTTACACAAAGTTGCATCTAAATTTGCATCAAGAATTTTCCTTGACTATTTAAAAATTGTGGTGCATTAATAGCCACTTGCCTACTGAATTATGAATTTGAGTCTTGGCTTCATTTCTCTGCATCTTTAACACTGCCACTTACCAAAGTAGAATCTGCCTAGATTTCTTTCTATCTACAATAAATAGAAACATTTGGCCAATTGGACATACCTTGTATACATATGGAATACTGTTTTATTTTCTTTCAGTCAGAAATTTAGAATATGTAATGTTCTTAGGAAGCCAATCTAATGCCCTTAAATTACTTTAATTAACTCTATCATAGATATTAAGATATTTGCGTTGTTGTTTTTGGGTCAGGAAATCCCAGATCTTTTTTTACTCAATAGTAAACCTCATTGATTAAATTCTCTTCTCCCTTCCTGGTGCATTCCAATGGGACTCAGTGCAGCATCAGTTTCCTGGCCTTCGTGCCCGAAAGTGATTACTTATTTACATGCAGAGGGATCTGATCATCTTCTTAAAATCTCCTGTGTGATCGGAGACTAGTATCTAAAGAAATCTCATGAGATTAAACTGAGCAGCATTCTTGCTTCTATCCTTCCCCTGGCTATCTTCCCCTCCCTCTCCTTCTCCAAATACATACACAGTTACTCTTAAGAACAATAAACTTTATAACGAAGCACTGATGGCACATCCCCATTTATGCTAACAGCCTCACTATGCGCTCTACCCCTGAGTATGCTGTTTTAATTAGGAAGATGGATTTGGGAGTTTATATGTTCTGTTGTGCTATAATTCCTGCCTTTACAGTAATTTTCTCCTGCTTTTCACACTATAATGTGCCATAAATCCTAGTTAGGCTGTTTCACTGGCCTGTTGCTAGTCAGAGTCAATATTTCAGGCCTTTTGTTGCCATGGCAACCTTCTGCTGTACTCCCGTTCACTGGAATATGATACAGTCTCCTGGGGAAATTGCTATGAACTTGATCATCACATGGATTTAGGCCCCCTGATGCACTGATTCTTCTCCATCTCTCTCCACCACCCACTGACTTCTCTTAGCTGCCTCTTTCTGTGTGTGTGTGTGTGTGTGTGTGTGTGTGTATGCATGTACATGCACACACATTTGCCTGCACAGATACATAATAGGAGAAAGCAAACAAACTAACTGAAACAGCATCCATTTTTTCATCCCTCTTGAAAGGGTAAGCTTAGAAAGTTGGTAAACTTAGACAGTTTTAAAGCCTGAACAAACCAGGCACACATTTCATGGCTTTGTTCTATCTCCAATTTTTGTTCTTGCCTCATATTTTCTTTCTAGTCTTTCATTCCCATAAAGCCCTTCATACATTTTAAAATCTCAGTGTGTTTCTTTCAAAATTTAATCACAGTGTGTGCTCTTAATTTTAATCCATCGGCCCTACCTTTAATTAGATAAACTTAAAACCTTAGCTATCATTCATTTCCAGAAGTCTGGATTGATTTCTCTTTACTTTTAACTACCTCCTATTCTTACAGCTTTTCTTTAATGTGAAGTAGTGGGGAAATTCCATACATCTAATAACCAGTCGCTCCGGGTAACTCATGTAGCATCTCTGAGACTCATTTTCCTAGTCTATAAAGTATAAATAATATTACCAACTCCAAAGGGTCTTTGTAAAGCTTAAATCAAGTGAAAACAGTAGTTATAAAGAAATATTGAAAAAGAGAACCTCTGAAACATTTAACTTACTATTTTAAATAAACCTAGGAAGTCTTATTCTTCAGCTGCACCTTTTCAACAGAAATTTTAAGCGCTCAGTAATACAATCTAGTTATCTGAGTTGAGATCAGAATACAGTTGAGGAGCTGACTACAAAGGAAGTTTTTTCATTCCATCTTCTAGTTGTCCACCCCGTCTTCCAGCCACATCATGTCAGGTTTCCATCTGGCCTCACCTTTGGGCAAAGCAAGGTCATTATAGCATGTCGTACTCACATTGAATTTCACTCCTGTTGAACCTGGGGCACTCCTCAGAGCTACCTCTCACCATCACTCACATGCAGGGGTCAAGGTTATAGGAGAACAGAGACAAGCTCACACAGCACCAAGTTCTATCCTATGGCCTCAGATGGCCATGCATGCACAACAATATGACTGCCCAACTCAGAGACTTTTACTCATATTTTTCATGCAAAACTGAGAACATGAATCATGGTATACTTTCAATTCATTGCATCCCAGTTATAGCAACTGAGTCGGGATTCGGGTCAGAAAGAGCAAAACATCTGACTAACTGAGAGGGAGTGATGGGTGACACAATTCACAGACTCTCGTGCCACTGGGTCTCCTGCTCTCTTTCATTCTTCTCTTTTCCTTCCACCATGGAGCTGACTCATTTATCTGTACCTAACCCTTGCACCCACGCCCACCCTTAATCTCTGGAGATGTCCTTCACCATATGACAATTTAACTTGCCTGGAGAAGAGGCATGTCTCCAGCTCTCACCTTAAGGTAAGGAGGCCTGGCCTTCTGTCCACTCACACATTTTCCATTCATTGACTGAGGCTTTGGATAACTCATCTTACATTTTTTGGGGTCCTACACTTCTCATGTCCTAACTAGGGAAAAGTGGAATAGATATTATAGCCTCTATGTCTCTTCAGAACCCACAATCTATGATTTTCTAGCTAATTCACATACCATGGCACATGACCTTTATTTCACAAACAAATCAAATAAGGAATCAAACATGATTTATCTGTGTTCTGATATCGCAATTCTTCCACAGTGCCCAAATAGGTACTCAAATTATTGGATCTAGGCACACACTGCATTTTTCATTTACAGTATAGTTAACTGTTATTCATATTTACATTATTGACTAGTCAATTTAATTTTTAATTAAATTAAGTCACTGGCTGTCTTTCTGTACAGCAAGCTTTATAAGGTTCTGAGTCCATCTTGTTCATAATTATCTCAATAGCACCTAGCACAGCACATGACACATAGTGGGCATTCAATACATAATTTTTGTGTGAGTGAATGAATGAACAAAAAGGCTCTCATCCTGACAATCCCTCTGGTTTGACCTCTCAGTTTTAAACAATGGCAAGTAGCCAAAACATCTCTGAATAACCGAATGAAGTATTTCTACCAAATGCTTTCATCCGACCAATTAAAGAAGGTGAGGGAAACTCCTTCGTGGGCTGGTATAACATTGCATTTACATTTAAGACCTCAATATAATTAACTTTACTTATGCTAATTCATACCATTAAATATGCCCCTCTAGAAGTGTGCACAGTCCTGTGGACAATATGCAATTTCTGGCCCCGGTTATGTGATTTTTACAGCTGTAAAATAAGTTGTTGCTTATCTCTTAGGAATTAAAAGGATGGATTTTTATCATGAATATGCATGTGCCTTGAGTATTTTTAAGTTTAAAAACCACCTAGCACAAGTGCTTGTTTTAGAGTTGGTATTTTTAAATGAGTAAGAAAATATATAAAGGGGGAAAATTTAAATGGTGAGATTATCACAAGAGTTGTAATATTTATAGTTTCTTTCACTCTCCAACCAGAATAACTAAAATCATTTTACTTGTAGTTATTCATCAATATATAAAACAATCTGTTATTAAGCAGAAGAGTGTGGAGGAAAATGGACTTGGGTTTGAGGTCCAGGGCATTGGCAGGTATGTCCATGAACAAGTCATTGTACATTTCTGAGGAGAACCAAAAGGTTAACAGTTCCCCCAGATCCTTGCTGTGATGGTCATGTGAGAAAACAGTATGCTAAGGCACCTTTGCAGGCTGTGAGGCATCACAGGAAAGCACATAATTAAGAAGGGAACAGATGCTATTCTTTACTAAGAAAGGAAGAGTTTCTGTGAGAATCGTTAAGTTTTCTCTAAGTCAGTGATTCTCAAAGTACAGTGCACAGCAGAATGATCTGGAAGGCATGTTGAAACAGATTGCAGGCCCCCACCAGAATTTCTGAGTCATTAAGTCTGGAGGACTAGAGAATTTGCATTTCTAACAAGTTCCCAGGTGATGCTGATGCTACCTATCTGGAGCCCACACTCTGATAACCATTGTTCTAAGTGAAAGGTGGCAAACAGAACTTGTACCAGGGGCCAGAGGACTAACAGAAATATGCAGTTGCCAGGGCCAATCAGGAGGGAGGCTTGTGAGGACCTGGAGAGTGTCTGCCCTCTTTCAATTCATTCAAAACCAAAATTTATTTAAAAACACTTTATCAAACAAAACAGGTCCATGGGTAGGATTTGACACCCAAGTGTCGGTGAGGATATGGAGAAAAGAAATGTTGGTGGGAATGCATATTGGTGCAGCCACTGTGGAAAGCAGTATGGAGTTACCTCAAAAAATTAAAGATGGAACTGCCTTATAATCCAGAAGATCCACTTCTGGGAATATATTCTAAGAAACACAAAACACTAATTTAAATAATATGCATCCCTATGTTCATTGCAGCATTATTTACAACAGCCAAGGTTTGGAAGCAGCACAAGTACCCATCAGTTGGTGAGTAGACAAAAAGCAAAACAAAACTGTGTTACATTTACACAGTGGAAAACTGCTTGACCATAAAAAAGAAGGAAATAGCATTCTTTGAGACTACCTGGATGGACCTGGAGTATATTATACTAAGGGACATAAGCCATTCAGAGAAAGACAAGTACTATCTGATTTCACTTATATTTGAAATCTAATGAACAAAATAAACCAATTAACAAAATAGAAACAGAATCATAGGTACAGAGAACAGACTGACAGCTATCAGAGGGGAAGAGATTGGAGGCTGGGTGACAAAGGCGAAGGAATTAAGAAAAAAAACAACCTCATAGACACAGACAACAGTATGGTGATTACCAGTGGTAAAGCAGGGGGAGACAGAAGAGGCTAAAAGGGGGATAAATGGTGATGGAAGGAGCCTTGACTTGGGGTGATGAGCACACAATACAATATACAGATGATGTATTATAGAATTGTACACCTGAAACCTATATAATTATATTAACCAATGTCACCCCAATAAATTAAATAAATAAAAAGATAAGTGACTTTTATTAAATGATGTATTAAGTTTGTGAAGAGATTTGGATGAACACTAGTTCCCTGGATGCCTACTAGCTCTGCCTATAAATCCCTGCCCTTGATGGAGGCTTGAGAATTGCTAGCAGGACATCACAAATGCTTGTCTGTAAAATCCAATGGGTGACTGGAGAGTTTCACATTTACCCTGCAGTGTGTTCAGTAACCACCTCTATTCTGCTCATGAACAAGAAACACAAAGGAAGATGAGGAGAATATAGGAGCATAACTACATAAATATGAACGATTTCAAAATAGCCATGCCGATATTCAAAGAGTTTGGAGGTTTAATAAAGATAATAAACTCTGATATTTCTGTGGGGTTTTTTTTCTCTCTGACAGATGCCAAAAGAAAATTAATGGATGGGGCAAACTGATACCATGTACACACCTGAAATGACTGGCCCATCCTAGCTTCCAATAGGACAATGGCAAATGTCTTGACTAAGGTCTATACCAGAAGGTAATGGAGATGTAAGCTATACTTTCTCCACCAGAAACATGTAAGTTCAGCATGAAGACGAACTTTGGAGTTGGGTTGGTTTGAGTCCCAGCTTCTAAAAATCTAATGTAAGTTACTTAAACATTCTGAGCTAGTTCTTCATCTATAAATGAGAAGGATAATACTCACTGCTAAGGCTGTTGTGAGGATAAGATTACATTAAGTAAATGAGAGTCTGGATTAGCACTTGGCACATAGTAGGTGGCAGTCTGAAATGCTAATTTAGATACCATAGATCTAAGAAAATACAGCCATAGTCAGACATGACTCCAACTGCCCTCCTTCTTGGAACAGCCATGGCACACCATGTATGAACCTCCAAAAGTAAGCTCCCCAAAGATAAGACCTTAAATAGTATCCTCCTAGAATTCATGTCCACCTGGACAGGGAACCTCAGACCTCATTTACAAATAAAGTCATTAACAATATAATCAGTTAAAATGAAGTTGTATTGAATTAGGGTGGGTCCTAAATACAGTGGCTAGTATCCTTATAAAAAGGCCATGTAAACACACACACACACACACACACACACACACACACACACACACATGCATGCACATGGAAGGACATGTGATAACAGAGGTAGAGATTGGGGTGATGAAGCTACAAACCAAGGAATACCAACAAATTCTGGTAACCACCAAAAGCTAGAAAGAGGCAAGAAAGAATTCTCCTGTACAAGTTTCAGAGAATCATAGCCCTGCCAACACTTTAATTTTGGATACCTAGCCTCCTGAAGTGTGAGAACATAAACATCTGTTGTTTTAAGTCGCCATTTGTCTTAATTTGTTACGCTGGCCCTACCAAATGAATATAAGCAGTATTATTATAAACCTAGTATGTGTATTCCCCATAGCACTGAACACAACACTTCTAAAGAACAGGTACTAGAAATATATCTGTTTTGTAAATCATTGCATTGTTTTAGTTCTTGAGTTTATTCTGATTTACATTATTTTCTCATCATTTACTAGGTTGGCGACTTACTCCCCAATATGCCCTTTGTAGACCCCTGAAGACAGAGACCATACTTCATTATTCACCTGTATTTTCAAGATGAACTTTTTTTACTTCCAGCTAGAAAAAGGGTGCCAATCTTAATTCAGAGTTCAAGATAATGTGACTACCTCCGAGGAAGTACAGAGAAACCGATGTCAGGAATGAAAGTGCATTAAAGTAATTTTCAGCAGCAAAATAAGTTGGCTTTAGAAGCTGTGGAGAGGATTAGGGAACTCATTCTGGAATTCTGAGAAGGATGGGCTCTTTGGGGGGCATGGCCTATGGAACCTTGTTAATCTTCTTTGAGGACTGCAGAAACTCCAGTTTTGATGTCTGAAAACTGTGCCAGCTTGAAGTCTTCTTTCACACATTTCTCTTTCATTTAATAGTGGAATCATATTATTTAAATAGGCAGAGATTGGGAACAGGCATAAAGCCAAGAGTTTTGCTAGCAACATGATTGTCAAGCCTTTAGAGATCTTAAATAAATTTTATACATTCTTCTTGTTTCTTTTTGCTTTTCCATAGGTAGAAGTGTGTGGATATCTTTTATCTGCTTACCTCACTGTAATGTGAAGACAATAGATGAGTTAGTTTGTCTGGAGCTCAGCAATTGTTAGATGAAAAGCATGATTCAATTTCAAAGTGTTTCATTTTTTAAAACCATTCATACAGATCCTTCTCTACAGATTCATTGCTCAGTTAAAACATCTTAAAACAACTTCCCAAAAGGGTATTCTAAGAGAATACTGGGTCTATATGGGTGATTTGAGAAAAGGAGAGGGGGCTGGTGAGTTTGCAGGTTGGCCTTGGATATTTCATAACACAACTGTGCAGAAATACAGTGTCATAGAACACGGCCTGAAGCCTGGTTTCTTCTTAAGAAACTACACTTGTATTCATTCATGTAAAATCAGTATGGGAGGGGATGGCATGAGTCTAGTTTGCAGAGCATTCTGAGATGCTGCTGTTTGTCTGTTTAACTTCACTGCTTAGATCCCTGGTGGAAGCTGAAAGAAGCAGTTAGTGCAAAGGAAGAAAGTAACATGTCAAAGATGAGTTCAGGTTTCTTATTCAAGACTGTACCTGTAAACTGAAAATCCCACTGGTAAATCAGACTGCCGACCTGCTAGCCAGGTACAGAATCTCATTAAGCAAAAGATGTTTGAGATGTTGTCTTAACACTTCATTTGGATTCACTGTAAATTCACAACTTCACTGGCAAGCTGTCAGCCAGTGAGTTCCAGCTAAGGATTTCCTGCCTATTGTCAATGTGCCTTCTTAGCAAATGTGAAAGTCCAGGCCCTAATCACTCATAGATTGCAAAAGTTGACACATATTCTCTTCCCATCCCTCTACCCCCACCCCTACTGCATTTCATGTTGGGAAGAAATGCTAATATCTCAGCCAAATTAATAGATTCTGGGTTTGATGACATTCCCTCCTTCTCTCCCCAAATAAAAAAAAAGTAAAGGCCATTGTTTTATGATTATACTCAGGTACTAAAGACACCTCAAAAATTTTCCTTTTTAACCTAGAGATTGTTATTCAACATCACACGAAATTACCTGTGATGTAGATAATGAATCGTGAAGCCCAGGAGAAACAGAGGAAAGGCCTCATTAACGAAGAGATGTGCAGCTCTCAAAGGGTTACTTCTAAGCATTGTGGCTCATTTGGTCATTCCAGTGTTCATTCATCCATTCATTCAACAAACATATATTGAGTACCAAGAAAAATGATTACAGTATGGGTCTGATTATCAATGATATTACAATTTCAAAGTAGAAGTACTGGCAAATGATTATAGATATGCAACATAGGTGTAGATAGAAGTCAGAACAAGGATACAGAAGAGGAAGTGGTCCATTCAGATGTTGAGATGAGTTCAGGGAAAGAGCTTCAGGAGCTTTATATTTAATCACAGGATGCTACTTAGCTGAAGAACTATGTATGCACGGAAGCAAAGTTAGGAAGGAAGGAAAAACCATTCTCTTCAACTTCACCTATTTTAAACGATGTTCTATACCCATAGCATCTTTTTTATTATATTCCCGAGACGGCTGCTTCTGGCCTTCCTAACATCTTGCTGCCCAAAGCAATCAGCTGTCATTCCCTGAAGGTAGGATTTTCTTTCTTCAGCAGGGAAACGAAGTTTAATAAATAGTGCATTGACCAATGGACAGTGTGTGCAAATGATATTTTCTCTCTAAGATTTCCTCTATTAGATCAGATATGTAGTAGTTGGAAAACAAGCTGGGTTTTTAAAAAATACCCTTCTTCTGGCATTAATTATTACTATTGACATCTTGTTTGTGCAAAATCAAGTAGAAGGATAAACACAGTATGGGCTCAACAGCTGTAACATAAATGAGCACACACATTGCCCGGGAGGAGTTTTCCTGGCCTCTTTTTCCTTTACTTACTAAAATGTCTGTTGTCTGGCATCCTTCCTTCCTCATCTCTGCCTGTGATGAGGCTGCAGGATAGTTCTCAAGCAAAGCAGCATAGTCATTCAAGGAGCTTTCTGAAAACATAGAGGGGCCACTCTGGTCCTACTGAATCAGGATTGGGGCTGGCAGGACTCAGGGTTTTAAACAGCTCTGTAAGTAATTTTCATAATCAACCACAGATGAGAACATTTGTTCTACCCCCCCCCCCAAAATTCAGAGTCCATAAGGCACATATTTTCAAATATAAATATATCTCATATAGGTAATGTGTATATACTATTCATATATATTTACATTTTAATATATTAGAAACATATCAGAATGTACATGTTAGTGGATCTACAATTAGGCAGATATCATCCATAGTATGTGCCACATATAAACCAATGCAACACTATAGACCTTTTTCTCAACAAAGTTTATAACAATATGATAATTGTTAATATATTTTAATGTAATAGGTTATATAGAAGAAGCTGCTATGAAAAATGAAATTGGTTTTCTGTAAATAGGCCACTATATATTTGTACATGCATATAATGTGTATATGTATGTGTGTATATAGTAAATAAAGAGAGGGGCAAAGGTAGGTTTACAGTTGTTCATATGGAAAATAATATAATAATTAATAAATAATAATATAGGAATATACTCTGTTTCATGTACTCATAACTGTAAACCTACTTTTGCTCCTCCCTGTATGTGTGTAGCACCTATGCATATATGTGAATTTACTTACATATACTAGTATATATGTGCAAATGAAAAAAATTTCAAAACTGTGCTTTTAGTTATTTTTTCTCAATAATGTTTTATTGCTAGGAACAAGAAAATCCTTGCTCAGATCTGGTTTCTCAGCCACTAATGAAATTTGTTCTATTGTTTTATATTCACATTCTGCATTTTATTAAAAGCCCACACACACCACACACCTATACAATAGGTTTCCCTAGACTCAGCTATAATTGGTTTTATCAAACTCAAAAACACCATGAAAGGGTATTGTTTTGTCTTTGTGAAGGTAACTCAAGAGGAAGTGCCACTGATTCTGGAATCACACTCACTGTGTATCAAGAGAGGCAGCAGATCTTAAGGTTTTGGGCTCAAGGCCTCTGCTATAGTCCAACGAACATGAAAGATCCTTCCCAGATGACTGATGGGATTTTACAGGCCACCCAGGCATCAAACCATGGAGCCCAGGTGTTGAACCCTTGCAGGAAAGTGGAGTTCTCTGATGAGGGAACATATACTGTCTATCCCTGTGCTTTCCCACAGCAATTAGTACAATGTTCTTCTCAGAGTGGCTGTTCAAAAGATGCTGTTAACTGGCTCTTTTTGTTTGTTTTCAATAGTGAATATAACAAGACTGAAGCTAAAGCTAAATTCTATAATCAACACCATATAGCAGGGGTGGGGAAATTTATTGTCCCAGTTAAAAAGGCTAGACATTGAGGCATCTGGAAGAATGTGGGCTCTTGAGCCAGATAGCACTCACTGCACTTACATTCCAACTCTGCCTTTTACCAGGTAAGTGACCTTGATGGAGCAAGTCCCTTATCGCCATTGATCCTCATAAATAAAAGAGGGATACTATAATACAAGTGTATAGATTTTACACTGAATATTAAAAGCACAGTGATTCAAAAACCTGACTGCATGTTAAAATCTCCTGGGAAGCTTTTAAAAATACTGATATTGATATTACATTTATATATACTGATGTTGACATTTAAGAAATGCTGGTGCCAAGCCCTGCCTCCTATCCCCAGAGGTTCTAATTTAATTAGGCTGGTGTGAGTCCTGGATATCAGGGTTGTAAAATGCTTCCCTGGGTGAGTTTGATATGCACCCTGGGTTACGAACCACTGAGATAACTAAAGTATGTAAATACAATTTCAATGCCTGGCTATTAATAGAATTTCAACAAATATTACCTTGAGACTGCATGGATAAACACCCTATTCTACTGTTTACTAGCTTGTGATTTGGAGAAAGTTCTTTCAAATATGAGGACTTCAATAGCCATATTTGAAAACCAAAGTCATAAGTGTACCTATATAATGTGTTGTGAGAAATAAAAGATATTCCACATAAATCACTAACCATGGTGCTCAATGAAATATATTAAATGAATAATAACTATTTTCTCATTACTATTATCTCCACTTCCTTGTGACCCCAGAGCTAAGCTCAGTGGCAAGTGCTCTGTATATCTTAGTTGAATAATATATTAACATAAACAATGATGTTTTTCAACACAATTTGATAACAATATTACAATATCTTTTCTTTTTAGATTTCTCTACATACCTCAAAATATAAATTTTATCTAATATTGCTATTTGTATTTACAAACTATTCACATCTAAACTATATCATGATCATTTAAAGCAATGAAGTAATAGTTCTCAAAAACGGATTCTTTTTAGTCAAAATATCTGCTATCTATTCATTTATTTATTACTAGAGGCCTGGTGCATGAAATTGGTGCACTTGGGTGGGGGGGGGGGTCCCTCAGCCTGGCCTGTGCCCTCTCACAGTCCAGGAGCCCCGTGATGGATCGCCCCAAAGAGGTAGGCCCCGCCCATCTGGCTGGGACTCCTGGATGGATCGCTCCCACAGAGGGAGGCCCCACCCACCCACTGCAGCCAGCAGGTCAGTGGCCTGGGCCTTGTTCTTTGGGGTGATTGTAGAGCCCCCCAATTGATCTCCCCACCAGCCGGTGGCCTGGGCCTCCCTGTGCAGGGCAATCATGGGGCGATGGCCAGGCCCCTCACCAATTGCATCACACCTCTGTTGGCTGGCCTGGTGCCAGTGGGTGTCATAGTGTGGTAGTCTGGAAGGTCATCCAGACGATCTGCTATTTGGTCATTTGGTCAATTTGCATATTACCCTTTTATTATTATAGATACAAAAATAGAAAAATTCAGTCAATGTGTACTCTAACAAATTCCAGTAATACCCTTCTATCTAGGTCACCTTTGTTTGCTGACTTGCATACAATAAATATTCCAAATTTTAACTTTTGTTTTAATCAATATGTGCTTTTTTAATGTTCTTTCCTTCTTATTAGTCTATTACATTTGCTCTTTTTTTGTAACAGACTATTTTAAAAAGCAGTAAATGTCATTGACTCCATTACACACATAAACCTTTATTTAGGGGGAGTATATTTCATCTCTCCCATCCCTTTATCTTACACTTCTATGAAAGACTTTCCATTTTTACTGTCCTGTTTCTTCCTGTAAATAGCCCCTGGGATATTCTGCTTTGATTTCTTCCGCTCCTCCTCATTTCTGGGGCAGAGCTTTCCTTATCTGTGTTTCTTATTCTCTGTGTTGCTCTCTTTCAGAGTATGGTAATTTGCTCTCTGTAATTACTTCTATCTGGATGTGCCAGCATGGTGTAAGCAAGCAGCTCCTCTCACACTACCTAGAATAACAATTACCAGTCAGGTGCCTTATCGCTAGGCCATAAAAAGATTACTTGCTGAGCACTGAGGGAAATCCCCCATTCTCCAGGAGGAAATATAGGGCAGAGGTTTTAAAACCCTCTCCTCTGGCAAAAAAAAAAAAAAAAAAAAAAAGAGAGAGGGAGAAGAAGGAGGAGGAGGAGGAGGAGGAGGAGGAGGAGGAGGAGGAGGAGGAGGAGGAGGAGGCCTGCATTTACCCTTTCCTAAAACTTCAATGCTGAGGTAGATAAATGTTTTATGGCTGATGACATGTTCAGTTGAAAAGGGGAAGCAGTGTATGTAGTCACTTGTAGAAACCAATGAATTTCATGGCATGTTATTAGACATGACCGACAGGGTCATAGAGAAGATTTGGCTCTGTGTAATTCTCATTAATTCTTTCTGCAGATATACCCTCAATGCCCTCCTATCAAAAAAAAAAAAAAAAAAAAACATTAGAGACTCCCTACATTTTGGTATTTGGACATTTGATTATAATAGTTTTTCATCCTAGTATCTCCCAAGTTGAGAAACAGCATACATTTTGGTTTTAAGATATTTATGACATCCTTTGAAGATACTATACATTTATTTTGTTAGATAATAATATTTGCAGAATTCTTTATGATCTTCTGGGTGTATTCAAAAACAATATTTTATTTGAGCTTCATATCTATGCCAATTTGGAGCAGGATGAAAATCTTTCACTTTATTTTTAGGGTAAGGAAAATGGAGCCCCAAAAGGTCTAAACAACTTGTCCCTGGTCCCCAATAGTTAATGGCAGAGCTGGGAGTAGAACCCAATTAATGTGCCCTGAGAAAAGGATTCTTTCCACTTTAAATGCTGCCTCTCAAAATAAATCTTATTGAATCCACAGAATGCATCTGATGGGAAATCTTCAATATCTGAACAGTTCTAAAATTCACTATGGAACAGGATACTAAAATCCTCTAATTCATTTTTTTAATGTAGACCACCCTGGTCCATTACACTTACTCAGGTAAATAAGGGTGATTAAAAATATATTTCTGCATACATATGGACTTAGTAAGTATTATATAATGTCCCAAGGAGTTTTCATTGTCTCAGAAATACTCACCACCTGATTTGAAAGTTTATTTAGTGGCATACTAGCATTTGGCTGAAGGGACAGCCACTTATGAGGCTGGGGAGGAGGCACAATTAAGAATTTGAGGGAATCTTCCAGAGTTCAGAAAGATTTAAACCAATGTCACTGAAACATTATGAGTTACCTTAATTCTGACTTTCATTTACATATTTTGGAAAATACAATTTGCTTTACACTGTGGCAACAGAAAGGGGGAGGAGGAAGAGGAGGACCTGAGGTTGGAAGATGGAAATAGTAAAGGAGAGATGAAGAATGATGAACAGGTCACACACGAAATGTTTCATGTACATATTTTACAAAAAAAAAAAAATACCTGTGTCTGCAATGATGTTTCCTAACTGCTTTCAACATCATGAGCTGATAGATTACCTCCTGGCCCTTTTCCAGTTAACAAATGTAAATAAAGTCCAACTAAGAATCATCTTTTTTTCCTTATTCTTATCCTGCATTTTGCATCCAATTCTACTCTTCACAGAATTATCCAAACCTGAATTTCACTGATTCTTTTTAGAATTTGTGGTTATTTAGAGAGAGATCTTTCATTAATCTAGCGTCTGTCAGGGGTCCTCCAAGGATAAAGCCCTAGTCCTTGAACCTACTCATCTTCTACTCTTGGACAAAAGCAAAAGGTTTGTATAACCAAAAGGACATTTTGTAAGACCAAAAGGACAATATAATAACTCACAATTACTGATTCCTTACCATTTTTGAAGCATTGGATTTTTATAACACTTCCACAAGGTCGTTGATATTATTACCCTCATTAACAGATGAGAAAAGCAAAGCTTGGATGACTTGCCAAAGAAGACACAGCTGAGAGGCAGCAAGCCAAGACTCACACCCAGGTCTTACTCCATAATCTTGCCCTGGTTCACACAGCCCCCCTATGACTGTCTCTGGGGCTGGATTTAATGGCCTTATTTGCATCAGTGCCTCACAATGGGGGAAGTAATGGCAAGTAACTCAATTTTTCACTTGGTGACTATGATAATCACATACTACTCTGTTCAACATGAATATTCCAAAAAAAGAATAAATTGCCTTTCCCTCTACAGTGTCTGAGAACCATGCAAACATGGCTAGTGGGGAGGTATGTATGGTGATGGGCATGACGAAATGATGGCCTTTGATGGAGAATGAACCCAGGTCCAGCGCTGACCTTAGGTCTGTGGGCCTCTCAGTCATGATCTATCACTGTGTTATGCAAAACAATGTGGGGAGTTGGAACAATGAAATCATCTGACAAAGGGAACTGTCATGGTTTCCTAAGGAAAACAGAAGGAATTCCACACCCAGGAGGAGTTTCACACAGACTGAGCTCCCTATGGCTGAAGAGGCAAGACATACCTATAAATCATCTGCAAACAGTAGCAGCAAAATATAGCATATATTTTAAAAGCAGAGCTTTCAAACAAATAAACAAAAAGCAAAGGTTGCTGCTTCAGACAGATACTACTTATATTATCATCTAGTATTACAACTGGTCTTAAAAGCTACCTGAGAAATGGAGGTAGAGAACTTCCTAGAAAAAAGTGAGAAAGGCTAATAACTAAGTAATGACAACAGAAATGATAGCAGAAGCTAAAATAATGAGGGTTTATCATATGCCAAATATTGTGCCAAGAGCTTTACATGCATTATTTGATTTAATAATTCGAACAATTCTATGAAGTTGCACTATGATTAACTAATTTTATAGATGAAGTGGCCTCAGTAAAATTAAATAATTTACTCACAATTACATTGTTTAGGTGAGAATTGAAATACAAGAAATTCAGGCTCTGAAGCCTATAAAAAGCTCTCAGTTCATAAATATCTCCACAATTACAAAGTCAGGAAAAATGCCTGTGGTCTAAAAGATATAGCCTCCCCAGTAGGCCAAAACTCCAGGTTAAAATACTAATAACTTGAGAATGTTTTTTTCATCTCCACTGGTGTAAGATGGCTGAGTTAGTATGGAGAGTTCCTGATTTTTGAATCATATCTAATTTATTTTTCTTCTGTATTTTCTCATTTGATTCAAACTGAAGTCCACTGCTAAATCTGTGATCCAACGGTAAATTTAGAACAAGTGGACATCAGTTTATAGATTATTAAGGAAAAAAAAGCCTTCATCCTCAACTCTCAGCAAATGTTAAGACACTCCTCCTGTGATCTAACTACACCTTAGATATACAAGGTATAGCAATACATGGTGTAGTGTGATTTTGTTCAAAGATCTGTCTCTCCTTTTCTCTTTGCCTCTGTGCACTCCAATACCCACCCCGTGTGGGCTGAAAGCCCCTTGAAGGCAAATAATTTATATTTTCCTATGTACATTCCTTTTCAACCACCACTTATTAAAAATGTTAAATGGTTACATAAACCAAACCAAATGGAAAAGTAGGAAGGAGGGCTGTCTGGCAATTCCTGGTTTATAAAGACTTCTAAGAAATATTTGCCAGAAGCATTGCTTCAGGTAAAAGATAATCTAGCTAGATTTTGCAGCTAAGAGGACTTCTAGCATAATGAAAGAAAAATACCAAACTAATTTGAACAGCAATGATGTAAATTCACCAAATAACAATTTAGAGCTGTTACATTATAAAAAAAAGGGAGGGGAAAACTCCTATTAAAGTATCATAATAGTAATGAAAAGTCTGGGGAAGATAGGAATACTAAGAGGAAGCAAACCTATTAAGAAGCTAAATTTATCTAGATGAGTTACATTAGGTAATAAGTAAGTATCTAAAACCACCTCTCCTACCACTCACCCAAAGACAACTTTTGAGAATGTAACTAACAACAGCTCATTGTGCCAATGCCACACTTCAAATTGTATACCAGATATTCACAACCAAATTCGTTCTTTATAGTCTTCACTTCCTTATGACTCATCTTTACTTCATAGAATCCATTCTCTCATTATTTCATTAATTAATTTATCAGATACTTCCTGAATGCTAATAAGAGACTACAGAACAACTCTTGCACTACTGAGACATCTCCCTCTCTCTCTCTCTCTCTCTCTCTCTCTCTCTCTCTCTCTCTCGAAAAAAAAAACCCTAGGGGAAGATGCAATTTATTTTTTAATGTATTTTATTGATTTTTATTTTTTAAATATATTTTATTGAGGAAGAGAGAGGGATAGAGCGTTAGAAACACTGATGAGAGAGACACATTGATCAGCTGCTTCCTACACACCTTCTACTGGGGATGTACCTGTAACCAAGGTACATGCCCTTGACCAGAATCAAACCTGTGACCTTTCAGTCTGCAGGCTGACACTTTATCCACTGAGCCAAACCGGATAGGGCTGAGACATATTTCTCTTGATACATAACCGTGAATAATGGATATCTCACAAAAAGCTACGCACAACCCTGGCCACATGTCTCTCTCACACTGGAAAGACAGAATTATAATGGCATGTAAATTAGCATTTTGGGAGTTTCAGAGGCTCCAATCATTACCAGAATTGCATATTGTTGTTTTTTTTTTTTTAATTTCTTCCTCATGTAATTGCATGCACAATGAAAAGCTAAGCTGAACATAGTCTATGAAAAGCTTTTGGAGGGGAAACCCCAACACAACAGTATTAAGCTGGGAATCTTAAGGTATTATATGAAGCTTCATATTTTCACATGTGTTCTTATTTCTCCTCAAATAAACACTGTTTCTAGAGCCAGAGATGCCATATTAAGTTTTCACACTATTTCAGACAATGTTTATCATTGTGTTGGTCTTACAGTCACTAGTTAGTTATTAACAAAGGGAGAGAGTAAATGGAATCAGACATTAAGCCTAATAAACTAGGAAAGAGCAACTTCACAGATGCCCAGGGGAGAGCTGCATCCTCCACCAAAGGGACTTAGTCCCCAGTCAGGGGAGGAAGACTAGCCCTCCAATTACCCTGGAATAACTGGCCTCTTGGGGAGGGAGGATAAAACAGTAGGGAAATTCCTTTGCTGGATACATGCATAGTACTGGTAGAAGTCTATGACAAAGCAGAACTTTGAGACATGCTCAGTGAAAACCAAATGGCTACTGTAAAGGGGAGGAGTCTAACCTGGGAAAATCTGGGGAAAGGATCCAATAGGATAAGAGCATGAAAACCCAGAAGATCCAGGAAAGGGATTGGTTAGGGAACAGGCCCGGCACAGGCCCAGGAAGAATGAAGAAAGAGACTGGATAGTTTAAAAGACAGCCTGCTTGTTCCCCAAATCAAAAAAAAAAATACATGGAGGATTAGCAAGGATCTTGGGACTGTTGCTACTGGAGCCTGCCAGCTGTCTACATCCCTGAGGGTGTATTATTTGTAACCCCAATAAATCTTGCCACTACCCTTAAACTTTTCCCACGTGTGCCCCTGAAATCCTTTCTCATGACACTGTGAAAGCCCATTTTCCCAGGCAACATTTGGAACAGAGTAAGTGTCTAGTAAAGTGTCAGTCAGCTGATGAAACATTCAAATATCTTTCACTTAGCATTTTTATATCATGAAAGGAAACTTGATAGCTCAGTATAGAGATTTAAAGTAACTAGAACTAAAAGGTAGACTCTGAGTAGCTCTAATCTACAAAAGCAATATCCTAGATTAATAGGACTGCATGCCATCAACATCTTTGCTTCTTGGCTATAAATTTACATGGCAACAGTGCACTTAGAATGAAACACTTTCAGATCCATCCATCCATATTCATAGTATTCATATACATAGCAAATATGAAACATATCACCATCCTAAAAAAAAAAATGTATTTTATCCAACACATGGACCATAAGAACTGGAGTCTTCAAAATAGGTTCTGAAAATGTAAGCTCGACAATTTAAAACAAAATGAAAAAGGAACCCACCCTTTTATTATTGTTCTTAAATTTGCAACCTTATCAGTGACACCATCTATTTCAGGAACTAGTTTCATTTCAAAGAAAGCTGTTTTATTGCATGCAATGAGCTGAGAGATTGCTTCCCATTTTTTTCCTCCTGTGTTTTTTATTTATTAATTTATATTTATTGTTGAAAGTATTACAGATGTACCCCTTTTTTTTCCCCATTGACCCCCTCCCCAGGCTTACCACACAATTGTCTGTGTGTATGGGTTCCACATAACCTTTATACTAATAAAAGGGCGATATGCAAATTAACTGTCACTTCACAACAAAGATGGCAGCGCCCATAGCCATAAAGATGGCGGCACCAGCTGGAGCCATGGAGCCTGACGGAGCAGGCGGGATGCTTGGCTTCCTTCAGGTGGAATGCTTGGCTTCCTTCATTGCCCCAGCGACAAAGGAAGCCAAGCCTCCCACATGCCCCAGCCAGCTGCCGAGGCACAGAGCAGCCAGGGTGGGGCGGGATGCCTGGCTTTATTGCCAAGGTAATAAAGGCAGTCATCTCTCCCCACCCCGGCCACTCCAGGCCTGTGGGCAGCACACGTGGAGAGCCTGTGGGCCACGGTGAGCCTCTGGGCAGGCGCAGCGGGCCAGCGGAGGATGGCCTGTACTCTCCACATGGCAGTGGTGGCAGCCGTGAGCGCGCCAAGCAGAGCCTGTGACTGCAGAGTACAAATGTGCACTTTGGGTGCTGGCACCCATGAGTGAAGGCTGCCCTGAATCAGCCTCACTCGCTTGGGGTCTAGTGCTCTCCTGCCGGGCAGCAGGTGACAGGACGTGCTTTTCCGAATTAATGAGAGAAAACATTGATTCTCCCACTGCCTGCAAAGGTGGAAAGTGGAATGGGGAGACATGTGGGGAGTGAGCGAGGTTCCCTGTCTGGAGGTTCCAAATCCGCTATTGGTTCCTTTCACTGCTGACTAGAGATATACAGGGTGTCCCCCCAAAATGCATACACACTTTGAATAACTACTAATTCCAATGGGTTTAAGCATGAAAAGAAATAAACAACATTGGAGCTGTCATCTGTTAAAAGTGTGGGCACAAACTGGCAGTTGGACATTCCTTAAGGAGTCCCAGATTGGAGAGGGTGCAGGCCAGACTTAGGGGCCCCCCCTCTCCCCACCCCCATGCATGAATTTCGTGCACCAGGCCTCTAGTATATAATAAAGAGCTAATATGCAAACGGTCATCACACCTTCATGCCATAACATCATAATGGCTCAGACACTCAACACTGGGGAGAGAGGAATAGAGATCAACCAGGCACAAATGAGCTCACGAGATAGGAATGGGGACCAGCCAGGCACAAATGAACTCATGAGAGAGGAATGGGGACCAGCCAGGCTGTGGCCCGGGAGAGGGACAAGCTGCCCGCCTGGTGGTCCCAGGTCCCTGCAGGCTGTGGCCTGGGTGAAGCTGCCTGCCCACAGTCCTCTGCAGCTGCAGCCGGCCCAGGCAAAGCTGGCCCAGGTGCTGGGTGCCTGCAGCCAGCCAGAGGGAGGAAAGCCCAGGTCCCAGGTGCCTGCGACCAGCAAGAGGAGGGTATCCTGGGTCCTGGGTGTGGGATGATGTTAGGGGAGATCAGGCCTGCAGAGGAGCAGTTAGGGGAAATCAGGCCAGTAGAGGGGGAGTTAAGGGCAATCAGACAGGCAGGCAGAGGTGGTTAGGGGAGATCTGTCAGGCAGAGATGGTTAGGGGCAATCAGGCAGGCAGGCAGAGGGGTTAGGAGCAATCAGGTAGGCAGGCAGGTGAGCAGTTAGGAGCCAGCAGTCCCTGATTGTGAGAGGCAGACAGACATCCCTCGAGGGGTTCTGGATTGGAGAGGGTGCAGGCCCGGCTGAGGGATCCCTCCCCACCTTCCGTGCACTAATTTCGTGCACCAGGCCTCTAGTATGCATATAAGTTTTTTGGTTAATCTTTTCTTTCCCCCTCTCCCCCCTTCCCTCTGAGATGAAGCACAAATACAGTTAGTTTTACAGTCAATTGATTGGAGGTTGAGGATATGAAGGGAGCAATAGATTCCATATTTTCATGTGAACAAATCCAATTGTACCAAGAAAACATTCTTTGTTTTATATTTACATGATATTGTCTAAGGAGGTAATGGGTAAAGGAAGTGACAAATAATTAGTAGAAAAATGATATTAGTATTCATATTTATATACATACTAGAGGCCCGGTGCACGAAATTCATACATGGAGAGGGGGTGTCCCTCAGCCCAGCATGCACCCTCTCCAATCTTGGACCAGCAGTTGGACAACCCTCTCATAATCTGGGACTGCTGGCTCTTAACTGCTCGCTTGCCTGCCTGCCTGATTGCCCCTAACTGCTTCTGCCTGCCAGCCTGATCACCCCCTAACCACTCTCCTGCCAGCCTGATCGCCCACAACTGCCAGCCATCTTGTAGGGACCATCTTGTGGTGACCATCTTGTGGTGGACATCTTGTGATGACATGAGGGCAGCCATCTTGTTGCGGACATCTTGTTCCAACGTCATGGTGGCCATCTTGTGACGATGTCACGCAACGCCACCTAGGCTATTATTATATAGGATATACTAGTATATTATATACTAGAGGACAAATGCACGAAATTCATGCAAGAGTAGGCCTTCCTTCCCTTGGCTACCCGCACTGGCTTCTCTCTGGAACCCAGGACCTGGGCTTCCCTCTAGCCACTGGCAGGCTTCCCCGCAGCCCCGGCTTCATCCTGAAGTTCATCTGGAAAAACATCTGGTCTAATTAGCATTTTATGCTTTTATTATTATAGATATGTAGTTAACAGTCCTTCTTTCTTTCAACTGCCCTTCCACCTTTTGAAAAAAAAATTATATATATATATATATATATATATATATATATATATATATATATATATATCTTAACATTAATAGGAGCAATAATGACTTGATTGAAAATTAAAAACACTTCGAAGAATATACTTTTCTCATCAGGCCACATATATAGAATTTTAAAATTCCTTTTCGTTTTTACATACTGATGAGAAATAATGGCATACAAACCATTTATTAAACTGAATTTTATGCCTGGGGAAGACTGGATAGTAGATTGCTGAAGGATTTGAATTTAGTGGTTAAATGGGGTAGTGTGAAAACTAATCTAATCTTAATATTTAGGCAGTATTTCTCTCCAGGGTAAGCTATTCATCTGAAGAACACAGCCACCCTAAAGAGAAAGATGAGCTAGAAGGCACAGATTTCAGGCCCTCTGAAGTGTAACAGTGCATTCCCCACTGCGGAAATAGACACATATTTCTCCAGAAAGCACTCTTCTTTTTAACCCTTATGTCTCCAACAACAAACCAAGGGCACTTGTGACACACGATGAGGACAGGTCCACACAGAATGCCCTGATGCTTTCCTCAACCTTCTTTTCTATTTCATTTCATAGAAGACTCAACACACTAGGTTCTTTTAAAGGTCATTTACTCCCATTTTTTCTTTCTATGAAACAAAAGGACGGAGAAGGGATTCTGTGTTTATGAGGGAGGAGATAAACTTGAAAGTACTGGTTCATAGTACGAATACTGAATTATAATATAATTGGAAGAAGTAGGTTTAAACATCTTTTCTCTTGACGAGTTGAGTGGGTGCAGCTAAATTCATTATCTATCTGTACTCTAAAGGTAAAATGAGCTTACATCCAACTTCCAAAGACTACCTGGCATCTGACAACACTGCTTTTGGTATGTAGCCCAATGCATGGCACATAGTAGGCACTCAATAAACAGCTTAAAATGAATAAATTAGATCATTTGAATGCTGCTAAGATTTCTATAAAATGCTTTGAGTACTATAAATATGGTATTATGAACTATTTCTAGCATAATTCAAACAAGAACAGTTACTTTTCTTTTGCAGCACACGGCGTTGCTTTAGAGAGAAGTCAAACTTATTAAAATGCCTCTTGTAGTATGTGGGCCCTGCTGAGTTAGTCTGCTATGGATAGGTAGAATGATAGATGAAGTGATAAATGTACCATTACGGAAATGTTTCTGTTATCAAAATTCTGGTACCTGATGTGTTTACTTCAATAGATTCCAAGCACCTCCTGCTCCTAGTAGTCTTAGAGAGATGAATTAACTTAGAAAAAAAAAAAACACCACAAAAAACAAACAAACAAACAAACAAACAAACAAAAAACACCCAAAAATCTATAGATAGTAAGCTCAGGGGAGCAGTCCATTTATGTGTTTATTATTTTTATTTTGCTGGGACCCACTATCACCAAAAATAAATCTTAGAGAATAAATGCTACTTTTCAAGTCTATCCTAGCAAGAGCAATATAAAAATAATTTAGGACCAACCGTGTAATTATGTGCATTTATTCCAACCTTCCATTACCAGAGATAACAAGATGAATAGTGAAATGTGAACTTTAACAATCCTGTAATTATAGCCACTGAACTGTACGTTATTGAAAGAATTGTGCAAAATTAAGATGCAAAAGAATCAACTGGGTATGTAAATAGAAATGAAACAGTAAAATAACCAAGTGATGGAGAAGTAATATAGAAAGCTAAATTGCTTTCTGGCATCTTTTATTGCCATGTTTTCATTTCTTTAACAAATACTCGTTTTATTTTTATTATTTTGCCACACTTTTTACAATTACATATTTGTTCAGTAGCTATAACCAACTCAATCAAATATTCTGGGTTTGCTTTTCATTCAGTTTTCTTTTCTTCTTGTTTTTTTTTTTTCCCTAGATAATTGGAATTGATAGAGTGTTTTCCATGAGCATTTTTTACAATGAAAGCAATAATAAATACTTCACTGGTATTACTTCAACTATAATAATTTATGTCTTTGCTTAGAAGGTGCAAGTCCCAGCAATAACAACTACGTTTAGGAGAGTCTTGGTATTTTAGGTATGACAATGAGCATGCCCAGTAAGAATTCAATAAGAGTATCTCATTCATCAGTAGATGGTTTGGGATTTGCTGAGAGCAATTTGGGTGTTGATGAGAGTGTCAGATTCATAGACTTAGGAAAGAATGTCCTTTTATTCATTCAACCCTTGAGTTTTCTCAAGGCCTCTTTTTATATATTGCAGGTGTTGTATCTTAAGGGATACCAGGACAAGATATGCTTTTCCAGAATTAGGTCATCCTTAATGCTCAATTTTATCTGCTAATAAGGATCAGCAGATAACAAAATAAATGCTAATAATTAGTCTATATTTTGTTTAAAATAAATATGTGGAATTTTTTTGGGGGGGGATTAGAAAAGAAAATGGAGATTTCAGAATATTCATCTTCAGGGAAATATGTTAAATTAATACTAAAATCATTCGCATATCCAAGTGCAACTTGACTAACACAAAACATGAAAATAACACAGAATTTTAAAAAATCACATTGTATGATCAATAAGATGTACAATCAGGAGAAGAGTATATCCATTCTTTTTACAAAGAGCCAGTGGTAGAAAATGGTCCAAAGCATATTTAAGCACATTCTCTGTGTGCTTTTAATCTTCCTTGAGTTTTCCTATGAGAGATTATTATGAGATATAATAAATTAAGAAGATCCATGCATCTCCTTGGGGAAAAGCTACTGCAAGATAGAATCTGACCTTGGAAATTGTTTTTATTCTATAAGAGAGAAAAGAAAGAATAACAAAGAAATGTATTATACAGAAGAATAAGCTACTGAGGTGAAAACTATAAGAATAGAGACCCTGCATACCAGCATTTATAATTATAATTGCTCTCTGAAAATCATTTAAAGGACTTTCAGAATCTGTTTTCAAAATATAGAAACTCCCATAGTTCATTTTTTCTTCCTTTACAATTATGAATGGGTTCTCTCTCTCTCTCTCTCTCTCTCTCTCTCTCTCTCTCTCTCTCTCTCTCCCCTTTAGGCATGCATATGAAGGTTTGACATAAATGTAATTATGTAAATATTACTAAAATGGCCATCTATATTAGCATATTAATTGTTCTGCAAAAGAGTAAAACAAAAAGTTTAAAACGTGTTTAGCAGCCCTAGCCGGTTTGGCTCAGTGGATAGAGCATCAGCCTGCAAACCAAAGGGTCCTGGGATCGAGCTTGCAGTGTAGATACATTCTTTTCACTGGACTCAAACTCACAACCTTTCAGTCCATGGCCCGATGCTCTAACCACTTAGCAGACCAGCTGGGGCTAAAATCAATAAAAACATATTTTAAAAAGATAAATGGAACAACAAATCAATGTTTCTCCCTCTCTCTCTTCTTTCCTCTTCCTCTCTCTTAAAAAAATCAATTAAAGAATAGAAAAACATGTAAACAATGATAACTCTATGAGTAGACATAATTATGTTTTGGTGTTTTTTTTTTTCAGAACTGGACTACCACAGTCTCCTTACTGTTTGATGATAAACTGAAGCAGTTAGAAAACATCTATGTAATGTTGATATTTTTCTCACATTATGTGATAGAAATACCACCAGGCATCATTAGCTGAAACAATTTCTACCTCCCTGTATGACTTTGGGGAAGTTATTTAAGTTTAGAGTTTTGGGGTTTAGTGTCTGAAACAGTATAACACCTACTATGCAGGTTTGATACAAGTATTAAACTCAATGCATGGAAAGTATCTGACATAGGACTTAGAACATACAATAGTATTAGGCTCTTAATAAAAGCTAGCAATTCATATTATAATTAACTTATAGCTAACTGTAAACTTAAGTCACTTTCTGGCAACATATTTGTGATTGGAAAGAGGAAAAATATCTGTGAGGAAAGGATCCACATGAGATTCTACTGGAGGTTAAGAGGTAGCCCCAAGCTGGCAGTTAGCCATGGTGGTGAAAACCATGGATTTGGAATCAAACATCCCAGCAAACCTTCCTGGATGAGTTATTTCACCTAAGCCTCAGTTTCTTCTTCCACAAAACAGATATTATAATAGTTGCCTCATTTCAATAAGGATTCCATGCAATAATGTACATAAAACACTTAAATAGTATCGGGCCCATAGTCAATTAATAAATTGGAGCTATTCTTCCTCATCACATAGTGGGAAAAGAAGTGAGGACAAGTTTAAAGGACGCCAGCAAAGATAGACTATTCTTACTCCACACCTCTACTCATTTGTCGTGTCTGTTTGAATAATACCATTAAGTAAATTAACCAAACAGTGTGTAAAGGTCAATGGGACTGAGACACTTTCTGGATGTAAACCAACAAATAAACTCAATATATGGAAAGTGTACTGAACTCTAAATAGGGTTGGGGGTGGGCATAATGAACCATTAGCTGACTGTGAGTCAGCAATGTGGTATCATTATTTCATAACAGACACTCACTTGCATACATTATCAGCCACCCTCTCTGTCTTCAAGATCGGTCATGTTCTTGCTGAAATGCTTTTGTCTGGCTCAAGTTCCCACATTGTTCAAAAGCCTGGAGAAATTAAACTGAACAAGAGACTATCAAGCAAACTTATTAAAGTGAGATGAATCATAAATAATTGGAAAATAGAAAATTGTAGGGTGACATCTGTCTATAATTTTAAGATGAGCTTTTATTAAAGGGATGCTGGCTCAACTGCTGATGTCACCATGAGCATCGAGAAAAGAAATGAGCACAAATCACTACATAACAAGTGGGATATTAGGAAAACACTTGTATAATCAAAACTTTGAGCCTTATGTCAATTTAGAACAGAGGTTGAAGGACGGAGGAGATGACAACTTCAAGTTCTATTCTATACAAAATTCTTTTAACCCAACCTTGTGAATTTTTATGCTGTAATGTATCACATTAATCTTGATAACTGAAGTGAAAAAAATCTCGGGGGGGGGGGCGCATATAAGTTAAGTGAGCTGACTAAGGCAAATAGGGAATCATTCATTCAGTGGCCAAGCCAGAAATGGAACCCTAATATTTGAGAAATCTCTTAGCCCACAGGCTTTCCCTGATGATCTGCAAGAAGCAGCCTGCTTTCACTACAATGAAAAGTTCTTATAAGATTTTGCCTCACTTTCTGACTTGTACAGTTTCTTAGTGTCTCAGACTCACTCCACCCAATGGCTCATGAAACCTTTGCCTTTCATGAATGGGTTTCAAGAGATTCTTCTTTTTAAAGTACATAATTCCAGGTAGCACTCATAATGAAAGATTCGTTATATACCATTGACATTGCTAAGTTCTTCATAATGTTGACGTCACTACCAACCATCTTTCCTATAAAACTAGGCAATGAATAACTGGCATCCTCCTTGACACATAGGCCAAAATATAGTTGGCTAAAGGATCTATCAAATACTCTAAAGTTCCTATTATTTTCCCCTACAGATCAACCTCTTTATAATTGATCTGTCCTTTCCTCAGGTTGTTTTCAGTGTCCAATATTGTTTATACCTTCTACCTACTTGCAAAACTTTCTACAGTATCCACTAGCTCATCATTTAGTATATCTCTTTTGAAACACCATTTTCAAAACAACTAGTCTTCCCTTTGCTTGTATATCTTTTTGATTCTTTACCTCACTATTATCTGTTATTTCAACTCCATTATCCAATGCTGCAAGATATTTTTCATATAATTTGGTCTGAGGGTGACTGTACAAAATTAATTTCCTGGCAGAAAATTTGGCTGTTTTGGATGGCTTTGATGTAATTATTTTTCTTTCATTCTAGGAAATGTAATCTACAAAATTTAATCTGAGAAAATTCACTAATGGGAGATGGGAATTAAATTAAATGAATGGTTGGAATCTTCACATAATATCATTTTTTAAAAATCCAGGTTATTTATTTCCAACCCAAACTCTCATGGGGACTGATGACTAGGATGGAAATTATAAGGTTATTTGCTGCTTTTATTTTCCTGTATATCTTCTGATAGAGTTGCAAATATCCAGGGAATGGTCTAAAACACAGTTCAGAACACAGCAAAGGCAGACAGTCCACAAATTAAATCATTACCCATTGCTCAATTAAACATTGCAATGATGCTATGGAGATTATTGACTCTGTATAAACCAAGAAACACTGAACCCAGAAGAGCCTGCTGGTGAAAATAATAGTATTCACAGAAAGAGGTTAAAGTCTCTTACAACAAAAATTAGGGTGAGGAATTTTTCTTTGAGTAAATTGTTCTTATTAAAATATATAATTCATATGCATTTACAGCCTCAACACTTACCACCAACTCTGACAAAGGCATGCTTAATAAGTGCTTGTGAACTTAATATAAATTTATTTCAAGGACTAAAGAGCAATGGACCCATAAAGTAGTCTGCCTCAATCCTCTTAATTTCTTATAACCATCCCTAGTATACAATCATTAAATTTATAAATTGGGATATTTTTAAAATGGGATATATCCACTTTTTATGCCCCCACAGGAACTCTGTTACTGACATGTTCCTTAATTGCCAAGGTCTGCATTTTGCAAAGTCCCATAAGAGTTGAGGTAATAATCCTAATATATAAAAAGGCAGGGGCCATCACAACTGAAACAACTGGATGGATGACCGAAGAGCAGACTGCATGCAGTGACCAGGCCGGCAGGGGGATTAGTGAGGGACAACCAAAGACCTGAACAGCAGGCTGTGTGAGGCAACCAGGCCAATGGGGGAGGGGGCACTTGGGGGTGACCAGGCATGCAGGGGGGGCAGTAAGGGCAATCAGGTCAGTAGAGGGGGCAGTTAGGGGCTATCAGGCCGGCAGGCAGAGGTAGTTAGGGGTGATCAGGCTGGCAAGGGGGGCAGTTAGGAGCAATAAGACAGGCAGGCAGGTGAGCAGTTAGGAGCCAGCAGTCCTGGATTGTGAGAGGGATGCGCAACTGCCGGTTTAGGCCCTATCCCTGGGATTGGGCCTAAACCAGCAATCAGACATCCCCTGAGGGGTCCCAGATTGGAGAGGGTGCAGGCTGTGCTGAGGAGACCCCCCACCTCCCATGCATGAATTTCGTGTACCAGGCCTCTAGTGTTCTACATAATAATGGAAATTTTAAGGAGCCCTGATTTATTTTTTATTATAGTATATACAACAGTTGTGTCAGGATACCCAAAGTCAACTTGAGACGTCACTCTTTTACATAGATGTGCAAACATTAGAAGAAGCAGAAACATAGGGGTCTCCCTTCTATTTTTTTTTTTAAGTTTATTTTGGAGACAAAGGAAGAGAAAAGAGAGAAACATCGATGTGAGAGCATAATTGAACCAGTAACCTTTCCACCCAGCAACCTTTCAGTACATAGGATAATACCCAACCAACTGAGCCACAACCAACCACAGTGGGGTTCCCAGGGTTCCAATCTTGAATTCCCTTCCCATAGTGATGTTTAAACCATTAAACCTAGCATCACTCCAATCTTTCTCAAATCCTAGGACTACCACTACCTAGGTCAATGATGTTGGTGATGTTATTACATTTATCTGATTCTCAGTTTCATCATCTGCAAAATGAAGAACATAGAATATATGATGTGTAATTTATAAAGAATAAATTAAAGTAAAACAAATAAAATTCTTGGCACTGTACCTGACATGAATTAAGTACACAATCAATGTTAGCACTCATTTTTTTTCTCCTTCCCGACACTTTCCTTTCTCCAATGTGGCATTACAGAGTGGGTACTGGACCATGAGCTAGGGAATCTTAGTTCTTGATCTGGTCCTGAGCAAGCTTTCTATCATATCTTTCTTCTCTTCCATATGTAAACAAACAAATAAACAAGCATTTTACGAAATTAGTACTTAATAAATTATGATGGGTATGAATATCCAGTCCTCCAACTATCCAATACAGTGATTATTCAGTGGCTATACACTGAGCAGATAAAATGTGGCAACATGGACTGAGGAACTGAATTTCCAGTTTTATTTAATTTTAATTAATTAGGATTTAGATTTTTAAATGGATAATGTCTTCTGTTACCAAAAAGCTGTTTAGCTTCATGTTTTAAATGTTGCTACTTGAAAATTTTAAATTACAAATATGGGTCTCCTCAAATCTCCATGGGAGAGTGCATACAGATAGACATGCATTAATTCCCAAAGTTTTCCTCATGCTGTGCACATGCTTTCTCTCTGAACTAGGAATAATGAGGTTAACACTACAGTTCTTTTGGTTTTTTTGGTAGAATATATATTGTAATAAACAATGAATGAAGAGCAAAAAGATGATGTAAATGAGAGGAGATACCGAAAATTACTGACCTGGGAAGGAGAGAAGACAGAGGAGAGGGGTCTAAATCAGAAGTAAGTATACCACAGGTAATTTACCAGTGTTCTGATTCTCATCCCATAATCCCAGGACTAAGTAAGGTCTGTTGGTGTTCGTCATGGTACTCTGTGTCTTAGTCTGAAAGGCCTGAGGAGAAGGGACCTTGTCTGATTTATTTTGAATCATTTCTATAAGACCCTAGTGCAGTACATGTCACATCTATATATATAAAAGCTCAGTGACCCAACGGGCGGAACAACCAGAACGACTGGTCAATCAGTCGCTATGACATGCACTGACCACCAGGGGGCAGATGCTCAATGCAGGAGCTGCCCCCTGGTGGTCAGTGCACTCCCACAGTGGGAGTGCCGCTCGGCTGACCCAGATGAGCAGCGCTCCCACAAGGGGCTGATCCCTGCAGGCTATTCCCCCCACCAGTGCACAAATCTGTGCACTGGGCCTCTAGTAATAGATGTTTAATAAACATTTGTTGAACTAAACTAAATTTTATCTATGTTATCAGAAAGTAGGCTGGTCTTAACCTCTTTTGAAAACATCTTATAAATGTTAACATTATATATATAAATGTTTGAAGGTACCTTTAAAAAAATGGTATATAAGTTCGAGTTAGTGCTATTTGTGCCAAAGCAGAGTATCTATTCAAAATGTTATAATAGCTAAAAACTCTTCTATGGCAAGAAAGCAAATACAAAGAAGATAAACAAAACTTGTTCTCTTTAATGACTCAGCAGATAAATATGTGTGGGAGTAAAAAAAAAAAAAAAAAAAAAGAAACATCAGCATATTTCAAAGGCAAACCCTTGTCTAGGTGCATTTTTCCATTAGCTGGACCAAGTAGAAATGCTGCACTTTTCCCCCCTCCCTGTTCTCCACTCTTACTCTGCAGTAGTGTCACTGCCAGAAATGAAGATGCCAAAGAAAGCACCAAGAAATCAATGCTCCTGTTCTACAGGCCTCATGATGCCCTGCTACCCAATTCAACCACAGTTATGAGAGGAACCCACAAACTAAACCCAACCAAAGAAAATGCAATATTCCAATATTTTCCTTTCTATTGTAACACTTTAGCTTATGATTTAGGAGGAGAAACCAAAACAGCCTGTTTGGGACTTTATTTAAATAAAATGTCTAGCCGAAACCGGTTTGGCTCAGTGGATAGAGCGTCGGCCTGCGGACTGAAGGGTCCCAGGTTCGATTCCGGTCAAGGGCATGTGCCTGGGTTGCGGGCATATCCCCAGTAGGAGATGTGCAGGAGGCAGCTGATCGATGTTTCTCTCTCATTGATGTTTCTAACTCTCTATCTCTCTCCCTTTCTCTCTGTAAAAAATCAATAAAATATATTTTAAAAAAATAATAAAATGTCTAATATTAAAGGTCAATGAAAAATGTGATCTCTTCCCATATACCATTATTATAAGAACACTGGCATTTGGAATTTCTAAATAGCAAGTAGGTGTAACTTATATTCAGTTGTAAAGTAAAAGGGTCTCCACTAATTTGCCTAAGCAGGTTGCATTTTCAATAGCTAAAGAACCCTCCATTTAACACTGGCAGATCTATGTAGTCTTGGAGAGAAAAATGAATGTGAAATACCATCATCCTAATGAAAGGTTGAACTTATAACATAAATGTATGTGAAGGGATACATTTTTTTTCTGAAAACTCTCTTTGCACTTATTATTTCAATTTCACCTAATTGAGTCATTAAAAATAGAATAGTATTATGTATTTGTAAAAATACTGCCTAGTTATTATTTTCCCTCTTTGGTTTAATATAAATGCATTGTATTTAATTTCCTAGTATTTTATTGTTTTCATACTCCTGTACCTTTGCATTATAGAATTTTCCATTATAAAGAACAAAGCATAAAATTATGTGCCTTTTTAAATTATGAATGATTTAACTAATTTCAACCCCATGCCTGGAATTGGATTAAGAAAAATTAAACTTTTATGCCCAGCTGGTGTGGTTCAGAAGTTGAGTGTCAGTCTATGAACCGGAAGGTCACAGTTCCGGTCAGGGCACATGCCCCGGATGCAGTCTTGATCCCCAGTGTGTGGTGTGCAAGAGGCAGCCGAACAATGATTCTCTCTCATCATTGATGTTTTATGTCTCTCTCTCTCTCTCTCTCCTTTTCCTTTCCTCTCAGAAATCGATAAAAATATATTTAAAATAAAGAAAAACTAAACTTTTAAAAATGCTCATAAGTAATCATATTTTTCTACCACCCTCATGAAGGGTTAGCATAAGCTTTCTACTTCTGTCCCCTCTCAGAGACTAATCATCCACTTTCCAATGGGGTCATTAGAGCTATTGAAAGCAATCAAAGACAGAAAGGAGGAGGTTTCAGGACACTTCATAATTTTATGCAAAATTATGGCAGACAGCAAAAAGAGCACAAAATGGGGAGAAATGAAATGAAGTGAAGCAACAAATGACAGACTGTTGAAGGAAAATTAAAAGAAATGAAAAGGGAAAGAAAGAATGATAGCCACAGATATCACGGTCTCAGCACAAATACAGAGACACCCATCACTGGGTCAGTGCCCAATGACGGCTGACACTGTTCTGCAGGGTTGCACCCCAAGCACCCATTATTCTCTTCATCTGCTAAAGAGTAGGTGTCAAAATGATAGATGCTAGCTCACTGTATCAACATTTCCCTATAGCCTTGCAGCCCATTATCAACAGAGATAAACCTGCACCAGGATACATTGCTTATCAGAATATGGGCCAGGAAGAGTTCAAAATGGTCTTAGAGTGAACAGAATTTTATAGTCACAAGTTCCCCAGAGCAACTGAAAAGCACTGCGATATTCTATGCAGGAGTTGGAATCAAAATATCATTTTATTCCAATCTGTTTGGGTTGGTGTGATAACAAGTATTCCATTGAAATGAGGTAAAATGATGCTTTTAAAGGAATAACTGGTCTTCACAGCTTTTTCTCTTGTTTGGAATTTTTTTAAGAAAGGAGGGGGAAATGTAGACAAGACTTAAGGCAAATGAGATGAAGCTGTTTTAACTGTCTGAGCTGTTGCCAAATGTATGGCTGCTATTGCCATTGGTCTTCTGTCCTCACAAGGAAGCATGATAATACTAATTAGAGCTATCAGGCTAGGAGGAGAAAGATGAGGGGGGGTATGGAGAGACATTTTAATGTTGGGATCAACTGAACTGGGACATACTTCTGACAGATATTTCAATCTAAATGAATCAGATTGCTCTAGGAAATACTATAGAAGACTATCCTAAATGGTCCCTCACTACTTCCATCCATCATATACATCTAAAAATATCCCCTCTGAGTTTTTATTGTTGCCCTAATCCAAACCTTGTTATGCAAAGACTCTTTAAATAGAAATGCCATTCTTCATCTTTCTAAAATAAAGGCAAAAGCCTTTTAACTCAGTCATTTGGTGATGATAGAGTTAACCCGGCTGCTAATTCCGTGTTAAGTTGTTTTGCATAAAGCCCAGCTTTAGAGCAGTGATGGGACTAATGGACTCCACAGTGCTTTTGTCTTTTTGTATGGGGCCTGGGTTGATTTCTTAGCAGCTTACTCACATCGCTTTCTCTTTCTTTTGCAATTACATAAAGATAATCTAGGGCTTTTCTCAACATCTCCAAGGTATGTTTTGCTATGAAATATAGATTCCATTTTCTGTTTGGGATCACGTTATTTAGTAAACCCTTGTTCATACTATCTACATCTATTTGACCTTTTTCCTCCAAATTTCTGTATTTAGAGTAAATATACCGATTTCCTTCCCCTCCGCCCCCAACATTTGAACACTTTCTTTATGTCATTAGCATGGTCGGTGGTCAAATAAAATTGGCAAATTTATTTTGTTATTGAGATCAACATATACTGTTCCCAATAGGCTAAGTTGAAGGAGAGATGAATGACCCCAACAGGAATATATGTTCACAATAGATTTTTGTTGTTGTTCTATTGAATTTCTTTTAAAGTAGAGCTAATGGTATAAAAGCTACACTCTTTGCCTTGGGCATCTTGGCAATTGTGAAATCACTGGAAGTTTAAAAAATTAAATCAATACAAGAATGAAAGCCTTAAATTTCAGCCATAATGTGTAGTGTCTTCAGTCCTATTATTCCATTCTCCTGGATCCTTGGAATCTTGATATCTACAGTTGAAGTGATAACGTACCATTCTCTTGTATTTGATCATTGCTCTTGAAGTCAATTATTAGCACCTGACTTCATGCTGTGTTCCTGTGTCATCCAATTTAGTTTGTTTGGAACAGTACCAGATAGGCTTCCTTTTTATCAGTTTTAACGGGGGCTGGGGAAGAGCATAGGAAGGAAGGAAGCATTCTATGTGCAGCAAGAAAGGCAGTCAGCTGGACTCAACTGATTCTTACAAACCTTGGGGGACTGGAAATGAAAAGCTGGGGAAAAAGAAAAGTGGGTTGAGGATAGCTTATGGGTGCCATAGTCAGCTAGCATCAGCTCTCAGTTAATTAAATACACATGTGCATTATGCTTTGTCTTAGGGGTGTAAAGAAAGTAAATGACTCCTTTCCCAGAGCCTTGTTAACTTGTGCAGGCCACTGATGATTTCAGTTAGCATGTTACCTCTGCACAATAACATCTCTGCAATCAAATTACTCTCCAGAGGAAAACCATACTCTTCACAGTTTGATCACAACTATGAACTCTAATCATACATATACAGGTAATTTCCCTTCCTCATTCATATTTAAAAGACTAGAGTTTGCATGTACCATATTCTAAAAACCTGTAATAATCACCAGCATTTATTGAGCAACTATTATGGCTCAGATTTTTCATAGATTATCCTAATCTTCACAGCAGCCTCATAATATGGGGTTTGAACCCATTTTTTTTTTTTTTTTTTTTTTTTTTTTTTTTATTGCTTTAAGTATTACAAAGGGTATTACATATGTGTCCATTTTATCACCCCGCCCTAGACAGTCCCCCAGCCTCCCCTATCCCCCAGTGTCTTATGTCCATTGGTTATGCTTATATGCATGCATACAAGTCCTTTAGTTGATCTCTTACCCCCCTACCTCCTGCCCCCCAACCCTCCCCGGCCTTCCCGCTGCAGTTTGACAATCTGTTTGAGGCAGCTCTGCCTCTGTATCTATTATTGTTCAAAAGTTTATAATGGTCTCTATTATCCATGAATGAGTGAGATCATGTGGTATTTTTCCTTCATTGACTGGCTTATTTCACTTAGCATAATGCTCTCCAGTTCCATCCATGACGTTGCAAATGGTAAGAGTTCCTTTCTTTTTACAGCAGCATAGTATTCCATCGTGTAGATGTACCACAGTTTTCTAATCCATTCATCTACTGATGGGCACTTAGGCTGTTTCCAGATCTTAGCTATGGTGAATTGTGCTGCTATGAACATAGGGGTGCATATATCCTTTCTGATTCGTGTTTCTGGTTTCTTGGGATATAATCCTAGAAGTGGGATCACAGGGTCAAATGGGAGTTCCATTTTCAGTTTTTTAAGGAAACTCCATACTGTCTTCCATAGTGGCTGCACCAGTCTGCATTCCCACCAGCAGTGCACAAGTGATCCTTTTTCTCCACATCCTCTCCAGCACTTGTCGTTTGTTGATTTGTTGATGATAGCCAGTCTGACAGGTGTGAGATGATACCTCATTGTTGTTTTGATTTGCATCTCTCGGATGATTAGTGACTTTGAGCATGTTTTCATATGTCTCTTGGCTTTCTGAATGTCCTCTTTTGAAAGGTGTCTATTTAGGTCCTTTGCCCACTTTTTGATTGGATTGTTTATCTTCCTTTTGTTGAGTTGTATGAGTTCCCTATAAATTTTGGAGATTAGGCCCTTATCAGATATGACATTGGCAAATATGTTTTCCCACACAGTGGGTTTTCTTGTTGTTTTGTTGATGGTTTCTTTTGCTGTGCAGAAGCTTTTTATTTTGATGAAGTCCCATTTGTTTATTTTCTCTTTAGTTTCAAGTGCCCTAGGAGCTGTGTCAGTGAAGAAATTGCTTCGGCATATGTCTGAGATTTTGTTGCCTTTGGATTCTACTAGAATTTTTATGGTTTCCTGTCGTACATTTAAGTCCTTTATCCATTTTGAGTTTATCTTTGTGTATGGTGTAAGTTGGTGGTCTAGTTTCATTTTCTTGCATATATCTGTCCAATTTTCCCAACACCATTTATTGAAGAGACTATCTTGGCTCCATTGTATGTTCTTGCCTCCTTTGTCAAATATTAATTGAGCATATTGGTTCGGGCCGATTTCTGGGCTCTCTATTCTATTCCATTGATCTATATGCCTATTCTTGTGCCAGTACCAGGCAGTTTTGAGAACAGTGGCTTTGTAATACAACTTGATATCTGGTATTGAGATCCCACCTACTTTGTTCTTTTTCAGGATTGCTGCAGCTATTCGGGGTCTTTTTTTATTCCAGATGAATTTTTGGAGAGTTCGTTCTAGATCTCTGAAGTATGCCGTTGGTATTTTAATGGGAAGTGCGTTGAATTTATAGATTGCTTTGGGTAGTATGGACATTTTAAACCACATGGTCATATCAATTGATGCAGAAAAAGCATTTGACAAAATTCAACACCCATTTTTGATAAAAACTCTCAGCAAGGTGGGAGTAGAAGGATCATACCTCAACATAATAAAAGCCATATATGACAGGCCCACAGCCAACATCATACTCAATGGGCAAAAACTAACACCATTTCCCCTAAGAACAGGAACAAGACAGGGATGCCCCCTCTCACCACTCCTGTTCAACATAGTACTGGAAGTGTTAGCCATTGCAATTCGGCAAGAAGAAGAAATAAAAGGCATCCAAATTGGAAAAGAGGAAGTAAAACTGTCCTTATTTGCAGACGACATGATATTATACATACAAAACCCCAGAGACTCCATCCAAAAGCTACTAGACTTAATACATGAATTTGGCAAAGTAGCAGGATACAAAATTAACCCCAAGAAATCTGAGGCATTTCTATACACCAGTAGTGAACTTTCAGAAAGAGAGATTATAAAAGCAATCCCGTTTACCATTGCACCAAAAAAATTAAGCTACCTAGGAATCAACTTAACTAAAGAGGTAAAAGACCTCTACTCAGAAAACTACAGGACGTTGAAAAAAGATATAGAGGAAGACATAAACAGATGGAAGAACATACCGTGTTCCTGGATTGGTAGAATGAACCCATTTTATAGCTAAAGATACTAAGATTTAAAGAGGTTAGATAAATTTGCCAAGGTCACTTCACTTAGTAAGAGTACAGCCTAATGTTCCTCTCACCCATTTAATTCCATCCTATATTTATCTAGAAAACAACAACAACAACTTATTTTGCTGTGTGCAGATTGTTTATCTAAAATTTAGGTGATCATTCTGAAAGGAGAATTAAGAACTTCATAAAATACTTTACCTCTGAAGTTTGATCAGCTGTTTCTCAAACTACATAAGTTACTTATTGAAAATCCACTTTTTAACATAAATTTCCAAAGTCTATTTTAGAGCCCAGGCTATACTTCCATCTCTGTAACATTGGCAAACAGTAGATGCTTAATAAGTATGTGATACTGGAACAATCTTCAGTGACAAGAAAAAGACAATGCTCTATGAATGTTAGAGATCTTTACTCTGATAAAAGAATAACTCTCCTTTCTGGCCTGCATGGCTCAGTTAGTTGGGCATTGTCCCATGCACCAAAAGGTTGCCAGTTCAATTACTGGTCAGGGTACATGCCTGGGTTTCAGGCTGGATTCCCAATAGGGGACATGCAGGAAGCAGTCTATTAAAGTTTCTTATCATTATTTCTGTATCTCGCTCCCTCCCCTTGCTCTCTCTCTCAAATCAATAAAAAACATATTTTTTTTAAAAAAAAGAATTGCTCTCTTTAGCTCAAGTCCAGAAATTATATATGTAATTAGTCTATATATCTATATTATATGTACTTTGTATGATATATTTCTACATTATATGTACATTGTATGTTGATATCTAGGCATCGACAGTCAAAGCAAAGTTCTACTCTAAAATATATTGCATCCACTTTCCCATAGTCTCTACCCAGAGGGACACTACACATAAAAGAACCTTGTAGGGAATCACACTCGCAAGCCGGTTACTTAAAAAATTTCAAGAGCAGTCTCCCCAACCCTTATTCTGAAGGTGACTCCCACAAAGCAGAAACATAGAAAAAAACTTAATTTCTTTATAGAGCAATTAGAATTAAAGAGAACAGTTATGTATTAGAAGAGTTGTGTCTTTGCTATCTAAAACCAAAACACTTGGTAAATGAAAATAGGCATTTGGCATTTTCAATTATGGAAAATAATACAAATGTTCTCTCATTGAGGCTAACATGATTATGAAAAGAACTAAAGGCCTGGTGCACAAATTCGTGCACAGATGGGATTCCCTCAGCCTGGCTGGAATTGAGGCTGACCGGGGCCATCTCACCCAGTCCCTATCAGAGCAATTGGGGCAGGCTGGCTGGGAAGGAGGGTCCTATCAGGGCCAGCCAGCGGGGGGGTAGAGGAGGAGGGACAGCGGGAGGTTGGTCCACCACAGGAGGTTGGCTGTGGGAGCACACTGACCACCAGGGGAAGATCCTGTGTTGAGAGTTTGCTCCCTTGTGGTCAGTGCGTCATAATGACTGGTTGATGGATAGTTCTGTCATTTAGTTGTAAGGGTCACTTAGGCTTTTATATATATAGATTATTCTCTAAACATGTGTAGTTATTTAACTTGAGGCCACAAATCAAGGTGGTATATTAATATACATTAATATATTAAGGGAATTGTAATTGTAGCCTCCTCCCATCTCCCATTAACTTCTGCATCAAAATGACTTTCTTTTCTTTTGCCCAAGTTGAGGAAAATAACAATACAGTGGGGCCTTGACTTACGAGTGTCCCAACTAACGAGTTTTTTGAGATACCAGCTGTCTCTCTGCTGATTTTTTGCATTGAGTTGATAGAGTAATTTGAGTTAACGAGCTCCTTAACGAGCTCGGTCTCGGAAGGAATTAAACTCGTAAGTCAAGGCCCCACTGTATAATATTTTTTATCTTTTAAATCACATCCTCAAAGATCTGAGGATAAGGAAGGGAAGAGTGTAATGGGTGGCCTGCCCACAAAGCAGGAGATGATGGTCACACAGTTCAGAAAGGAAAATGATGAGAGGTTTCAGGGAGGGGACTCATTAAAAAGAATCTTAGGAAAAAAAAAAAAGAATAAACATAATTTATTTGACACCAAAAATTCCCCAAAGCTACTGGCACTTCTTTTAGTATAGTATCTTCCACTGGCCTTGGGATCTTTGTTCACAGACCAATTTGAGCATTCAAGGACAACATTTCCCATCATTTTTGTTTAATTTAAAGAAAATGCCAAAGCTTGCCTTGCAAGCGATGAAAGTACTAGGGTGCATCTCCCAAGGGCCCTTGCTCATTTTAAGAATAACTAATGGTAAGTAGTCAGTGACAGAATAACTATCACATAGTACCTTGTCTAAGACCCAAGCAAATACTTTAAAACCAAGGCCCAAAATGACTTCAAAACCTATGGCTCCATGTCACTAACCTCCAGCCCCTCTTAGTGTGGCAGAAATGTGCCCATGGGAACTGAGCAAGGGGTAGAGCAAGAAAGAGGGGGGAAAGAGATAAAATTCCTCTTTTATAACAAACAAACAAAACAGGAAAATCTTAATGCAGAGGATGCAATGTTAAAAATATGACATGTCAATTATATGGACGACATTCACATCTATAGTGACCTATTAGGTTAAAATGGTCATTTTAACTCTCTAGTATCATTTTAAAGATTCATTATTTAGGGAAATAAACTTCCAGTCTTTTCCTTCAATCATGAAAGTGAAGGAAGTGGGATTCTCAGAAACAGCAAGCCTGGAAAATCGGCCTGACCTAATGGCCTTAGGGAATAGTGCTCTTCAGCCAGAAGTCTCAGAAAGCCTAGAGGAACCCAACCATCTCATTAAATGGCCTCCCTGAGGAAGTCCTAGGAGTCAACAGTAAATACTCAAATGAAAGGGCCAGCAGATTCTATAGGAATTAGAACCACACACAAAAAGGCAAAAAGAAAGAGACAGAGGAAGAATAATACTCTTCAACTGATACCCTACTCTCCTATCCTAGCAGCCATTTGCTTGCCCATCCACAAATCAGTTTCAAAAGACCAGCTGAAATTTAGCATCAGATTAAATGGAGATATGCATATCCCTTTGATCATTGCTCCTATCCTAATATATAAAAAGCCTGAGGCCGTCACGACCGAAAAAAACAGACAGACAACCAAACAGCAGGCTGCGTGGGACAACAAGGCCGGCAGGGGCATTAGTGAGGGGCGACCAAACGACTAAACAGCAGGCTGTGTGGGGCAACCAGGCCAGCAGAGAGGGGCAGTCAGGCTGGCAGGGTGGGCAGTTAGGGGCAATCAGGCAGACAGGCAGGTGAGCAGTTAAGAGCCAGTGGTCCAGGATTGTGAGAGAGATGTCAGTCTGACATCCCCTGAGGGGTCCTGGATTGGAGAGAGTGCAGGCTAGGCTGAAGGGACCCCTCTCCCATGCACGAATTTTGTGCACCAGGCCTTTAGTATTACATGGCAATCATTACAATAAAATTAGAATAATTAACTGTCCCATTTTTCTCCCAAATGAGGGTTTTCCTAAGACATGGAACTTTTTGTGCTAAAATTAGGACAGTCCTAGGAAAACCGGGATGACTGGTCACCCTAAGATTGGCCAAACCAAACTTAACTTAAATGGCATCAATTGATGTCTGTGTGTTTTTTGTTTGTTTTGTTTTGCTTTTGCTTTTTTTTTCTTTGTTAAAGGAGTGGAAGTTAATATTTCCTTACAAAATTTTAAAAGAACTTGACAACAAATCAATGTGAATACCCTGGAATAGAAAGACACCCATATTTTTAGTTACAGTTTTCACTCAGTCATTTGCTATACAGAAGAGATGATAACAGGAAGTATAGATTGCAAGATTCTTTGATTCTCTTAGAAAAGTCTTTCGTATTATTTAATAGACATATGCATAATGTTCCATCCTCAGTGTTCTACAAAGTCAATGGCATTAAAATACTCTGTTTACCATTTCAGGTTTTCAACAAAAGCCCAAGTCCACACTCTTTTGGAATCTACCACATGACACATCACACCCACATGCAATTAAGGATTAACACCTTCTATGATATATTTCAACACATTCATTTATCAAATTGAACACAACACCAGGAGCTTCAGTTGAATGGGGGTGGGTAATAAAGATCACCACAATAGACAAAGGTTATAATCCAACAACAGAAAAATGTTCTATGCAAAAGATAAACAACAGAGATGTGAACAGATCTTTTCCCTATCAATGTTGTTCTACCACCTTCAATTATTTTTAAGTAAAGTGAGATTGTCAATGGATTTTAAACACCAATGCTCTTTTGAACCCAATTTCAAAGGTATGAAGATGCTGTATCAAAAGGTAACACTGAAGGCTGCACCAGGGAACTGGGGGGACATTCCTATTCTTGGGAAAGCTAGAGCATTTGGACAACACAGCTGGCAGTGTTAAAAAACAATAACAATTGGGCTCTCATTGTTCACATAATGAGGGACTGCGCCTGCTTGAATAACACCCCCACGCATACTCCAAACAAAACTGGCAAGAGAAATTAAGTGTTAAGGTGACCTTTTTCTTGAAATGACAGGAAGCAGCAAAAAAGGCGGGTTTTAATCAGGCTACCTAGTTTTGAGATTAGGATAATTTAAAAAAAGAGACAGATTTCAACAACTTAGTCTTTTAAAACACATTCTTCTCCATTGTGGAGGTGGGGGGAGGGGGTATTTTGACTAATAAGAAAGAAAAAATTACCAAAATACATCACAAATAATAAGCTGATCATACTCAAGAGCTTCCCGATTCTCTTTCCAATTTCATATTGTATAGTACATATACTATAAATTATATCATATAAAAAAGAAAAGACTTTCGTTGATATTACTATCTTTGACCTCACTTCCTTTACTTGGGTTTGCATGAGAAATTTCAGTCACTATATAAATTTCTAACTCCAATCAAAAGAAAAAAAAAAAAAACAGGAAAGACATGTATGTGGTACAAGGAAAGGTCATATATGCCTTGAATAAACAGAATGGAAAGAAGTACTTAAGAAAGGAGGATAAAAGAGAAGATATCAGATGATTTACAGGTAGGATAACTGTTATACTCTCCTAGATGTAAAGAAAATACAACCAATATTTACTGAGCAGTTATTTTTCCTTTGACACTATGGTAAGACATTTTATAACAGGCCAGGGAATACCAGAATAATAGTTGTAATTATTGAGTGCTAGAGTGACCAACTGTTCCACTTTGACCGGGACTGTTTCTCAGAATATAGAAAATTCAGTATTAAAACTGGACAGTCGCCCTGACCAGTTTGGCTCAGCAGATAGAGCATCAGCCTGCGGACTCAAGGGTCCCGGGTTCGATTCCGGCCAAGGGCATGTACCTTGGTTGCGGGCACATACCCAGTAAGGAGTATGCAGGAGGCAGTTGATCGATGTTTCTCTCTCATCGATGTTTCTAACTCTCTATCCCTCTCCCTTCCTCTCTGTAAAAAAAAAAATCAATAAAATATATATTTAATAAAACAAAACTGGACAGTCTCATTGGGTCACTGCAAGGATCAAATGGAGCAATGAACACAAAATGCTTAGCACTGTGTCCAGCACAGAGGGAGCATTCACCTGTCCCAGTTTGCCTGAGACTGTTCTGGTTTTAGCATGAAAGCCCCACAGCCTGGGAAACTGGGTTTCTATGTGTATGACCTCATCTAATATTCCCAACATCCCTGGAAGATAGAAACATCTACTGACACCACCCCATCCATATTATAGGTGGCACAAAATAGGCTGGCTATCTTAAGTGAGTGCTCATAGTTACACAGATCAGCATGAGGCTGAATAGGAACTGGAGTTGACCAGTCTAATTCCCACCACACATGCAGACTTCCCCGTGATGTTATATTGCCTCCCAGTTAAGTCTGGGAGCACTTGTTAGTGTCAGGAGACAGAAAACCAGAGGGAGAAGTGAACCAGAGTCCTGACTAGCACACAGATGTCTGTGTTAATATCAGATGGTGGAGTGATGTCAATAGGTCCTATCAGTCAATTCTAAGGAGCTCAATTGTGAAAATTGAAGGTGCCTTAGCTTGTTGAGGACATCTAGGTGATTAGAACTCCAGGAACAATTTTGAGCTTCATACTCCCCTCCTTATGGGTTTCTCATCTATTTTAACTAGTGCTATAACTAGGATTATAACTAGACAGAGGGTAATGTAGCCTACAGTGGAAAAGAAGTTGGTTGGTGGGGTTGGAAAATGAAAAAAATAATAGAGAGGTAGGAAGGATGGAAGGAAGTAATGAAGGAAGAAAGGAAGGAAGGAAAGAAGAATGAAGGAAGGAAGGAAGGAAGGAAGGAAGGAAGGAAGGAAGGAAGGAAGGAAAGAAGGGAGGGAGGGAGGGAGGAAGGAAGGAAGGAAGGAAGGAAGGAAGGAAGGAAGGAAGGAAGGAAAGGAAGGGAAGAAGAAAAGAGGGAAGAATCCAGGAATGGGAAAGATTAGCCATTCTATCCACAAATATGGAAGAACAGATTGACTGGTTATAATTAACTACTGATGGCATTCAAAATCAGTACCAAAACCAAGCCAATTTGGTTAGTATTTTTCTTTTTCCCAATAACCAACCTGTGACACTCTCCTTTGGCAAAAAACAAACAAAAAACAACAACAACAATAAAAAAAACCCTGATTTAAATTTCTAAAGCAAGATTCATAAAAACCATCCATACAAAAATGTGCCTGTGCCAATTGACCTGACTCTGAAAGTTTAATCATTATAAACCAAAAACAATCATCTAGATCTTTGGCAAGATCTGTACTTGGGAAGCAGAAGCCAAACAGCACTATCTGTCTTTCACACACCTCATGTGTCAGCACTTAACTACAATCTCATATACAACCAGCAAACTTAGAAAAATGCTCTTTGGAGACACAACTCAATTCTGTGTTGTTACATTATTTCTAAACCAATAATGAGGACACCTTGGGGTAATCAGAAAAAATAAAAATGAGGTGATATAAACATTTTAGGGCTGTCCCAGTGGTATTTTAACAACACAGGTTTGCTCTTTCTCTCTATCATTTGCATTTAAATAATAATTATATGAGTATAATTAGTGAGGATAGCTACCATTTCTTGAGTGCCTTTTATTTAACAAGCACTGGGGGGAATGGTGACCAGCATGCGGTGTGCATGTACACATGTGTGCATGCATGTGAAACAGGAAATGCAATTACACAAAAGGCTAGATAAAGGATAAGAAAGAATCCTCTTTTTGCTGTTGCCCAGTAACGTCTCAGATAATATAGAAAGAGAATTTTTTAAAATATTCATTTTTAATGAGATTTGGGGCAATGCATTTCGATTGTTTTGGAAAAATCATATTTATGTGAATATTAATAGTCTAATCCTGCCTATTTACTGTTTAATCTATTTGACCCTATATTTTCAAAGTGAAATGTTTACCAGTATATTTTAAATTTCTAAAATGTTTGCTTTTATGATTTATTTCCTGAAAGAAATCTCATCACAAGTCACTTCATGGAAAAGGACTTCTATTATTTATGTTGCATCTCATTAAGGTTTTACTTTCGTCTTCTAAATTTCCTCCTGAGATTAAAGATTTGACTTTTATGAGGGCACTAAAAGAACAAGAATGTGTCACTCTCATTTTGGGTCTGAAAACATCATAATCGTGCAATTTCATCAGGCTGAGTCTTGACAAAAGATGTTTTAGCTCTTATAGAAACAGCCCAATAAAAAGTTGACACACCCTGAAAAGTCTCTTTAAAACATGTCAGCTTTGTCCATTGGCCAATCAAATTTACTCCTTAATTATAAACTCATGCTCCTCACAACATGAGGAATGGAGGATTCTGAGAAGCAAATCAATCAAGTAAAGGTCACTCTGAACAAAAGTAATGAAAATGACTAAAGACCTCAGATCATAAGATAAAATGGTGACAATCACTTGTAGTAATTAAATTTGAAAATGCATGCAAAGTATATAGCAACATATGTGGCCTATTATAGGTACCCAAGACATGGTAGCTTTCATTGTTATACTTATTAATAACAGCCATTTTTCATGTTTTGTTTAATAAAACATTGAGCCTCAATCCTAAGATGGGTTAATATATTGCTTATAATTTTTAATTATGAGACATGATGCATAAACCACACACACACACACACACACACACACACCTACTTATAGAACTGTAAATATGAAATTGCTAAGATAGGCAAAGAAGGGAGGGGAAAGAAAAGGAGGGAGAGAGCCCAGGACATTTCTTCCCATTAATAGGTGCTGAATAAACATTTGTTGTACTTTGAAGAGGAAAAATGAATAGAATCGTGATATTTGAAACATGTTTTTCTATTGAAATGAAGCAGAAACATATAGTAACTTGAGAGCTTTCAATTATTGCAAGTACTAGTCCAGATCAAGAATTAACCTTCTAGGAATTCAAAACAACATTCTCCTGGGTGGGCTCTCAGGAAGCAATGTTTTTAGAACTTAATATTTAAAATTAAATCAGAGTTGGGATATTTGTTTGATCGAATATCTTGTATAATATAATCAGTAAAATTAGCTAAATTGTAATTAGTACTTATCACAAACCAACATTGTTAAATACTCTGCATGCATTCTCTCAATTAATCTTCATAATAATATTTTTAATGTGGGTAATGCTATCCCCATTTTGCAGATGACAAAACTAAGGTTAGTAAGTGATAGTGCTCGAAGGGGAGTAAATACTCTGGTCTGAGAAGTGATATAAAAAGCATTTTATAGGTAAGGAAAGGCAGACTCTAGAATCAAACTGAGTTCAACTCAACCTTCTGATCTTGGGCAAACGGTTCACTCTTCTCTTTCCTCCTTAGTTATGTTGTCTGGAAAATGGGAGAAATAATTAGTGCCCATTTTAGAGGATTGTTTTTAGGTTTCAATCCATGCAAATCACTTAGAAGAATTTATGGCTCCTGCCACTTGATTCATCTCTTGACTATTTTCATTACCAGTCTTGTTTTGAAATGTGGGATTCTGGAGACTATTTATCTTTATTCTTTTTTAACGTTCTTTTAAGGAGGTACAAATTGCTTGGCCACTGAATGGCTAAGTAAGGAACTAAAATTCTTTTAACAACAGGAGCTTCTAGAATCTATACAATACACTTTATGTCAATTAATCCTAATTCTGCCCAAGGCTGTGCAACTAGTAGGAGGAAGAGCTAGGCCTTGGCCCTGGGACTCAAGATCCTATGATCTCTCTCAATAGAAGAAAGATTTATGGGGTTTATTGTTTAGCACTGTCTAAGAAATAATACAACACAGAATAACTGGAAGAAAGAATGTAACATTTAGTTACAGATCCAGATGTTTCACTCAGTGTGAGGCCAAACATCTGGCTGATGGATTAACTGGATTCTGCATTTTGATTTTAATCTTGACATTGGGTAACATGTCAAAAGCAATTGATGTGAAACAGGAAAGCATGCAAAAGGAGCTGTTAAGAGAAATACTTTACTAAATAAAAGATGGCATGGACTTTACTGTCATCACCTGCACCAGTGATTTGTTTGTAACCAACATCAATAGCCCTAGTGGGGACTATAATCTCGCTTAACTTGTTCTACCATTTTGACACCTCTAACACAGAAATGTAATTTAAAATAAAGATTCATGGAGCTAATATCCTCTTATTTCCAACTGTTAAAGTGTCTACTGTTCTCACGGCTTGGCAGGGGGTGAATCTGCATGTATAAATGAACACACGGCTGATATACAGCTTGATATAAACATTGCCCAGCTTTTAGTAAGATACCGATGACTGTAGAATACAAAGTTAAAAGATGCACTCTACATAAAATGCCTTCATTTAAAAAAAAAGGTAGTCATGATGAGTGCTTTTTCTATAACCCTGGAGAATACTCTGATTTCTCTGGAGAGATACTAATAGAGCTGGTCACACCAGTGTTGAGCATGTTATGATAGCTATAGCTAGTGAGCACTTGCCATGTTCCAGACATTTTGCTAGGCATGTGTAATACAATCCATGAGATGGGTACTCTTACTATTCTCATTTTATATATGAGAAAACTGGGACTAAGAACTATTAAGTGATTTGCCCATTTTCCCATATTTATTTGGACTTCGTATTTCTAATTGCCAACTTATGAAAAGGTTCAATCAAGGGCCAAGTGTACACATAGACTGTAAAGCAGTTACATTTGATGTGCAAGAATCTTAGAATTGCATGCCTTGAAGGAATCTTTAGAGAGCAGATAATCCAACCCTGACATTTATAGATGATAAAATCATGGCTCATGAGGTCACGATTTGTCCAAGATTACACAGTTTGCCAGAATGAGAATGAGAAATTCCCCACCATGAGTATCATTTCTTTCTGCCAACCACTATTTCATAAACATCCATTTAAGTATAAATGTCCTTTCTAGAAGTGAAGAGATCCATTAAAACCCATTGTTACATTCTGAGGGATTAGTTGGTCAGACAGACCAGGCAGGATTTGAGGAAGTAATCTGATGGCTGGGGGGTTGTTAGAGGAGGCTTCAGGACTATTGGACTGAAATATCATGTCTTTTAGTCAGTACCGGGGTAAGTCATACACCAGAATTTATTTCTATATGACACTGGTCAAGCCATTTAACCTCAGTTTCCTCTTCTGTAAACTGAAGATACTAGCAATAATGTCAAAGAGCTATGTGGAGCCCATGGTATCTTCTAAGAGCTCAATTAACACTAATCCTCATCACTTCTCCTGGGAAGGAAGACAGAAGTTCTGGATGGTCAGAAAGATCTGAAATTAATGGGAGATGTATGAAGCCAGAGCAAGGTACCTCTGACCTCTCTCCATGTGGCTCAGCACTGGTTATGATTCTAAACTCTACTACCCTATTCCTTATCAACAATTGCTTAGCTCAATATTCAGAGGAACCAAGGAAATTTGTGTAAGTGTTTACTAAAAACCTACAAAAACAAGAAAACACCCTTTCCAGCAACAAACATCAGAGACTGATCCGTGATCTGCCTGATGTATGCAGAATAGGGAGTTTATGGACTTCAATTAAAAAAACAAATGACAAACCTTATATATCACTCTTGATCTAGATGCAAGCTAGTCCAGGATAAATATCCATGATGAATTCACTTTGCCATTTTATAACTCAAATGCCAGAGTCGTCCCAAAGTACAACAGACACTATTTGACTAAACTTTCCATAAATTGTACCTCCTCACCTCTGGGTTACTTAACATTCAGAATCAGGCTTAACATGTTTTGTGCCTTATTCTCATCACTACAATGAAAGAAGGTTCTTTTTTAAAAGACATATATGAAAATTAATTTCCTCAATCAGTGCACACTTGAATCTTTGATTATAAAATCATTTGATATAACTTTGCTTGGATCCTAAAGTTCTTTCTAGACTACATTACAAAGTTCAGGGAAATTGAAGTCCTGTAAGTTTGAGTATCCTCATGTTTGGGGAAGCTTCTGTGTAGTCCATTTACTATGCAATACTAGTTATACTTTATGGACTGTATTCATTTGCTAGAGCTGCCATAAGAAAGTAACACAAATTCAGTGGCTTAAACAACCGAAATGTATCATCTCAAAGTTCTAGAGGCCAGAGTCCAAAACCAAGATATCTGCAGGGTTGGTTCGTTCTTCTCAGGACTATGGTGGACAGATGTGTTCCAGGAATGTCTTCTTGCCCTGTAGATGGCTGTCTTCTTCCTGTCTCTCCGCATTGCCTTCTCTCTGCACATCCATATCCAATTTCTTCTTCTCATAAGAACACCTGTCCTCTTCGGTTCAGTTTACCCTAATGACCTCATTTTAACTTGACTATGCTTGTAAAAACCCTATCTACAAATAAGGTCTCATTCTGAGATAATGGAAGTTAAGATGTCGATGTGTGATTTTTTTTTTTTTTTTTTTTTTTTGCGGGCGGGGGGCGAGGGAGAGGATGCAGAGGATACAATTCACCCCATAACTTCAGTCTTCAGGATAAGAGACTGTGAGGTATTTGCTTTCCTTTCTTTATACTTTAACTTTCTTTCTTTTTCTCCCTGAAGTCCTGTCTGTTGTCTGAAAACAGGTCCATTTCTTCCTAAAGCACCTCACTGATATACCCCTACATGGCGTTCACTGAAATTCTGTCTATAATAATGTGGATTTTTTTCTTTTTATTCTTTTTAATGATTCCAGATACCTCACTTTTTTGTACTCTCTAAAACTAGATCATCATGTCCTGTCTGACACAGATACCTCTAAATTGCTGGAGAAATTGCAGAATAGAAATTGAAACCTACCCAAGGTAGCTGCTGAAGAGTATGCATGCTGAGAAAAGTTATGTTTGTGCAATGCTCTCAAATACCCATAAAGCAATTTAACCCCTTCCCTTTTAATGAACATGCATGCTAATTTAGATAATGATAACTAATGATGTGCCACATCAAATGATAGAACTTAACCCATTAAAGTTGAACTTACTGATCAACTATTTTCAATTAAATTAAAAGCAGCATTAGTCAACTCTACTAGTAATAAAAGAACATTTATCCTAAGGTTGTCCAATAAGAGGTTGGAGAAATACATGAGACCTCAGCATAAAACTACAGCAATTGATAATTCAGAAATTTAAGCAGTTTAATATATTTCCTTAGCTCATACCTAAACTTACAATCGCTTCCTAGTGCTAGAGTAATCCTGGGTCATTTCCATATTGTGGTAATTGGCCTACTCCAAGTAATAAATTAAAAAGATTAACTATAGAATTAACTACAAAAAATGTACCTAATTTGGGAAATTCCAGCTCTCTATTATCTACTCTTTATCCAGATTAAAATAACGGACCTGTCTGTGCTTTAACTGGTAATAAAGCATTAGAGAATAAAATTCTATTTTCATCACAGAGTTGAATAAGAGTCAACTAATAATTACAAATCCAGGACAGTGTTTTCTTGTGAATGGGAAACATACTAGAATGATCTTGCGTCTCTGTTGGTAATGATGAAAATACTACAATGAATGCCCTCTTGGTAATATGTTGGCATTTGAAGTATTAATGAAACAAGAAAGTATAAATTTTCTAATCTAATTAGAAAATTATATATAAGGACTTGTATGTATGCATATAAGCCTAACCAATGGACACAGACAAGAGGGGAGTGAGGGCATGAGTGTGTGTGGGGGCTATGGGAGGTAAGGACACATATGTAATACCTTAATAAAGAATTTTTTTTAAAAAAAGTTTTAAATCAAATGATATGCTCAGAGATTGGCTAGGACTTGAGTGAGATAAATTTCATCATTACTTCACCCTCAAAAGCTATCTGTGGGTGGTTTTAATGAGGGGGGGGGGTGTTCAAAAATGCCTTTGACATATTCCTAAACCTTCTTGAGGTGGATGTGATATTTTTAGTATGTATGAACCAAGACTTGCAGCCCTTTGTTCATCACCTTTTCCTGTCAGCACTCAGTGTGAACATCAAGGAGGTTTCAAGTGCTACTGGGAAGGGAAATGTTGCCTCACTCTAAAACTTGTTCCAGATAATTGCTGAACACCCAATGAAAGTGACACTGAGTAATCACTTTATCACGCAGTTTAATGAGGTCTTTTTTGAAACTCCATCAAATTAATACTTTGTTAAGACATTAAGTACTAGTTCTTTCTACTTTTTATTTGATTTTTAAAACTTCTCTAAATTAAAAAGAAAAATTCTCTCAGAAACTAAAAATAATTGCAAGCACTTTGGATTTTTGTTTTGTTTGTTTTTAATTCCAAAGAAATGTATCCTGTGTTTTCTTATCAAAGTAGAAGTAAAGGCATTGGAAACAATCGTGGATGCTTTCTCCTTCCCTCTAAGAATCAATTAAAATATTGTTGAACCTCGGGCTCTTACTTCAATTGATACAACGCCTCAAAATGTTTACTAAATAATCCAGGCCTGAATGCTTTTACATTTGCCGAAAATCCCGCGGCATTTCCAGTACACTAACTTAGTGTCATCTTATGTCCCTGAGTGGTGTTATTTTAAGTTGTTGGGAATAGAGTGATGAACAACACAGACAGAAACCCGACCTCATGGACTTTTCCATTGAAATTGGGGAAGACAGGTGATATCCACATAAACAAATCAATAAATAGAATAATTTCAGATAGGGGATTCAAGCAAAATCTATTCACAGAGTTTACATGTAAATGAAACTTAAAGGATAAGAATGAAACATTCACCTAAGCATATAAGAAAAGCATATTTCATACAGAAAAAACAGGAAGTTCTATGACAATTTCAGAGAACAGGAAGGCTAATATGGGCAGAAGGTAGTAACCTCAAAAGACAGTTTGAGCCGAAACCGGTTTGGCTCAGTGGATAGAGAGTCATCCTGTGGACTCAAGGGTCCCAGGTTCGATTCCGGTCAGGGGCATGTACCTTGGTTGCGGGCACGTCCCCAGTGGGAGATGTGCAGGAGGCAGCTGATAGATGTTTCTCTCTCATCGATGTTTCTAACTCTCTATCTCTCTCCCTTCCTCTCTGTAAAAAATCAAATATATATATATATATATATATATATATATATATATATATATATATAAAGACAGTTTGATAGCCCATGAAATTTGAGACTTGAGCAGAACAAGTTCATTTAAAGACTCCCAGGCAGGAGGAAGGAGTTTGGATTTTTACGTTATATGCACTGGGGTGTCATTGGAACTTTTTTTTTTTTTTCATAAGGAAGGGTTCTATGATGTGCCTTATGTTTTAAGGAATAATTCTGGCTGTGTTGCTCTATGAAGAATAAATTTGTATGAGGGAAGGATTGCAAGTAGGGAGATCAGATGGGAGTATAGTCGTAGTCTAGGTGAGAAATGATGTTAGCCTAGACTAGTGGGACAGAGGCAGAATTAGTGAGGAGTGGTCAAATGTGAGATTTATTTTGTAGGTAGCACAGTCAAGTCTTGCTGATGGATCACATACAAATCTTAAAACCTTGTAGGAATCTACCTGAGGACAGGAGCTATGTCACATGTTTCCTGTGACCCCATATCATGCAGTCTGGTGCTGAGGACAGAGTCAGTTTGGCACAAAAATCAATATTCTTGCTCTTACTCTCCTAAGGCAAATAATGTAAGCCTATTACTGTCAAAGTTGAGTAAAGTTTTATTATCTACCTTTTAAATCTGATTATTTTCTAGAAATATCTGAAACATGAAAGGGTGTTCAATCTTTACCAGGCAAACCACACAGATTTGCTTTAAACATTCAGTTTTTTCCCCTTCTCTTAAATACCAGAGAGACCACCAGGCAAAAATTCCCACCAATAATCCTCTGGGTAGTTGGAATGTGCAAATACTCATCCAGCAGAGTAATTTAATAAAAAGAGCAAAAATGCAGTTAAATTAGACATATTTTCTTATCTTCCTGATATATATATAGATATAGATATAGATATAGATATAGATATAGATATAGATATAGATATATACATATATATAGTCATATTGGATGAAGCCCATGAGAATCTATTATTGCATAGAGATTATATTCAGGATAAGGTATAATAAAATGATTTACTTCTCTATAATATATGTCTCCATGATATCTGCCTCTGAGCTATAAACGTCTTAGCTCGCCCAGGCTGAATTCTGAAACTAAGGTGACTTATGTGTTCTGTCAGAGTTTCTTTTAACTATTTTCTCAAAGATTTTCCTGATGCACTTTGTGTTACAAAATGTTCTATTATCAACCTTTTGTTAAGGGGGATGTGTCAGTTTCAAAGAAGACATTTTCCAGAGGTATTTTTAATTAAAAATTAATTTTTGAAACATAGCTTATTTTTCTGATTTGAATCTGTTTCTGATTTTTACTACATCTACATAACTTAATTTAGCAACAGCAAAATCAATGCATAATCATTTTTTTAGAAAGCTAGAGTTTTTTGTTTTTGTTTTTTTAAAATATATTTTATTGATTTTTTACAGAGAGGAAGGGAGAGGGATAGAGAGTTAGAAACTTCGATGAGAGAGAAACATCGATCAGCTGCCTCCTGCACAACCCCCACTGGGGATGTGTCCGCAACCAAGGTACATGCCCTTGACTGGAATCGAACCTGGGACCCTTCAGTTCGCAGGCTGACACTCCATCCACTGAGCCAATCCGGTCAGGGCAATGCATAATCATTTGAATTAGTCTCAGATCCATTGTCATGGCATAGAGTTTAATGTAAGAATAAAATAACTAGGAGAAAATGTTTTAATCTATTATTTTAGTTCTTTTATGTGAACAATTTGTGGCAACATTTTTTTAATTAAAGTAATTGAATGGTGTTAGGAAAGGTTCCTATATAACAATAGACAAAAATGGTTTGGTGGAAACAGGCACTAAGCATATAAATGTGTAGGTCATACTGACCACACTGAAGGAAGAATGAGTTTGGCTCTTGCCCCAGTTACCCATTCCTGAAACCCCAGCTGGGGTACCCTCTCCATAAACCAGGATTTCTACATAATAAACTGACCAATGCCAAAATCCCAGACATTTCATTTATGGAATAGAGTTAATAATAATTGCTGTAAGCTGTTGACATGAGGCATTGAAATTATTGTGCGTAAAGCACCAAAGGGATCAGGTACTTAGGAAAATTAGGTTGTTGGACATCTTTTACTTCCTGCCCCAGAATTTAGTTTTTCTAATTTCTATCTGGGGACCCATGAGGTTGGAGGAAAGCTGCCCCAACTCCAGGGACAGAGCACATGATCTAACTAAATCAGCTATCCCACTGGTAAAGGTCATGTTTCCAAGGCTCCAAGTCAGCCCAGTCTCAATAAATCTCAACATATTTTCCTGAGATTGAAGACACAAAGATTCTCCTTTTCTCCAACTTGAAATGAATGAGAATGCTGGTAGCATTAGAGTTGCTGGCCACCATCTGAGAACCATGTGAGTATCAAGCCTTGGTATAAAGTCAAGGTAAGAAAAGGCAGAGGAGAAAAGGAGAAGGAAATAGCGCTTTAGATGACATCTTTGAACCCTAGATTGAGTCTCACCTGAAGGGACCATGACATTCTTTTCCGTTACATGATCCACTGACTTGGTTTTATTGATTGAGGCCATTTTAGTCTGATTTTCTGTTATTTTCACTCCAAGGCATCCTGACTAATCCAGTTATAGAAATCTGGGGGATAACACAGCTCAGGAGGACAGAATTCCAAAACGTTCCCCTGGGAAAAGGAGTAACAATTCTCCAGTCCTTTGGTTGTTCAACTTTTTTAGAGCCTAACTGTCCTGACAACCTGATCTAAATGATGGGTTCTCTTCTTGGGAAGTAAAACTGTGTAGTGATTAAGCACATATACAAACTTTGCCTATGATTTCTGGGAACTCACAGTGCCTCTCAAGCCCTTCCAGGTCATAGCATTCATTTTTTCAGAGCAATATAGTGTATTTGGTTCAAAAGAGTGACCAGGTTCTGATATGCAAAGATTAGGCCTAGGCACAGCTTAGCGATGCTGATAGGTGGGGAAACATGTACATCTGTATGCATCAGAGAGACTAAACATTCCAACCCAGTATTGCACAGTCCAGCCCTTCCTCTTGTATTGCTTCCTCCAAAGTCTCTGTATCAGACAAGGAACATGAGTCAGGTAAACCAAATGCTTTTAAAAATTGCTGGAAAATGTGCTTTAGGGATGAAACTACTTACCCCATAGAATCCCACCATTACTACCAGGATAGGCGACTAAGTTACAGGGACAAAAGTTTTCTCTTTAGCTTAAGTAGGAAGATGCACTAGCTTTAGACAGTATCCTTTTCATTTTAGCTTCTAAACATAGACTGCAAACAGCGGGGAGCCTCATTAATGTGGACATCAGATTTCCATTACCATTATATTAAAAAACCTCATCTTATTTTTTACCTTAGCTCTGCCTTCCAATTTGTTATGGCATTGTCCTTTCTGATTTGTTTTGTTTTAACCTTTGGGGTCTAGTCAGATTAGCCAGACAGAATGACAAAGCTTAATCAGACTTTCTTATATGAGGCTATCTGTAAAGCATACTATTGGCATTGATCAAGTAGGTAACTGACCTCACACCCAAAAGTCCCTTAGACCTGCAACTATTAGAGTGACTATAACTAATTACAAAATTTTCTTTTAAAAAAAATATGGTTTTATTGATTGCAGAGAGAGGAAGGGAGAGGGAGAGAGGGATAGTAATGCCAACAATGGGAGAGAATCATCGATTGGCTGCCTCCTGCACTCCCCACACTGGGGATTGAGCCCACAACTCAGAATCGAACTAGTGACCTCCTGGCTCATGGGTTGATGTTCAACCACTGAGCCATACTGGCCAGGCCCAATCACAAGATTTTCTATCCTTGTAAAAACTAATCTCTTTTCCTACAGTTGAACTTCAAAGGGTGGTAGGTGCGTGCCCAGTTCAACTTCCCTCCATTAGAAGAATTGTTGCTCAAAGCAGTGGTCCTCAAACTTCACCATGCATATGAATTATCTGATGATCTTGTTAAACTTCAGATTCTGATTCAGTGAGTCTCAATTGGAGCCCAAGACTCTGCATTTCTAGCAAGCTCACACCTTGAGTAGCAAGAGCTTAAAGGATTTGCTACCTTTGTAGTGTACGATCTTACAATTTGCCTTCCCCACACACATACCCTCCTTTCAGGGGGAACAGCAGGAAACACTCATTAAGAACTTGGTGACTTGTTGTTACTATTGATGGTCATTACCCTGGGTGCTAGCTAAGCAGTGGAGTGCTCCACTGTCCTACTTGTAAATGCCAAAAAAAAAAAAATAAAATATGCAGGTGGAATGCAAGATGTACAGCTATAATGACTGTTCCTAAGAGACCTAATGTATAGGAGCCAACAATTTCAGAAAAAAAAAGCCCCTCAAAGCTGAACAATACCCAGGTTCCAATGACTCCTCATGCACTGGCACAGAGATCTACATTGTAACCCAGAAGCTAAGGCTCCCACTAAATTGCATTAATACAGTTCTCATTTTAACCTATTTTCCTTGCAGCCATTATATTTTTACTAAGTACGACTTTGAAATTTCTGAGCTTTGAGAATATAAAATACTGAAAGAAACAGGCTTATTTCTCAATTGATGAGGTCACTGAGAGGGCGAAGGCATCTTCCAGCTGCCAAAATACTAGAATTGTAGTTGATTAGAGAAAAAAGAAAATATCGCTAAGGGATATACTTCTGAAAATTAAATAATGTCAAACACCCAATTTTATATAGCATTCTTCATTGTTCTCAAAACACTTTATTAACTGGCCTAACCTTCATTTTCATAACACCTCAGTGAGGTTAGAACCTACTAACAGATGTCAAATAATACAAATCTAATTTTATCATTAAAAATGGATAACATACTCTATTATTACAGAAGAAAGGAGATACCCAAGGTGTTCCCTCCCGCACCACCTGCAAAATAATCTCTCTCTCTCTCTCTCTCTCTCTCTCTCTCCACACACACACACACACACACCTCAAATTCAGAGGTCAAAGGATCAAAGGAAGAGGTTGGGATATGGCAAACTTCATCCATTCCATATCTCTACAGCTGATTCACAGACAAAATAACACAGTGAGGACAACTGAATGCTATGCTATGAAAACAACTGCTCTCAAAATAGGACAGAGGAAAACGCTTCAGAGAGAATTTCAAATACCTCTTTCTAAGAGCTGTTTTCAGTGGTTTCCCAGAACAGATTACACAAAGATAACTTCACACCATTATTACATATGTATGCACTTTCCATATATTATCATGTTTAGTCTGCACAACAACTTTGTATGATCTCCCCAGTTTTTCAGATGAAACTGGTTATTAAAAGTAAATAGAGACATGATAAATGATCGATAGGTAGATAGATAGATAGATAGATAGATAGATAGATAGATAGATAGATAATAACTTCCTCCCAAGTCACAGGGCTAAGGAATGGCAGTTACTGAGATCTGAACCCAGGTCTGAATGATTCAAATTCTGAATTCTCCAAAGCCCCTGCCTAGATTAGTGTGTCTCTCAAACTTTAATGTGCAAACAGGTCACCCAGGGAGCCTGGTAAGATGCAGGTTCTGATCCAGCAGACTGAGGTGGGCCAGAGATTCAGCACCTCTAACAAGCTTCCAGGAGATGCTGGTGCTGGTAGTCCAGGGACGAATTTTGAATAGGAATATACTTTGACAGTGTTTCACAAAGTGTGGTCCCTGGGCCAGCAGCATCAGCATCACCTGGGGCCTTGTTAGAAATGAGAATTCTCAGGCTCCACCTGAGACCTTCTTTGACTTGGGCATAGATGGGTCTCAGAAGTCTGTGACTTAAGCCCTCCTGGGGATGCTGATGCACAGCTATGTTTGAGAGCCAATGGGTAATGTCCAACATTTCCAAAGATGTAGACAATCTGGAATAATTCTTAGCTGAGTAAATGTGATTTCTTCTTGTTTTCCTAGATCACCACATCTTTAGTTAAAAAGTGGCCTGGCCAGAAAAAAAAATGTAAAGGTAGCATTGTTGCATTGCATTGCAGTGGTACTTTATCAGAAGCTGTGGTGTGTGGTCCCAGAAAGAGTCCTTGTGGGTGTGAGAGGAAGGGGTGGCTGATGTCGACCTCATTGATCCCCCCTCTCTAACATTGGTAGAAATGTATCTTTCTCAAAGGGGCCCCCTCTACAGTATGCCCAAGCCATTTTTCTTCCCTATTCTAATGCGTTTTGCAAAACAAATTCCTTACTCTCACATTTCCATTCTAAAGAGTGACTAAGAAATAAGCATTTTCCCTTAATTTGAGGAGAAACATGTCAAATAATTAACAAATACAAAGAAGATAGTTATCTTAGAACTCCAGTTGGGATGAACATTAAGAAACTCAGAGGAAAATTATAGTGTTTGGAAGACTCAGATAAATGAAAAATTAAAGATTTTAATTGGATTTATTTAAATAAAAACAATCTGCAATGATCACATTTTTAATAGCAAGTGATAAGATAACTGAGCACTGAACTATGTGCTTTACACAAATTATCTCATGGAATCCTGACAGCAATACAGCAAAGCAGGCACTAGTTTATCCCTATTTTAATAATTATGTGATGGGCTCAGAGAGGACACATATTTACCCAAGGTCATATAGCTAGTAAGAGTCAGAGCTAAGATTTTAATCCCAGTCTGTCTTTTTCCTTCCCTATGAGGTCTATTGTTCTGTCCTAGCATTTACCCCCACAACACACACACACACACACACAGACACACACACACACACACACCAGCTGCCTGGGCCCATGTGAGAATGTGATAATTCTACTCTACTTATTCCTCAAAGTCTCCCATCCTACATGTGAAAATCAGTGATAGGCTCATTGATTTCACAGTCAGTCATTGTTAATGCTGCCCACAGCTAGGTGAAAGGACTCCCTTAAAGAATCAAAAAAGGAGTGGAAAAAAAATTTTCTTTGGTCTTCTGGTCTTGGAAAGGTTAATGCCACAACCTCCAACATAGAGAGGACAGAAGAGAATTCTGGAAGTATAAATTAAAACAAAGCCACATGCTGTTCCATGAGAAAATCAGAAGGGAGGAGAAATTGAAAAGGGAGTATCTTAAATATCTGAGAGTTTACAAAATTTGTTTAAAGACCCAGAAGAAACCAGTAATAGAGCATGGAAAACTTGATCTTAAGAGCCTGCATCTCTCCAAATGGATTCATTCTTTGGACCACACTTGGTCCTCAACCGATTCCTGTGTATCCCAAGATGCAGCATTAACACATGTCTGGTGAGGACTGAGCAGAACAGAGATTTGCATGTTGTACCAGACTGAAGGGGTTGGCCATGAAAAGATTTGTGGTAAATAAATCACCTACTCTTTTATAATTTTCAGTCACACACATCAATCCATTTTAACAGATGCACGCTCTCATAACAATGGGGCTCACATTTCTTTTCTCCCCATAATCACAATAGAAGGCCAATCGAAACAGATTGTACCACACAGAACAAAGCAATATATCTGCATCCCTTCCCTGAAGTCATCATTAGAGATACGAGCCCCTGCATCTGTGAGGGACTTCCATTTGTACTTGGTTCATTAATAGTCTACATTCACTTCACACCATCTGATTGGTCGGAACAACTTTAATGATTCTAACAAAGATGAAGATATTAAACATAGAGCTCATTATCAGTCAGAAGTCTTCCATGTTCCCTGCTATATAATTAACTCCTTTCATTCAACACATTTAAAATAGCATCAATGAGAAATACTTAATTACCTCCCTCCAGAAGTAGGTCCCGGACTCAGATTCAGTAGCCAGTTTCACAATGAGGTCCAATTCAAATTGTTCTTAAAATAATGTTTCTGCTAACTATAGAGGCAGCTTAAGTCCAGGCCACTTATACTAGGGAATAGAAATGATATGACGGAACTGGAAGAAAAACATCTTTAGCCTGTCATTTCTTTTTACAAAATGGGTGAAGGTTTTTTAATGGCAACATATTTTCCCAAGGAATTTAAAGTATGTGGCCAAGGTTATAAGGGAAAAAAATAAAACTGTAGTGATGGGGGGAAATGCTGTATGAATATTTGTGATCAGGATGTGTCCTATGGATAGTAAAGTATGTAGGATGCTGGGTTTCCACACCAGGCTGACCTTAATCCAGCTACCGTAAAGCAAAAATATGAGAATGAAAGTGACAAAAGTGACACCTAAGATAATGCTTCAATTATGCCTCCAGGGCTGAAGGGACATAGCACAGGCGATTCAATTAGGCGTCCTTGCTTCCAGCTCATGCAATCTTATTCGGTGAATACAGCACCTGTTTTATATCGCATCATATTGTTGATTGCTGTGGCCTTTGAGAGAGCATTGCTGAAACCTAAATATCCAAAAGGAAGGCTGGCCAGCCTAATATTAACACAAGATGTTGGCAGGGCATACCACTTATTTGCCATTCTGACTGTGAGAACATCTTGAGGATTATTTCCTCAGAAAAGCAAGATCATTTAAAACTCTTCTTCCTTCTTCTCATCATCGTTACCATCATTGTATCGTCACTGCCACTAGACCTATAGAGAGTTCCAACTACGGACAAAGTGTGCTTATATTGCAGTAGACACCTGCTTAGGTCCACTAGTGTCCTGGGTTTTTTGTTTGTTTTGTGGAGGGGGGCAATGACATCTTCTTTTCATTATTCATAGATTCAAAAACTGTTGAACAGGTAATTTTTTCTTCTTCTCTAAGGATCAGTTTATTATGTTACATCTTTGAGGCTCCTTTCCCCCAGTCATTTCTTTGATTCTGTGATATTAGGATTTCTCCCTAAGAGCCACCCTGGGTGTTCCTCTAACAATTCCAGCATCAAGAATAGACAGGAGAGAGCTGGAAAAGACCAGAGGGCCTCTTTTGTAAGAAGAAGAATCTCTCTTCTACCCCCTCCTTGGCTCCCCTCCTTAATTCCTGCTAGGCCATAAACTACTGCCTGAGGACTCATTATCCAGCCTTCTGAGGCTTCTCACCAGTGGTAGGGAGAAGGACTCCACCCACTACATCATCTTAATCAGCAACTTAGAAAACAGTGTCACATAAAACAGCAGCAGACCTGAAAAAGTGCAGTAATTGCAATAGTGCTGCTAACTAAACATCCAGCTCCGCTTCTGCATAGTTAAGAAGGTGGTTTATGACAGGCATTTGTAGCATTTGAAACATTAAAAGGAAAATTAGCAGAACGTGCCTCAACAGGATCCTTACTGTTGCTGAATGGAGAGATGTGGAGAGAAATAAGGCTGATGACCCCCCCCCCCCCCCGCAAAAAAAAAAAAAAAAAAAAAGTATATTTTCTTGCTGGAGTCTTTTTCCTCTTCCCAGTGTTTTTTCTTTCCTTTTTCAATGGCAAAAGAAAGAAAGAAAGAAAGAAAGAAAGAAAGAAAGAAAGAAAGAAAGAAAGAAAGAAAGAAAGAAAGAAAGAAAAAGAAAGAAAGGAAGAAAAGAAGGAAGGAGGGAGGGAGGGAGGGTGGGAGGGAGGGAGGGAGGGAGGGAGGGAAGAAGGAAGGAAGGAAGGAAGGAAGGAAGGAAGGAAGGAAGGAAGGAAGGAAGGAAGGAAGGAAGAGAGAAAGAGGTAAAAGAAAAGAAAATGAGTCGCTGAGGGAATAATTTAGCAACCAGGCTTTTGCAGATAGTGCTGTGTGCTTAAATTACCAGAGAAATGCTTTCAATTGCACCCCTTTTAGAATGAAAACACTGCGTGGTGTTTTCCCAGGATTGGAGCACACAGCAGGAGGTTGCAGGCTAGTGCTGGGAAAGCAGGAAGGGGGAGAGAGAAGGATGGCTGGTAAGGCTAAAACTAGTCTATCTTCTTTGGGATGCTATGTTAAAGAACAAAAGAAAGGTGTTTTTTTATACATGCAAGAAAGGTGTCCTACTTAGACCTCCCATGAAGGCCTCCTGGCAAAAGAAATCATTCCCCTAATCAGCAAATAGTGGGTGAGCCCCTACTATGTGCCAGCCTGGAAATCAGTAAGAAATCAGCTCTGCACTCACAAGGACCTCATTGTCTATTAAGGGAGGCAGCCCAAAGAGCTAGAATGCTGTATAGATTAGAAACCACTGGAGTACCAAGAGATGAGAAAATCCAGAAGGCAGAATGCTTGTGTCTGTTTAGAGAAAGTTTCTCAGAACATAGCAGGCATTCACATAACCTCTGAAATTGAAGAATCAATAAAATAACAGGTCAATCAACTCATTTATAATAGACGAGGTGCCATTGGAGTGTGATCTTAAAGGATGGATAGATGTTCGTTCACCAGACACTCAGCAGAGGGAATATCCCATATGAAGGTGTGTGACCCAGGTAGTATAGGGCTTGCTGAGGGTTCAGGGAGAGCTGGGTGTGGGCTGGAACTACTGGTGCAAAGTGGTGAGTGGCAGGGAATAAGGCTGGTAAATTAAAGGCCACGCCAACTTCTAAGCAGAAATTTGGTATGACCAAGACTCCAAATAAACTTAAAATCAAAGACAAGCAAACCAGTTAGATGCCTTTCATTAGAGAAGAGACACAAACCAATGAGCACTAGAATTGAGGTCAGTTTCAGCAAGACAATCCAGGAGCTGATGATTCTGATAACTTTAACTCATGTTCACCATGTGGAGTAAACACAGTGGAAGGCAGTCATGTAAATAGGTAACAGAACTAAGACCACGTGTCACTATAAAATACACACAGGTTCTCCCATCTAACTATAATCTCCTTTTCTGGGAATGTAAAGTTGTATAAGAATCCCCACCTTGAAAGTCTTCAAAATAATTTCATCTTTGAACTTATATTTTAGAATAAAGTCTAATGAGACAATTAAGCATGTGCAAGAGCAAAAAAGGCACACACAATATGCATAATCATCCTTCCTTGCCATCCCATTCCCAAGTGGCATTTGCCATGCCCCATAAGCACAGTATTCTGTATAAGAATCTGTCAAAATGTCTCAAAGGTGACAATGGCAAAACAACTAAATTGTGGTTTCTCTCTCTCTCTCTCTCTCTCTCTCTCTCTCTCTCTCTCTCTCTCACACACACACACACACACACACACACACACACAGCAAAAGTCTTAAAAAAACAAAGGAAGAAAACATGCATAATGATGTTTTTTATACCTTGGGCAAGGGGACATATGTTCTTTGATATGCCTTAATAGAGAATCAGACAGAGCATGAGATATAGACCTGTACTCTGATAGTGTGGAAATCATTCTTGCAAAAAGTACTTAAATCACAGTGTTAGCACTTCCTAAATCGTAAGGATAGTGGGAAATGAAAGGAAACTGTTCTGAAAACTGCCATGAGTTTTTCTGCCTGGAAAGAAATTTTCTATACCATTTGAAATTTGAGAGTATTGGTTGTGATAGTAACCACAGAAAGTCTGAGGTAGATGTTTCAAATTTGTCTGGTCCAGTTTCCTATAGGTTTTCTCAGTCTAATAGAAACCAAACTGGGGCTTCAGAACCCCAACAGTTCATTCCTGTCCTATAGGCGAATTCCAGACCAACAGAGAACTCAACGCGAAGGATGAGCCAGATGTTTGTGTCTGAGCAAATCTAAGGACAGGTGAGGAATATGAACAGCTGAATACCCTGTGTAAAGGCATAGTGCCATGGTTCAGTGCATTCTGAATGCACATCTGTAGACAAGAATTATAAAAACAAAATCTCATTTACATTTCCCTATGTAGACAAAATATTTGCTAATATACAGCTTAATACAGAACAATCTAAGCTATTATAGGAAACACAGTATAAAGGCTTCGATATCTGTGACATTCATACATCTGTGATATTTCAATATCTGTGGCCTTGTCCTTGTCATTCCTAAAATGCATACTTAAAGAAGAGAGTCAATCAGCCAGCCACACCAGGTGAGGTAGAACTGAGTGTATATTTTGGGAAAGCCAAAAGCAAATTTTAGTTCTCCAAATGAGTCTCCATATGGCTTGCAAAGCCCAGGGCCAGCATCATGGGTCTGCAGGCTATATTGCTATACAAATGCCCCACATAGTCTGTGTTTGGTTTACTGTTATCCTGTCCCCATCTTGAAATTCTTCTTCTTGAAGTCAAATGAGACAATTAAGCATGTGCAGGAGCAAAAAAGGCACACAGTATGCATAAACATCCTTCCTTGCCATCCCATTCCCAGGTGGCATTTGCAATGCCCCGTAAGCACAGGATTCTGATAGACAGACAGATGAGGCATCTTCAATGAGACTCAAAATGAATACAAAGTCCAGGGTGTAGCACTTACTACTAAGTAAGCCAGAAAACTGACAGCCTCAGAGACCATGTTTTTAGATAGAATCAAAACTTGCTTCAATCACAGAAAGAACACAATGACATTCTAAGCAGCACAAATGACCAACAAACCCTATCATATTCCTTCCTACTCACATAGCTCCTGTGAACTGATCAATCTCCTAAGATAAAAATTATGACAACAAGGGAGAGGGAAAGATAAGCAACTCTTTATTTTTTCAGTCCTTTCTTACCTATTTATTGGTAAGCCAGAGGTAGAGAATGTTCATAGAATGTGTGTATATCAAAAAGTGAAATAAAAACAGTTGAGCTGATCTCTGTAATATTCGCATTATTCTGGTAAGAACAAAATAAATATGTACCGCATGAGCTATGAAAAAGAAACTGTTTCCTATTTCGATAATTCTGCATCATGAGTTAAAAGTTATTTTGCTTCCATGTAAAACTGACATCACACAATTTAGGAATAGATGGCAAAATTCATGCTAATAATTTAATATGTAAATGTTCTCTACTTAAAATGTCATTAAATAGTGAATGTAAAACAACACGATGAATAGAAAGAGTGAGGAAAAAAGGAAAAGGTTATATGTTTATACCTTAAGTGGCATCTTGTCACTTTAGCATAAGAAGCCCACATTTTAATTTCACACTGTGTCTGCAAATTAAATAACCAACCCTTAGAAAGCCTATAATATTTGTTCTTTGGCCCTTTACTGAAAATGTTTTGCCACTGGTCCTAATGTGATTACCTGCATGGTAGGATTTACTACCTCCTTACTGCTTCCATTGCTTTTTCAGAGAGATTTGTAAAAAGGGAGGAAAGGAGAGAGGGAGGGAGGGCGGTAGTGATAGAGAAATATCTCTATGAGAGAGACACTTGGATTGATTGCCTCCCTCACCACCCCCTTGTGCTCTGACCTGGGGTGGGGAGGGAACCCACAGGAAACAAACCTAGGACCCTTTGGTGTGCAGGCTGACACTCCAACCACTGAGTGACACCAGCCAGAGCAACACTTTTAATCATTTATCTTTTCTGATTATTCTTGTCACTAATTTATAAGCCATTTGAGAATAGCAACCATAAATAGGAGACAAATAGAGAGAGAAAATAAACTGTGTCTCTCTGCTCTTGGAACAAAATTAAAGACACAGTAAACAAAGGCTTTTTCTTATCTGTACATCCATGAACTCATCATTTGGGCAGCGATGGTGCTATCTAGTCTGTGGTGATCACATAGATTAATCACAGAAGACTCCTGCCCTTGAACATGTGAGGGCCACAAACATGTTCACACAATATAGTAGTACAGGACAATGGGATTAAGATAAAAGGCACAGGATAAAGTGCTATAGGGATCAAAGGGTCTCACCTGGGTCAGAGTAAGGAAGACTTAATGGAACAGAGATGGAGTCTAAACTGAAGCTCAGATGGAGGGTGGGTTTGGATCTTAGATGTGGGAAGAACATTGTAAGTGGAGGAAACTGGACAAGCAAAAGTGTGGGAGTCTGGAATTGTGTTTGTGTGAGAATATACTGTCACCAGCCATTCCTGTGGGTATATTGATATGAAAACTCCAGATGACCATGCATAGGCTACCCTGTGGTGTCAGTAAGGGGCACAGGATCTAAGAAGGCTTGAATTCTCACCCCTTCACTCCTGATGCTTAAATGAAGAATCTACTAGTAGATGGCAGTACAGGGCAAAGATGAGAGTCTATTTATGAGTCTCTGCCAAGGAGTTCCAAGCAGAGTAATAGGTTCTTCCAAACTACAGCTCTGCCGGGGGAGCTGCAAGTGTAGCGATATATTCTCTGGACATAAGGAGCCCTGTGAGAAGCATCAAGGAAATAGCTATTCAGCTCATAGCACTGCTTTTCCTGAGCTGTCACTCTGGGATGCTGGTCTAGGAAGAAAGAGGGAGGAAGGATGGAAAGATGGATGAAGGGAGGGAGGGGGAAAAGGGAGGGAAAGCAAGGCAAGTTGCCTCTAACTCCATTTCAAGATTAGACTGAATATTTTTGGCTGCTTTTTGAAAAGGGAAGGGTCTCATATTTCAGGATGATGGAAGATGGTAGGGATCTGGGGAGTGGTGAGTGGGGTTTAGGAGACAGGACAGTCAGAGAGAGAGCCTGGATAGAAATCAGGCAAAACTTATCAAACCTATGCAGGGCATGAAAACAATTACTCTTTCAATTTTCTCTTTAAAATCTCTGCCCCCATGGAAAAAACTAAAGTGACACACACTCAGGTAAACAAGTTCCATCTGGCAGAGTTCTGTAATCTGGCTTCCGACATCACCATAGAGCTTTATCTCAAGGCAAACATGGCTGTTTTATACTCATTTCAAAGATGGGTTTCTGGGCACCTGAAGTAGGGTGGGAATGAAAGAGACATAAATGGACCAAGGTCCAGTATCTTTCTTTTTGTTCCAGCTGCTATGTCATGAGAAAGTAAGAAAGGTTTTCTGTTTCTTAAATCAGAAAGAACACGAAGCCTGTAAGAGGAGGGGTACGGTGGCATCATATAAGAATAAAGCCCTAGGAGCCAGCTGTCTCTGAATTCAGACTTGGACAAGTTACTAATTTCTCTAGCCCTTGGTTTCCTTACCGTATAATGGGGATATAATACCTACACTCATAATGTTGCCGTCGGGGGTTAAACAGTAATATAGAGAATCCTAATCCAGGCTAGCGCCAGACACATTGTTGGCACCCTCTAAGCAAATACTGTTAACGTGACTTAGGGATATGAACCAGACACTCATTTATGCATTGGGGTCTTTGAGGAGGAAACAAGGAGATCCAGCACCCTGTGGCCTCTGCTATCCATCTGAAGTACATTACCATCACTTCCAAGTCTTAAATTATGTAAAACGCATCCCTGTGGTGCAAACCCAAAGCAAATGGTAATGATGTCACTTTGGCAGCGCATGTAAATATCAATGCAAATGGACAGCACTTGAAAGGGCAGCTGCTTTTATCTCATCACGGCAGCAATTCTCTCCTGAAGATTTATACGTCAAGCCACAGTGGTCAAGTGCACACACAGCCCCTTCTCGCTGCCACACCAGCCAGGGTAGCTCTTTCCTCTGAGGGAGAGGAACCACGGTGCATCTCAGAGTGAAGCTGTATTTCACAACAGCCCTGTCCTCTCACAGACAAGTTAGCATTGTGCACACAGGCCAGTCAGAGTGTGAACGCTGCGCATATGCAAGATGCCACTCTCAGTGGCAGGCAGCTTACAGCCCTGCATGCTGATTCTTGGCAACACCTGGGGGGAAATGGTTGACAGCTGCAGTCTTGACAAGAAGAGAGGGAGACCTTCTTGAGCATGCACACAGGCTCAAACACACACACACACACACACACACACACACACTTTTAGACTGTCTGCTTGCACAAAGCAAGGCAAATTGAAAATAGTCATTCAGGTACTACAAGACCATGGGGATCAGAAAGCAATTTAAAGATCTGAGTCTTTACGCTTCTGTTTAAACACAATTATAGACACTTGTCCACCGCCATTTGCTATGATATTGTTTTTTTTTTTTTTTACAATCTACCATTATTATGCTCAGGCCCCCCAAACAGAAAAGTCACTCCTAGAACAAAAGTACCCTGGGGTGTAGAATAGGGAGGTGCTATATGAGGCAAGGGCTGCCTTCTGTCACCTTGTCATGGCCTGCATGGCACAATGTTTGTTCGTAGCTTCCTGGCCTCTATGTCCTAGGTCACTGCTTCTCATTTTCTTTGGAATCAGAACTTCAGGGCCAGGAAATCACAGCTCTCCAAGAGGTTAAGTAAATGCCATGTGTTCAAAGAGAGAAGAAAACAATAAAGTAGCTTATTCTAATGTCTCTTCTCCAAAGCCACGGAAAACAAAAAGGAGGAAAAGATGGAAGCAAAGCAGGGCCAGGAACTGGGGCTGAGATGGTAGAAATAAAAACTCAGAGAGAAATGTATACAAACAAATACAGGCCTTATGTTTCCATGAATAATTCAGGACTCCCACTGCACTGACTTATTCAGACAAGGAGGGCACCTGCAGCTTTTGAAGGACAAGGACCTGAGACAACTCCTAGGAGAGTCTTCAGGGTGAGTTTCTTTTTATCAGGCACACACATGTACATATAACACACACATACAAATGATACACATATACGTACTGACACAGAAAGCTTATGTGTTCCAAGGATTAAACAAGGCTATTAGATTAGATAAATCATAGAAAATTCTCAGAAATCCCCAGATAATGATTTGTTTGTGTTCCGACTTAATTCACCCTATCCTGTCCCAAACCCAATGGCTCACCACTTCAAATATGCCCCACCAAATCATCTCTACTAGTTCCCCCCACTCCAATCTCCTGACACCTCATTACTCATCTCCAAACCTGTTGCTCCTCCTAGAATTGTCTCTGCTCCCATCCCAGAGAAGCCCAGTAACACCAACAAAAATCCCAAACCTCTTTATTTGCTCCACAAATGTATGGTATATTACCAGATACACCTTGAGCCTCTAGGCCAATGCTATTTATCTAACCGAACATATTATTTTCCTGCAAATCTGTTTCTCCTCCTGATTCAATGGTATTTGAAATTCTTTAGATAGCACTTCTTGCTTCCCTGAAATTGAGAAAGAAAAAAAAAAAACCTGTGTGTGCATATATATGTATGTATTTAGTTCAGTGTATTTTATCTGATTTTTCCAAAGAGGGTAAAAAGTTTCCATCTCAGTTACCAAATCTTAAATGTTGGCAGCATCATTCTCTTTTCTAGCCTGCTCTGTCTGGTTCTGTCTGTGTTGATTCACTAAAGATGACAAAATCCCTGGCTGAGTTCTAAGGGAAAACATGGCAAGGACCTCACACCTAGACTTAGATTGATCTCTTGGTTTCTTTTGAGAATTCCTTAGTTCAGCAGCCATCAAACACCTCCCTGTTCTTGGCACTTAACAAATAGTTTCTACATTAACCAGCCACTCATAAATAATGTAGATGTTTCACTATTACTCTATCTTCATCCTGGGAAACAAACACTTGCATATGCAAGTATTTCTGAAGGGAGTGGGATATTCCATTATTAAAATTATTCCATATACAATATTAATGATAATGTAACCTCCTAAGAGTAGTACCACATAGTTCTAGACTAATATTCCATGCCTCATTAGCTCTGTCTTAGTTAAAATTATTAAAAAGAGCTTCCTCACATTGAATAATTTCTACTTCTAAGTATCGATTTCATTACTTTTCTTTAAAACTATACTGACGACAAACAATTCCTCTTTCAGTACTACCTTTAATCACGTTTATTGCAACAGATGATTTTTCCCTCATCTATCCCCTGCCATTACTTCAGTCACTCCACTCCTGAGCCTTCTACAGTCCTCTAAGCATCAACTACATGACAACTCCAGGACCCATACCTTCAGGACTCTTTCCTTCTTTAGATTTCTTTCTAGTTTGCGAATGCAGTGAGGTGTGTGAATATCATCCTTTATGTGGTCTGACCTGGACTATGTACAATAGAATTACTTACTTTGTGGGTTTCTTTTTAACAGCCAAAGATCTCCATTGAGTTTGTAGTCAGCTAAAATCCCTGGGCCTCCTTAGCATGAATTTCTGTCAAAACAGGTCTCCCCTAACCCAAATGTGCTTATTCATTCATTTATTTTAATGTAAGAAGAAGGAGACCTGGATTGGAAAGAACTAAACGCTATTCCAGAAACAATATTTTAAAGCTTTATGATCTTAAGAAATTAATTTAATACATTTTATTTTCATTTTTCCCATCTGGGAAAAAATAATTTCATACGCAATTTCTTTCAAAGAATTAAAATATATAAAATGCCTGGCATAGAGAGGTGATCATGAAATGTTGGTTTCCTATTCATTTCACTTCATGGTTCCATATTATCAAATAGCTTTCTGGACCTGGTATCTGTACCATCTGTAAACTTATTAAAGACTAGAGGTCCAGTGCAAAAATTCGTGCACCAGAGCCCACCAAGAGCAACTGGGAGGAGAATCTGCACAGGCTCAGGACTGAGAGTGGGGCCCAGGTGGTGGGATCCACATGTGCACGGAGATGCGGAAATCCCAATGGCAGGGGAACGGCAGAGGAACCCTTGAGAAAGCAGATTGAAAGTTGGAGACTGCGGCTGAAATCTCTCCTGGAGGGTCGGCTCAACCACGGAGACTGCGCCATCTTGAGTGGCTGTTTTTTGGAAACGTATACTGTACACCCAAAGACCTGGCATCCAGAGATTGGCTGCTAACCTGGAGACACCAGATGTGGGACAGTGCGACTACGTGGAGTCCAGCTTCTCACGGAAAGCAGATCCAAGCAACAGCAGCCTCCTGATCACCACACTCTCTGTCTAAGGAACAGCAGCTGTACATGAAGCCTGCCCCAACCAGTCAGAAGAGCCACCACAGCTGTGAACAGCACCCACCAGAGGAGCTGCTGCCAACTGAGGAGCAGCTGCTACCGCAACCACCCGAGGAGCAACCACAGCCTGAGGAGCCACTGCTACTCAGGGAGCAGCCACTGAATGACTTAACATCTAGATATGTCAGTGAGATCAAACATGGGTAGACAAAGAAACCCCCAAAGGAAAGAAAAGGAGGACTCACCAGAAAAGCAGCTAAGTGATACAGAGGCATTCGACATGACAGAAATGAATTCAGAATAAGGGTCCTAGCATGCATAAACCAGATGGAGGAAAAAATCAACAACTTATGCAAGAAGCAAGAAGAAACAGATGAAAAAATCAATAACTTATGTAAGACCCAAGAAGAAATGAAGAGCCATATAGCTGCAATAAAAAAACACCATTGAAAGTATCAACAGTAGACTAGGAGAAGCGGAGGACCGAATTAGTGAATTAGAAGACAAGGAGGCAAAACACACCCAAACTGTACTGAAATTGGAGAAAAAAATTAAAAGACAGGAGGAGAACATAAGGGAGCTTTGGGACAACATGAAACGAAACAACATACGATTAATAGAGGTGCCAGAACAACAGAAAGAGGAACAAGGATTAGAAAACCTATTCGAAGAAATAATATGAGAAAACTTCCCTGAGGTGGGGAAGAAAAAAGTCACACAAGCACAGAGAGTCCCAAATAAGGTGAACCCGAAAAGACCCACACCAAGACACATCATAATTACCATGTCAAATGTTCAGGACAAAGAGAGAATCTTACAGGCTGCAAGAGAGAGACGGAAAGTTACATACAAGGGATCTCCCATTAGATTATCAAATGATTTCTCAACAGAAACACATCAGGCCAGAAAAGAATGGATGGAAATTTACAAAGTGATGCAAAGCAAAGGAATGAATCCAAGAATACTCTATCCAGCAAGGCTATCATTCAAAATTGAAGGGGAAATAAGAAGCTTCACAGACAAAAAAAAGGCTAAGGGAGTTTATCACCACCAAGCCAGCAATGCAAGAAATGCTAAAGGGACTGGTGTAAAAAGAAGAAGTAAAAAGCTCAGAAAGAAAACAATCACACACAAAAAAAGAAATGGCTACAAACAAGTACCTTTCAATAATAACTTTAAACATAAACGGACTAAATGCTCCAACCAAAAGACGTCGAGTGGCCGAATGGATAAAAATCATGACCCATACATTTGCTGTCTACAAGAGACCCACCTCAGAAGAAGGGACTCACACAGACTGAAAGTGAAGGGATGAAAAAATATCTTTCAGGCAAATGGAAATGAAAATAAAGCTGGGGTAGCAATACTTATATCGGACAAAATAGACCTCAAAGTGAAGGCCATAACAAGAGATAAGGAAGGCCACTTCATAATACTAAAGGGATCAATACAACAAGAAGATATAACCCTGATAAACATATATGCACCCAATGCAGGAGCACCCAAATACATAAAAAATACTCCAGGAAGATATCAAAGGAGAGATCTACAACAATACGATCATAGTAGGGGACTTTAATACACCACTGACATCACTGGATAAATCCTCTAGACAAACAATCAGCAAAGAAACAGCAATCCTAAATGACTTACTAGATCAGATGGACTTAATTGACATCTTCAGAACACTTCACCCCAAAGACACAGAATATACATTCCTCTCAAGTGCTCATGGTACATCTTCAAAAATAGACCACATATTGGGTCACAAACAAAGTCTCCCCAAATTCAAGAAGATTGCAATCATACCAAGTATCTTCTCAGACCACAAAGGCATAATATTAGAAATAAACTACTATAAAAACAACCCAAAATACTCAAACACCTGGAAGCTGAATAGCATGCTATTAAATATTGATTGGGTTACCAATGAAATCAAAGAAGAAATTCAAAACATCCTGGAAACTAATGACCATGAAAACACAACAATCCAAAACCTATGGGACACAATGAAAGCAGTCCTGAGAGGGAAGTTTATAGCTCTACAGGCCTATCTCAAAAAACAAGAAAAAATGGTAGTAAATCAGCTAACTCTACAACTCAAAGAATTAGAAAGAGAGCAACAAGAAAACCCCAGAGTGAGCAGAAGGAAGGAGATAGTAAAGATTAGAGCAGAAATAAATGACATAGAGACCAAAAAAACAATACAGAAAATCAATGAAACCAAGAGCTGGTTCTTTGAAAGGATAAACAAGATTGACAAACCTCTAGCCAGACTCACCAAGAAGCAAAGAGAGAGGACCCAAATAAACAAAATCAAAAACGATAGAGGCGAAATAACAACAGACCCCACAGAAATACAAATGATTGTTAAAAAATACTATGGACAGCTCTACTCCAACAAACTAGACAACCTGGAGGAAATGGACAAATTCCTAGAAAAATACAACATTCCAAAACTCAATCAGGAAGAATCTAAAAATCTCAACAGGCCAATAACTATGGAAGAAATTGAAGCAGTCATCAAAAAGCTTCCAGCAAACAAAAGCCCAGGACCAGACGGCTTCACAGGGGAGTTTTACCAAACATTCAAGGAAGAACTAAAACCTATCCTCCTCAGACTACTACAAAAAATTCAAGAGGAAGGAACACTTCCAAGCTCATTCTATGAAGCCAGCATCACCCTAATACCAAAACCAGGTAAAGACAACACAATGAAAGAGAATGACAGGCCAATATCCCTCATGAACATAGATGCCAAAATCCTCAACAAAATCTTAGCAAATCGGATCCAGCAGTACATCAGAAAGATCATACACCATGACCAAGTAGGATTTATCCCAGGGATGCAAGGATGGTACAATATCTGAAAATCAATAAACTTGATACATCACATAAACAAATTGAAAGAAAAAAAAAACACATAGTCATATCAATTGATGCAGAAAAAGCATTTGACAAAATCCAACACCCATTTTTTGATAAAAACTCTCAGCAAGGTGGGAATAGAAGGATCATACCTCAACATAATAAAAGCCATATATGACAAGCCCACAGCCAACATCATACTCAATGGACAAAAACTAACACCATTTCCCCTAAGAACAGGAACAAGACAGGGATGCCCACTCTCACCACTTCTGTTCAACATAGTACTGGAAGTATTAGCCATAGCAATTAGACAAGAAGAAGAAATAAAAGGCATCCAAATTAGAAAAGAGGAAGTAAAACTATCCTTATTTGCAGATGACATGATATACATACAAAACCCTAAAGACTCCATAAAAAAACTACTAGTCTTAATACATTAATTTGGCAATGTAGCAGTATATAAAATTAACCCCAAGAAATCTATGACATTTCTATACACCAATAGTGAACTTTCAGAAAGAGAGACTAAAAAAACAATCCCATTTACCATCACACCAAAAAAATTAAGTTACCTAGGAATAAACTTAACTAAAGAGGTAAAAGACCTCTACTCAGAAAACTACAGGACATTGAAAAAAGATATAGAGGAAGACATAAACAGATGGAAGAACATATCGTGTTCATGGATTGGTAGAATCAACATCATTAAAATGTCCATACTACCCAAAGCAATCGATAAATTCAACGCACTTCCCATTAAAATACCAACGGCATATTTCACAGAATGAACTAGAACGAACTCTCCAAAAATTCATCTGGAATAAAAAAAGACCCTGAATAGCTGCAGCGATCTTGAGAAAGAACAAAGTAGGTGGATCTCAATACCAGATATCAAGTTGTATTACAAAGCCACTGTTCTCAAAACTGCCTGGTACTGGCACAAGAACAGACATATAGGTCAATGGAATAGAATAGAGAGCCCAGAAATTGGCCCGAACCAATATGCTAAATTAATATTTGACAAAGGAGGTAAGAACATAGAATGGAGTCAAGATAGTCTCTTCAATAAATGTTGTGCCGAAACCGGTTTGGCTCAGTGGATAGAGCGTCGGCCTGCGGACTGAAAGGTCCCAGGTTTGATTCCGGTCAAGGGCATGTACCTGGGTTGCGGGCACATCCCCAGTGGGAGATGTGCAGGAGACAGCTGATGGATGTTTCTCTCTCATTGATGTTTCTAACTCTCTATCTCTCTCCCTTCCTCTCTGTAAAAAATCAATAAAATATATTTAAAAAAATAAATAAATGGTGTTGGGAAAATTGGACAGATACATGCAAGAAAATGAAACTAGACCACCAACTTACACCATACACAAAAATAAACTCAAAATGGATAAAGGACTTAAATGTACGACGAGAAACCATAAAAATTCTAGAAGAATCCAAAGGCAACAAAATCTCAGATATATGCCGAAGCAATTTCTTCACTGATATAGCCCCTAGAGCACTTGAAACTAAAGAGAAAATGAACAAATGGGACTACATCAAAATAAAAAGCTTCTGCACAGCAAAAGAAACCATCAACAAAACAACAAGAAAGCCCACTGCATGGGAAAACATATTTGCCAATGTCATATCTGATAAGGGCCTAATCTCCAAAATTTATAGAGAACTCATACAACTTAACAAAAGGAAGATAAACAATCGAAACTAAAAATGGGCAAAGGATCTAAATAAACACCTTTCAAAAGAGGACATTCAGAAAGCCAGAGACATATGAAAACATGCTCAAAGTCACTAATCATCTGAGAGATGCAAATCAAAACAACAATGAGGGCTTGCCCTGGCTGGTTTGGCTCAGTGAATAGGGCGTTGGCCTGCTGACTGAAGGGTCCCAGGTTCGATTCCAGTCAGGGGCATGTGCCTTGGTTGTGGGCGCGTCCCCAGAGGGGGGTGTGCAGGAGGCAGCTGATCGATGTTTCTCTCTCATCGATGTTTCTAACTCTCTATCCCTCTCCCTTCCTCTCTGTAAAAAATCAATAAAATATATTTTTAAAAAAAGAACAAAAACAATGAGGTACCATCTCACACCTGTCAGAATGGCTATCATCAACAAATCAAGAAATGACAAGTGCTGGAGAGGATGTGGAGAAAAAGGAACACTCGTGCACTGCTGGTGGGAATGCAGACTGGTGCAGCCACTATGGAAGACAGTATGGAGCTTCCTCAAAAAACTAAAAATGGAACTCCCATTTGATCCTGTGATCCTACTTCTAGGAATATATCCCATGAAACAAGAAACACCAATCAGAAAGGATATTTGCACCCATATGTTCATAGCAGCACAATTCACCATAGCTAAGATCTGGATACAGCTTAAGTGCCCATCAGTAGATGAATGGATTAGAAAACTGTGGTACATCTACATGATGCAATACTATGCTGCTGTAAAAAAGAAGGAACTCTTACCATTTGCAATGGCATGGATGGAACTGGAGAGCATTATGCTAAGTGAAATAAGCCAGTCAATGAAGGAAAAGTACCACATGATCTCACTCATTCATGGATAATAAAGACCATTATAAACTTATGAACAAAAATAGATACAGAGGTAGAGCTGCCTCAAACAGGCTGTCAAACTGCAGCGGGAAGGCTGGGGAGGGTAGGGGGGCAGAAGTGGGGGGTAAGAGATCAACTGAAGGACTTATATGCATGCATATAAGCATAACAAATGGACATAAGACACTGGGGGGTAGGGGGAAGCCAGGGGATTGTCAAGGGTGGGGGAAAAAGGAGACATATGTAATTCCCTTTGTAATACTTTAAGCAATAAAACTAAAAATAAATAAATAAATAAATAAATAAATAAATAAATAAATAAATAAAATTTGTGCACCAGTAGGGTCCCTTGGCCTGGCCTGCGGGATCGGTCTGAAACAGGCTCTCTGACATCCCCCAAGGGGTCCCAGATCATGAGAGGGCTCAGGCCAGGCTGAGGGACCCCACTGGTGCATGATCAGGGTGGGTGAGGGATGCGGGAGGTTGGCCATCCGGGGAAGCATCTTGGGAGGGTTCCAGGGCATGTCCAGCCTGTCTTGCTCAGTCCTGATCAGCCGTACCCCAGCAGCAAGCTAACCTACCGGTCGGAGTGTCTGCCCCTGGTGGTCAGTACATGTCATAGCGACTGGTGGACACATCGACTGTCTGCCCCTGGTGGTCAGTGCGCGTCACTGCAAGTGGTTGAGTGGCCTTAGCATATCATTAGCCTATTACACTTTGATTGGTTGAACGGCCAACCAGACACCAAGACACAGCATATTAGGCTTTTATTATACAGGACTAGAGGCCTGGTACACAAAAATTTGTGCACTCAGGAGGGAGGGGAGTTCCCTCAGCCAGGCCTGTGCCCTCTCACAGTCTGGAACCCCTCAGGGGATGACCACCTGCTGGATTAGGCCCGCTCCCTGGGGGATTGGGCCTAAGATGGCAATCAGACATCCTTCTGGCAGCCCGGCAGCCCTCAGAGGATGTCCACTTGACAGCAGGGAGCAGGCCTACACTGCAGTCTAACATCCTTAGCGCTGCTGAGGAGGCAGGAAAGACTCCCACCACCACCACTGTACTGGCAGCCATCAGCCTGGCTTGTGGCTGAGCAGCGCTCCTTCCATGTGAGAGTGACCTGGCCACCAGAGGGCAGCTCCTGCATTGAGCGTCTGCCCCCTGGTGGTCAGTGTGTGTCATAGTGAACAGTCATTCCCAGTCCTTCTGCTGTTAGGGTCAGTTTGCATATCACCCTTTTACTATATAGGATAGAAGCCTGGTGCACGGGTGGGGGCCAGCTGGTTTGCCCTGAAGGGTGCCCCAGATCAGGGTGGGGGTCCCTCATCCCAGCCTGGATGAGGGGCTGAGGGCCGTTTTCAGGCTGGCGGGTGACTGAAGTTCCCAACCTCTCCTTTTTATCTTTTATTCTGGGATTTATTTACCTTCTATGGCTGTCACTGGAGCTGAGAGCCGGCTTTAGCTCTGAGGCTCAGCTGCTGAAAGCAGGTATCTGGGCTTTGTTTAGCTTCTATAATTGAAACACTGTTGCAACTCCAGCTCTGAGGCCCGGCTGGCTAAAAGCAGGTTTCTGGCATTGTTTAGCTTCTATAATTTCAACATAGTTGCTTAGAGTGCAGAGCTGGGCGGCGGCAGGCGGGGAACCTTGGCTTCCTCTATCACTGGAGCAAGCAAGCCTCCTGTTCGCTTCAGCTGCCTGGCTGCCGGCTGCCATCTTGGTTGGCAGTTAATTTGCATATTTCCCTGATTTGCCAATGGGAAGCATGTCAGAGGTACGGTTAATTACCATGTTTGTCTATTATTAGATAGGATGTGTTTGTTCAATGACTTCCTATAATCTGGGAACATCAATAGAGGATCATCCAGGACCATTCAAAAGTCAATCGTGGTGTCATCCCTGACATTAAGCAGCCAGCATAATAAATGTAGTAGAAAAGAAAAGAATTAAAGAAGATAAAGAACAGGAAAGGAAAATCCCTGCTAATGTCAAGATTTATCCATATATGACATAATGTATTGATAGTCCCCTACAGTCTGAAACCTCTACAAAATAGGCACTCCTCACACGTTGATTAAATTTTTGGCTGTACATGAAGAATTTAGAAGGTCTGTGATAGCTATAATAGCTGCAGCATCTTATGGACAGCATTTTACCTCTCCTAAACTTGGTTTATTTATTAACAATACAAAGACTTCACCAGCAACTCATGAGGCTCTGGCCAGCTCTAACCTTTTAAGATCAAACTATAGAATAAATTGAACATTGTGTAGAATTTCCATGGCTTACTTAGTCTACTGATAGTATTTCTTATAAGAAAGAGTATATTGTGTATTTTCTCATGGGTATTTGCATATCTAATGATAAGGGATTTATGCTTTCATAAATAGCATTTCATTGACTAATTGAACATGGGAAACTGGAAAATTGTGGTATTTAATTAGAACTCTTGGGCATGACAACTTTGTATATATTTGTCAAAGACCCAAAATTTCAAATTTTAATCAGAATTGTCTTTGCTTTTTAGCAAAGTACAGGAAAATATATACTATGCAAGCTAAAGGAAGAGTAATTTACACTTGAACATTTAATGTCATATTCGTATAAAACAGAATCTTGCCAGGTCAATATGAAAATCAGTTTCATGAAAAAGGACATCCATTAACAGAGCTGGTCAAGAGAGAGTGAAATTCATGAAAGGGCAATAGCATTGCTAACACTCAATTGCAATGGGTTTACAAACATTCATAACTTATGTGAGGCGCAATGATAACCCTACATAAAAGCACCGAACATGAAATTATCACATTGATAATGATTGTTCAAAGGGACTAAGCAAAGAGGGGGTTTGGGGATATCTACAATACAGTAAAAAATAATAAACAAATAGATAGATGATAAATGATAGATAGATAGATAGATAGATAGATAGATAGATAGATAGATGATAGATAGATAATAGATAGATAGATGATAGATAGATAGATAGATAGATAGATAGATAGATAGATAGATAGATGATAGATAGATAGATAAAGACAAAGATCTGTCCTAAGAAAGGCTGTATATCACAAGCGGAATGGATAGAAGACCACATCTCATACATTTACACTCTGTCCTACTTAGTGGAACACAGTTTTTCCTAACCACCCCTTCATTCCAAATATCCCAGATCCCATACAACATCAGGTCTTCCACTCAGCAGTTTCTACTGCTATTAAAATGCTAATTGTTAATTTACTTCTCTTTCCAAAAGCTCTCTCAGAGCCTGAGCTTTGCTTCATTGAATCAGCTTGTCCTGGGGATATGGCTAAACCTGCCTTTGATCAGTGTTTAATCCTTGTAGATGCTCAGGGGTGTGTAGGTTAGTATCTATGAGAATGTAATTAGAAAGAATGAAGAAACGGAGCATTAGAGCTCCTGCCAGCATGAGAAATGACCAATCAGAATTATCTGCCCCCGCTTCTGTCTTCACAGACAAGGGATCATGCTAAGAAATGTAAAATTCAAAAGTCTAGTGATAGTTCTAATTGAACAAAGGGGTATGGATTGCAGGTGCAATAGAGTTTATTCTGTTATAATGGAGGATCTTTTAGAAACAGAACTGTAAAATGGATGGGGAAAAAAGAAAAAAAAAAAAAAACTCTTTGGTCTCTTAGCAGTTGTAGGTAACCTTGTTCTAGCATATATCCCTAAGTGATTATAAGTTGTTCAAAAATAAAGTAAGCAGAGAAATAAAACCTCAATATTGAATGATTAAGGAACCACAGAAAGGGAAGGCAATGCTCGGAGGCTGATGCTAGCATATGTGTGAGTAATGAGGCAAAAAAATAATAAAAAAATTAATACAAATATTAGAAAATGTTCCCTGGTGGGCAATAACAGAACTATGAATAAATAGCAATAGGAATCTAATAATGCATTATTGATATTATTCAATCATTATTCAACATTTACCCCAAAGAATATTTCACAGAAATAAATGAAGCAGAGGCACCCAAGTTCATCTCTAGTTCTAATATGCTGAACTTACCTAATGAGATATTCTTAATAAATACAGCATTATTCAGCAATACTGAAACACGACAACAGGTCAAGAATGTTTCAAGGTGACAATTAGTCCTAGAAACTTGATGGCAGTGTTAAATGAGACAATTAGTTCTAGAAACTTGATAGCAGTGCTAAATAAGAAAGAAATATTTCAGTGGCATTCCAATAATAGCACATTCTAACTCCTCTTCCCTGATAGACAAAGTCATCATCTTGGCATTGGACATAAGAAAAAGCAAGTCATAGACTCACTCTTGTTTCTGAGACAGGACAGGCATCCACATTGCCCCTTCCTCTCATAGCTGCTACTCCACAGTTGTTCAGCTCCAGAGCCTGCCTTCACCTTTCCCTGCATGGAGGGCTCCTGTGCATATGAGCTGGTCTTTTCACTCTGACTTGAAATAAGACGTTTTCAAACTGTGGGTGAATCTTGGTTCTCTCTTTTTTCTTTGTATTGATCTCATTGCTAGCCTGATCTAACTTACATTGGGTCTGTTAAAATCCACAGAGATTATCTCTGAAACTATGTCTTCTTTAATACCTCATACTGTTAACATTGACTTGAAAACCTTTTCATCATGTTGTCCCAACTATAATAATAATAATAATGATAATAATAATAATCATAATAAAGATTCTGAGCACTCACCCCCACAATGCACATACATTTATTTATAAAATATAGACATGTACTACTATATGATGCATAAAATATACTATTAAGCATAACATACTAGAAATATAAAATAATAGAATAAACTAAGTTTTAAAGCTTTCACCCACTTTGGAGTGACTGATCTACAGAATGAATTCTCAGCAGCCTAACAGAATGACACAATTCTATTGCCAGGGAGGTTCTGTTCTGTAATGGGTTGAACTGTTTCACTTCAAAAAGATAAGTTAAAGTCCTAACTCTTTTTTAAAAAAAATATATTTTATTGATTTTTTACAGAGAGGAAGGGAGAGGGACAGAGAGCTAGAAACATCTATGAGAGAGAAACATCGATTAGCTGCCTCCTGCACACCCCCCACTGGAGATGTGCCTGCAAGGTACAGGCCCCTGATGAGAATCAAACCTGGGATCCTTCAGTCCGCAGGCCGACACTCTATCCACTGAGCCAAACCGGTTAGGGCAGTCCTAACTCTTAGTACCTCAGAATATTAGCTTATTTAGAAATAAGAGTCATGGCAGATGCAATTAGTTAAGATGAAGTCGTATTAGTTTAGATGAGGTCATACTGGAGTAGGGTGGGCCCTTAATCCAATATGACTGATGATGTGTCAAGAAGAGACTACCCAAAAAACATTCAGGCACACAAAAGGAAAAGCCATGTGCTAATGAGCTCAGTGACTGAAGTGCCTGCAGCTGCAAACCAAGGAAAGCCAAGGATGGAGAAGCTAAAAAGAGGCAAGGAAGGAGTCTGCCCTAGAACTTCAGAGGGAGCATAGACCTGCTGACACTTTGATTTTGGACTTTTAACCTCCAGAACTGTGAGGCATGAGGTTTTTGTTGTTTTAAGCCATCTAGTTTGTGGTGCTTTGTTATGGCATTCCTGGGTAATACACTTCCTAATAAATACAGAGAAACATCCTAATTCTATGGATGATGAAGACAAACAATAGATGATAAAGACAAAATATCAACCAAGATTGAAACTTCCCACCCACATAATTCAATAAATAGAGATAGAAGCAGGAAGGAATAGGGAGAGAGAGAGATTACATAATGATAAGAGTCCAGTACAATAGAACAGAGTTAGCTGTGGAGCTCCTGGTGAAGTCTGCATCTTAATATTGTACTAGATATGCAAGGCCAATATCAACTGAGGTGAACTCATATAGCGATATCAATTATTAACCTGTTAAAATACTTTCAGAAGTAGATGCCAAAATGCCATTGCTTCAAACACACAGTGATCATCCTGGCCCTTGTCCCTCTTTCCATAATTCAACAACAAAAAGGTCAATAACTGTCTCAGCAGGGGACCCAAGCCAGAGTCAATGATGATTGACTGCATGTCCTACTGTTTGTCCAATACTTTGAGTGGTTCTCAACCTTCCTAATGCCGTGGCCCTTTAATACAATTCTTCATGTTGTGGTGACCCCCAAATTTCAATATATATGTGTTTTCCGATGGCCTTAGGCGACCCCTGTGAAAGGGTCGCGACCCACAGGTTGAGAACCACTTCTAGACCAATATGCATAACAGAGATTGGGTTTCTTGTTGGCTAAAATGTCTCCAGAGCTAACACCAATCTGGGGAGTAATCATGAAATCTCTATTCTATTTTTTTTTTTTGGCCAGAATCACCACCAAATGCTCTTTTTGAGCCAAGGATGAGAGGCATTCTCGAGGCCATGGGATATTCATGTGATATTATTGCAATGTGGATTAATGTAACATTTTTCCAGGGTTCTCAGTTTTTCTCCTGCCTTAGAACTCAGAGGATGGAAGGTAAAAATAAATAAGAACCACACTTTTACCTTGCTATGATCTGAAAGTTTGTACCCTTCCAAAATTCATGTTATGAAACCCTAATTTCCAATGTGATGGTGTTAGGAGATAGGCCTTTGGAAGTGCTTTGGTTATGAAAATGAAGCCCTCATGAATGGGATTAGTGTTCTTATAAAGGAACTCTCCGGCCTCTCCCATCATGTGAAGACATATCAAGAACACACTGCCTGTGAACCTGAAATACTGGCTGGCCCTTACCAAATGCTGGGTCTGCAGGCGCAATGATCCTGGAGTTCCCAACCTCCAGAACTGTGAGAAATAAAAGTCTAGAGTTTATAAGCTACCAGTCTGAGGAGACTAAGACACACCTGATGCAAGAGGCACTCTTTTCAGCACCAAAGTAAGGTTAGGGATTTATACCTAACAAAGCAATGGATTCAGCCTAATTAATATTGATGTCTTGTGATTTCAGAGAGCTATTTACATGTGATATCACCTGGAAATGTATTCTTATTTAACCATCTCCCCACAGGGCCATATCTAGCTCTGCTTTCTTTCTGGTAACAAATAACAGCTCACATTAAGAAATAAAACTTCATGTACCATTGAAATGTACTAAGTAAATTGTTTTCCAAGGCATAACTTCCTTCTATTACAGCTCATTCTGGATGGGCTAAGACAATGAATAGAGCTAACAAGAATATATTCAGGTTTGAATTCATATATTCTATTTTACATTAAAGTAAACTAAGACCAGGAATATGTACAACCTGGTTAGTAATGAAAATTACATAACTGGTCTGGAGAAAAACCTGACTTACTTCTTGTAATACTGCTCTCCAATGTGTTCCTTTCTTATCATTGTAATTAGCTAGTTAATATTAATAAAGGAAAAAGAGCTCAGGGGAAGTCAGACATTGTAAACATGGTCATCTAGGCAGCTTCACCAGGAAGCTACAGCTTCATGCTCCACAGGGAACCACCAGTTCATTCCCTGAAAATCACTGGAGGAAATGATCCAACAAAGAAGAAAATGGGTGTATGCATAGTGAAGTCAGGGTGATGTAGGAAAGTGCTTGCCTATCAGTCTAGCCTGGGGAACAATGGTTTAGTTAGGGAGTGGACCCCATCAGAAGTATTCAAAATCTTGGAAAGTTAATTGGTTATTTGAAGCTCTTGGTTAAAATCCCCAGAGAAAGAGTTCGCTCTTGTGCTCGCTCTTATTCTCCTGTTTTCTCTCTCTTGCTCCATGACCCACATTTGCCCATGTGTTTGCATGTTCTCTTTCCATAGTCAGGTAGCCTTAACCAGCCACATGACCTGTAACCATGCAGACCCCACATGCAATGGACTACAGCTGAGAACACAAGGTAAGCTAGCCAGATGCTGGACTCGACTGGACTGGACTTTAATATGGAACAGAAATTCTGGGCAGTGGCCTTAATTCTGGCCCTGCTGAGACACAGTTGGACTTTTCTAATGGTTGGAAGGAGGGATATGGACCCTTGGAGGAGGACCCCCTTAATTTTACATCATCGATAAAGCTTTCTACAAAATCCCATCCTCCCATGGGGGCCTCAAGAAATTCTTTTCATCGAGGCACCCCAAGAACTCCACTTCGACCAAAAACACCTTGGCATTTAAGTCTTGTCTAATGATCAGAGTATATTTGTTTATAGTCCACTTTATTTTTATTCCTCACTTTACTTATGGGAATTGGTGGTGGTTGCCTTTTCTTTCTCACCAAGCCACATTTTAGGAAAGACTCTTTGAATCTTTAAAATAGTTTCCCCATGGGGACTCCTTTTCTTTCTTGTAATAGAATGAAGCCTTGCTCCTGCATTTAAAATAATCTATAGTATACTTCACACACTTCAAGTCTTAAAAGAATGATTCCTAGCAAAGTTTACTTGAAAAGACTAATAACATGTTGCTGTGAGGAATTGTAATCTTTCCCTATTTTTAATAGACATATTTTAAGTCTTAATGGACTGTATGGTTCTATTATAATAATTCTGGCTATTTCCCATCATGTTTGGAGAACTTGAATCAGCAGCACATTACAGGATAAGAGAAGTAAAATGAGGGGAATTAGATACATTAAGATCACCTGGGAGTTCCAACATAACTCATGGGCTGCCAGATTTCAAAGGAAAACTGGGCTGTGCTGTAGCAGCAGCGGATTTGGACAGAGCACAGACATTAATGATCAGGTATACTGGAAAAAGATGAGAGGGCTTCCCTGAGCTGATGAGGAACAAACACTGGTAATTACACAACTGAGTATATAATCTTGATAATTTGTGCTCTACCTCCTTCTTAATGATAATAAATTCTTTCATGAAAGACAGAGTCTCTATCTAGCTTCCACCTGGTCCTCAGACAATCCCACAAGCCACCAAACCTTCATGGAACATTTGCAGAGCATCCAAGATAAAGGATAAGAAAGGTGAGTAGACCCCATTCTCGAAATTATTGAAAACCTTCTCCTTAGCACTCAGTGCATGCTCAAAAAGTACTTTATATAATATGTATGACCATAGCCCCAGTTCCTTTAGGAGCACACCACACATGAATTTAAAATTTCTAGCAAATTCATATGAAGCCCTAAGGACAATTCTTAATTGCAAAGACTTTCGGGTATAGCATCCCAAGTTCTTCAAGTATAATGACAGGCAAGCAACCAACTGTTAGGACTGGCTACACTAGCCTAGAGCAGTGGTACTCAACCTTGGCTGCACATTAGAATCACCTGAGAATCTTTTTAAAACCCTGATTTTTGGGCCTCATCCTCCGGAAATTCTGTTTCTTTGTTACTAATGTTGTGGCCTCACCCCATAACAAAGAAACAAAATTTCCAGAGGATGAGGCCCAAAAATCAGGGTTTTAAAAAGATTCCCAGGTGATTCTAATGTGAAGCCAAGGTTGAGAACCACTGGCCTAGAGGATATAAAGTAAAAGGAGATTAAGGACAAAGAAATGAAACCTGAGTTATAGGTATGAAAAAAGGGAATCCTCAAGATAGGCAAAGGCCAAAGATGCTATTATGGGCTTAACAGTGTTCCCACCCCTCAAAAAAATTTACACAGGTAGGCAAACATAGGTTAATAATAATAATGAATAATACAATAATTAATAAATAATAATAATATAAACATAAACTCTGTTTTGTGTACTCACAACTACAGACCTACGTTTACCCACCCCTGTGTATATTGAAGTCCTAACCTTCAGTTCCGCAGGACATGACTATATTTGGAGACAGGCTTCTCAAAGAGGTAATAAGTTAAATCCAGGTCAGTAGGGTGGGTTCTAATCCAATATGATTGGTGCCTATATAAGAAGAAGAGATAAGGACACAGACACACAGAGGGAAGACCATGTGAATACCAGGAAGAAGATGGTCATTTCCTAGACAAGGAAAGAGGCTTCAGAAGAAGCCATCCCTGCTGACACCTTCATCTATGAATTTTAACCTCGAGAATGGTGAGAAAATAAATTTCTGTTGTTTAAGCCATTCAGTCTGTGGTACTTTGGTATAGCAGCCCAAGCAAACTAATACAAATGGCCTGATCCTAACAATATTGCTAGAAAAAAAAAAGTTGAGCTTCAGTTGAAGACTGAACTGATCTATGGGTAAAATAAAATAAGAACCAGACATTGCTAAAAGGTGCTAATGAACTAAGGCTTCCTACCTACCACCAGCACTAACTTGGAGGAAGCCTTGGAAAGGTACCTTCCAGCCCCAGTCAAGCCTTCAGATGACTGCAGCTCTAGCCAGTTTCTTGACGACAACATCTTGAGAGTCTGAGCCAGAACCATCCAGCTAGTCTGCTCCTGGATTCCTGACACACAGGAACAGAATGAGTTAATAAATAGTAATTATTTTAAGCTGCTACACTTTAGGGTAAGTTGTTCTGAAGTAATAGATAACTAACACACCTGATGAAATCAGAATGGACTCAAGGATTTTAAAGAGTAGTAATCAAGAGGCAATCCTACAATATAAAAAAAAGCAGCTAAAGACAGTGTGGAAGTAATAGAGTATGGTGCTTAAAATTTCAAGCTCTGATGTCAGATTTATTGGATTCAATTCCCAGCTCTGTCCCTTTAGTGATTTGAGACTTAGAGTGACTCGTTTAATTTTTTTTTGAGACTCAGTTGCCTTATGAGAAAATAGAGATAACAATACCAATGAATAAGGAGAAATAAATAATTCCTAGGACCTGGTGAATTATAAGCACTTAGTAAACAGTGGCTATTAGAACTAAGGAGGTAAAAGAACTCTAAAAACTGAACTAGGATTGTTTACCAAAATCATCTACTTTCTGCAAGTACAAAGAGTGCCCACCCTACTTCTTCCTAAGTGACCCTTCTTAAGAAGACAGCTTTTAATAAGGGTCAGTGAAAATAGGTTCACCCTATCTGGAGACTAAAAATGCTGTCAAGTTTAATGAAGTCAATAATAGGGAAAACCGGAATCTGTTCATCAACCACAATTGCCACTGTGGTGAGGTCTGGCTCATCCCAAGCCCTAGTCCTGAAGTGTTAATGGAAGGTGCAGAGAGGAGTCAAACAAGATGCTATCTTGCAGACCTGATGAGATTGCAATTTGCAGACAACTGGAGCTTATCTCTGATGATGAACTAAGTGTCAGGGCTGAGAGGAAAGCAAGAAACCAGCCACCTGGAGACCTTGGAAAGCAGGCAGCAGGGGATGTGAACAATAGGCTCCAACTTTTGTGCAGATTAATTGAATTTTCCAGATAAGATCATGGTGTTAATGAATAGCTATTAAAAACATCCAATCAAACAAATAACCTTGTGCTAAAATTACCTATCTATCTATCTATCTATCTATCTATCTATCTATCTATCTATTTATCTATCTATCTGCTTGAATATCTACCAAAGCATCTAGCCTTATCTTTAAAGTCAAAGACTCTTTATAGGTGAGTGTATTAATGGGGGGAGGAATTATATTAAAATGGCAGTCGACTTTAAATATAAAACTAATGGTGTTGATGGCTGTGAAGCAAGTGCCCAATAATGAGAGCAAAGGACATGGAAGAGGTATGATAATCTATACTAATAAAAGGGTAATATGCTAATTAGATCAGGAGACCTTCCAGACGTCCTTCCGGACAAAGCCATGGTGGCAGGGCTGAGGCAGAAGCAGTTAAGGGCAAAAAGGCCAGCAGGGGAGGGCAGTTGGAGTGAGCAGGCCAGCAGGGGAGGGCAGTTGGGGGCAAGCAGGCCAGCGGCGAGGGGGCTGGGGGGAGAGTTGGGGGTGATCAGGCTAGAACGGGGGGGGGGAGTTGGAGGTGATCAGGCCAGCAGACAGAGTGGTTAGGGGCGATTAGGCAGGCTGGCAGGTGAGCAGTTAGGAGTCAGCAGTCCCAGGTTGTGAGAGGTATGTCTGACTGCTGGTTTAGCAGTCGACACCCCCTGAGGGGTCCCAGATTGGAGAGGGTGCAGGCTGGGCTGAGGGACACCCCCCACTATGCACAAATTTCATGCACTGGGCCACTAGTAAAAATAAAAAGAAAAAGTTTTCAAAATAAGGATGATTCAGCAAGGATGACTGCATTGTCCTCAGTGGAAATACACAGTCTAGTATGGCTATGATGTCTTTTTTTTTTATCTCCCACCTATGGGTTAAATACAATAAAACCAATGAATACCAATTCCTCTAGAAAGGATTTTACTGACAAAGCATTCCAGCTCTTTGAGGGGCTCTGTGGAAATTTCACAATCTCTAGGTCAGCACAAGCAGATCATTTCAATGATGCAATTACATAACACATGTTTTGTCCAGCCTGCTGGTTATTTCACACTGGAACACACCTATCTTTCCGGGTTAAAAAAAAAAAAAAAGGCTGTTTTTTAACTTTTCATTGATTGAGAATAATATCCCAATCCCACTGACACCAAGATTTCATTAACATTCTACTCTAATCTCATCTTATTCCTTAAAATGGTTAACTGAACTCAAAGCCAGCCACCTTAGAGATTCTTAAAAAGTTTCCCTCATTAGAGACAGATGAGGAAACTGAGGCCATGTGAGGTGAAGCCACTGAGCTTCATGGGATTACATTTTTAGTTAATTAATTTATCTTTTGAAGAAGGTGGGATCCTTAAAATAATCATGTTAATATGAGGATGTTCTTAGGTGAAATGGAATAACTAGGAAATGGCTAGGGAGGATTAATTCCAGAGGAAAAAACCTAATCACAGAATTCTAGCTCTCATCATACTCTATGTGTATTGCTTTGACAAAATCATTTACTTCAGCTCCTTATCTCCAGACTATGTCTCTAGCCTAGATAAGCTCTAAGATTCCTTCCATCTGTAAAATGTCCAGAGACAAATGTTGGTCACCTCATTTAACTTGTCTGTCAACAAGTTGCAAAAACTATGGAACCCCTACTGCTGGAAAAAAAAAAATGTCTGAAGAACCAAGTAGCTCAGATTCTTTAAATGTATGAAGTCCACAGTGAAAAAACTAAGGTTTGCATGGCATACCACATGGTAGTTTTAGCACTATTTTTTACTGGCAATTACAACAGCAACAATAACAATACTAATGGTTGGCATTTATTTGAGCACTTACTAAAGCCAGGCATACAACACTTTAAATGCATTAGCTCTTAAATCCTTGCTGCACATAGTTGAAAAAATATTATTCTCATTTCACAGAGGAGAAACATGAGAAAGAGATGAGAATAAAGAATTTGGCCAAGGTTGTACAACTAACAAGTGGCAGAACTGGAAGTTAGTCCCAGACATCTGCCTCCAGAACCCAACAAACACTGCTGTGCTACTGGATAGCTGCAGAGTACAAACCAGGGTCTGCAACTTGTCCCTGTGGGTATTTGTGCAGCACTTGTATTTGTTTACTCTTAGCACCAATCAAAGGCCTCTAAGTGTTAAGTAAATGTTTGTTGAAGGAATGGTGTTGCCGGGTCACATTTCAGAGCTACTCACAAACATAACTGAGATCCAAAAAGGTGGTAGACAGAGATGAACCGCTGTCCTCAGACCACAACCTCTTAGATCAAGCCTTCCTTTTTTGGACAGGTTTAAGTGCAAATCTCCTATGAAGTGATGGGACCAACCAGCACACATGTAATGAGACCAGGAGTCATGCAATCTTTCTCTCTAGGCAGCCCTAGGCATTTCTCCCACACCCCGAATTTTAATCATGAAATGCTGTTAATCTCATTCTTCTTTCATTGTACCTTACTTCTCAGCTGGTGAGTCTGTTGCTTATGTCATTTTTGAGCAGGGGTTATAAAGAATTACATGAGATGATATTTGTGAAAGTACTTTGTAAACTTTAAAACATGAAGCAATGTAAATAGGTTGTATTATTGCTGATGATGCTCCTACTGCTGTTAGTACCACCACCACCACCACCACCACCACCACCACCCTATTATACTATGGTATGTATTATTACTACTGGAGCATAAACCCCAAATGTGGAGATTGACATTCCCCCAGGAAAGCTACTCCTCCAATGGCTTAAGGCAAGGGTCAACAAGCTAAATCCATCCCTCCTTGTGTTTCATAAATAAAGTTGGATTGAATGCAGCCATGCCCATTCATTGCCATATGGTCTATGGTTGCTTTCTAGCTATAAGGACAGCATTGAGTAGTTGCAACAGAGATCCTTTAGGTCTGAAAATCTGTACATAATCACTATCTGATCTTTTACAGAAAAGGTTTGCCAAGTCCTGGCCTAAGTTGCTAAAAATGAGTGGTTTTGCCTGGCTTGTGTTGCTCGATGGGTGAGCATTGACCCATGACCAGGAGGTCACAGTTAGATTCCTCGTCAGGGCACATGCCCAGGCTGTGGGCTCCATCCCCTGTAGAGAGCATGCAGGAGGCAGCTGATCAATGATTCTCTCATATCATTGATAGTTCTGTCTTTCTCTCCCTCTTTTTTACCCTCTCTGAAATCAATAAAAATGTATTTTTTTAAAAAGTGATTGACTTTTACCTTATTCCTTGATAGGACACCTAAAGAAAGTAAATTATGTCACAAGAGATGCGTGATTTTGTAGAGGAGAAAGGGTAAGAAGCAGGGAGAAGGTATTCCCATTCTGCCACTAACTCCCACACTATGTTTGTGCTATTGACCTACCCAGACCTCATTTTCTGTACAATGTAGTGACCCTGGCCAGAGAAGATGTTAGACTAGAATCACTACATCATCTGGCAATTCCCTTCTGATTTCAAAAGTCTCCACTACCCATGATCTTTACTATGCAATAACACCGTATTAGATCAGATTGCTGACGTTTTGACCTGAAATCAGCTGAGACTTAAAAAAAAAAAAAAGAACTTTTCAATAGCTCAATTAAAAAAATCTCGTCACAAATCTTCATAAAACTCATACAGGCTATTCCATACATCCCATACCTTGAAGAAGCAGAGAGATACAGTAGGAGAATATGGACTTTAGGCAGTTGAATCCCAGCATTGTCAATTTACAATAGATAATGCTATCTAAAAGTATTCTTTTGATGGATCACAGCCTTAGTCATATATGTGAAGTACATGGCACATGACAAAGACCCAATAAATAGTAACTCCTGCCATTATTTTACAAACCACAGGGTGTGAGATGATGAATAAAAACACAAAGAAACCACAATAGTAGAGAGAAAATACCCATGGCAGGCTGCCATTTGAGATGCTTGATTGTCAGAAGAAAAGGATATGTTTTTGCCTCCATTCAGCAAACATTTCTGGAGGGAAAGAGTTCAGAGCTAGAAATCTGAGGGACTGAATATTATTAGCCCACTCATTTCAAGATTCCCCTAGTCCAGTGGTCGGCAAACTGAGGCTCGCGAGCCACACGCGGCTCTTTGGCCCCTTGGGTGTGGCTCTTCCACAAAATACCACGTGCGGGCACGCACGTACAGTGCGATTGAAACTTCGTGGCCCATGCGCAGAAGTCGGTATTTTGTGGAAGAGCCACACTCAAGGGGCCAAAGAGCTGTATGTGGCTCGTGAGCCACAGTTTGCTGACCACTGTCCTAGTCAGAACTGGATCCTCTCTCCTCCTTCCCTCTTCACATTATATCTCAGTTCCCCTACTCCAACCTCCAGACCATAGATCCAGCCCTTAGCCAAGTCCAAGGCTTCAAATGAGGAGTCACACAGTTTCTTATCACATGCACATGGATATTAATCCAATATTGTCTTCTGGAAGCCCAAACAGTGTGCTTGAGCCCTGCCTTAGAGAATCAGTGCTGTCACCTGCAGGGATGATGTGTAAGAGTTTGATTTGCAGCTAATAAAAAATCTATTTCTTTCAGTTTCACTTCTGTCACACAACGACCATTGTGTTCCCTATAGGAGATTCTTTCTCCTTCTGCAATAGCTGCAGAGATGACAGATCTCAGGCAGCAATAGGAGCTGCCTAGGTTGAGTGGCGCCTATTAGTTTTATGACCACTGGTTCAGAAAGGCCTCGCAGTGTCCACAGCCCACCTTAATGAAGATGGGTAAGACAGCTGGAGAGGCAATCAAATCTCTCCTGGAAGAGATTCCTTCCTTTCCATCTTAACATACATCAAACTTTCATCTTCATGACAAAACAGCTGCTGGGGCAAACACTCAGCCACAGTCAATCACGGAAGACAGGTCACTATTGTCTTTGGAAAGTGAGCTGGGAGTCTGCTTTGCTGAAAAGATGACACCAAATGGCAGAGGGGGAAGGGGGAGTGACTTTGCCCTTTTTCTCTGAGTAATGAAATGCAACAAAATTATATAGCATATTTAATGTGATATAATCAAAGTGAAAATCCTCTAAAAAGTGAGAATTATCATATATATGGAAACCACTTTTATATATGTCTTTACATATAGTAATGGCAATTTCTTTGTTAAAGCAAAGGCAGGAGTACATTTCTTAGATAATACAGGACGGGGTTCACAGTTGTTGGTATGGAAAGTAATATAATAATTAAAAAATAATAATACAAGAATAAACTCTGTGTTTAACATACTCACAACTGTAAACCTACTTTTGTCCCACACTGCCTAGTACAAGAGTGTGGCCCCATTCTCAGCTAATAATTAATGCTTTTCTTTATAACCCTTGCTCCAGCAAAGTCAACACTTGCCAAATCTTTCTAATTTTGTTAAGACCCAACTCCTAACTCAATGAATCACTTTGTGGTAGATTATTTGCAAATAAGGCAAGAATTCCTGCCATCTCTATATGCCCATCTTTTTGCAATGTGACTTTGCTGCTCTTCTCACTCAGAGGTGGACCCTATTTCCCCACCCATTTAACCTGGCCTGGCCCTGAGAACTACTTTAACCATAAGATGCAGTGAAAGTGCTATGACTCTTAAACTGTGTGACTTCCAAGCTCTCCAAAGTTCTTGATGCTCTTGATGCTCTCTGCACTCCCTTAGAATGCAGCCCTGGGACCACCATGTGAAGAAGTCTAGGCTAGCCAAGCAGGGCATGGGAAGTCATGTGGAGCAGAGATAGCCTTACCCACTAAGACCCTCACGATTAATAGCCAGAACCAATGGCCAGACCTGTGCGTGAGAGCATCTTAGAGCATCAACTCCAGTTCCCTCTGCCAGATGATCACAGCCACATGACACCTTCAAAACTACCCAATTGGGTCCAGGCTAATTTGCTGACCCACAGAATCACACACAACTAGCATGATTGTTTTAAACACAAAGTTGTAGAGTACAGGCCTACCTCATTATAGTGTGCCTCACTTATTGTGTTTTACACAAATTGAAGTTATGTGGCAATGCTATATTGAGCAAGTCAATTGGTATCATTTTTTTTTTCCCAATAGACTCAGATGATGCTTAACATCTTTTAGCAGTATTTTTTTTATTTAAATGAGTACATTTTTTTAGGCAAAATGCTATTACACACTTATTAGTGTCATGTAAACATAACTTTTATATGCCCTGGAAAACCCCCAAATTTGTGTAATTAACAATATTGCAATATTCACTTTATTGTGATAGTCTGGTACCAAACCTGCAATATTGCCTAGGTGTGCCTGTCATTTGTTACATAGCAATAGCTGGCTGACCTGCATGTCCTCCATGAGGTTTTCTCTAATAGCTGGGGAAAAGCGTACTCTGCAATTAGAGAAAAAAGTTCAAAATCTTGCTTCAGCACTTACTAGCTCTTGACTTTAAGCTGATAACTTAACTTTTGAGCAAGTGCCTTCTAGGATAAAATGCTAAAAATTAAACTGTTGAGGGGTTTATCTGAGATAACACATATAAGCACCCAAGCATAGGGCTTGGAATACAAAAGAATATCACTCTTTTGATACTTGCCACTTCCCACCTCATTATAGTGATTTCGATAAATAAATTATGTTAGATCTTTAAGGGTAAGGACTTAGTTGATCATTTAATCACTTATAATATGTTGTAGTATCTCATAGATGGTTGATAGCCAATCCTTGCATGATCAATCAATGCTCAAGCAGCTTGGCTCCATGCTGCCATATTTCCTGGGAATTCTGAAGGTGGTGATATGAACAGAATTATGCTCAGAATTATGGGGAAGCAGACTGCAGTCATCTTGGTTGAGTCCCTACACCCCTTGGATCCTCCACTTGGGCATCTTTTAAAAGGGAAACATTGTCTGTGATCACTCAGATTCCTTGCAGCCTTAACATTCATTTATTAGGATCATGATACTGGTTAGCACTACCTTGACACTTAGTTATGTGTCAGATTCTGTTCTAAGTTCTTTGTATACGGATAAATTTTAAGCACAAATTCTTATAATATATATATATATATTGCCATTTTCAGTTCAGGAAGCTTAAGCCTAGGGCAGAAGTCAGCAAACCTGGTTTTGTAAAATTTTACTTGCCGAAACTGGTTTGGCTCAGTGGATAGAGCGTCGGCCTGCGGACTGAAGGGTCCCAGGTTTGATTCCGGTCAGGGGCATGTACCTGGGTTGCGGGCGCATCCCCGGTGGGGGGTGTGCAGGAGGCAGCTGGTCGATGTTTCTCTCTCATTGATGTTTCTAGCTCTCTGTCTCTCTCCCTTCCTCTCTGTAAAAAATCAATAAAATATATTTTTAAAAAAATTTTACTCTAACACAGCCATGCTCAATTGTTTTACATATTGTCTCTGGCTGCTTTCACACTACTATGATAGAATTAAGCAGCTGCGGTGAAAGTAGAAACTATATGACCTGCAAAGCCAAAAACAAAAATGTTTACTGTCTGGGTCCTTATAGGAAAAGTTCACTTTTGTCTGGTCTAGACTAAACTGCTCAATGAGAGAGTGATCAGTCACACTCAGGTACATAATGTTAGTTCTTTCCATTAGGCTATTCTGCCTTTTTACTTTTCTTCCATTCACTTAATCTTTTAGATAGCTGCTCACAGGCAAGTGTGTGCTGGGGAAAATTGTTCAAGACCTCCGTAAGAGCAGCCAAGGAAATGTCAACAGTGTCTGTTCATCCACCTAGTTAAGGATACTCCATCATCTGGCCTCCAGTAGCTATAGGCCATGGAGCTACACTTAGCATTAATTGAAAAATAAGGAATGAAAAGATTGGCTTTCAACACAAACTTGAATGAGTAGAATTACATCTTTATTATCTGAAGTAGAACCTTGTGACTTGTCAACCTCCACCTCTTCTGGCATCAGGAAGAAATATCACAGAAATTAGCCTCTGGCTGATCATCTCATTATAGGCCAGTTACAGTAATTTTTAGAAAATCTGATGGATACCAGTAAAAAAAAAAAATCAACCAGGTAATACAAATGCATCTGAAGTCTGTTATGTGTGATACATAATTACCTAATGCTTCAGAAATAAAACATTCAGCTCTGAGCAAGATAGAGCTTAAGTAAGAGGAATTTGTTATAAATGCACAAAAATGACAAACTACATTGATTGGGAAATGTAATTGCATTTACAAAGAAAATTGATCATTAAATGGCCTTTTCCCCCCCAGAAACAAAGCTCTCCCATAAAGGAACAGTATGTAGGGCATAGGACAGAAAGATGTGCTATATAAGTGAGAGGGGTTATATTTATTTTTATCTTTATCATTGCTTTTTATCCTGATCACTAGGATTTCAGAATAATCCTTTCCTCTACAGTTTCAGGTGTTGTTTTGCTACATAGTCACACCTATGCAAATTATGATCTCTACTTGGAAATATTCCTCCTACACATTTCCATCTTCCCAGTCTCAAATCCACCATCCTATTTGGGTCTATTACCTTTGATGATTGCAACTTTTTGCTAATTTCTCCTTCCAAATTTAATCTTTTGTCATACCAGTTCACCCTACAGGGCACTGCCACAAGTTTATTTTTTAATTAATTTCATTTATTCAACAAATTTTGCATGACTACCCATTTGTTTTATTTTCCCCTCTCCCGTTATTGTGCTAGGTATAAAACCAGATGTGGTTTCTGACTAAGGTTGCCAGATAAAATATAGGACACCCAGTTAATTTTGAATTTCAGAAAGAAAATTAGTATAAATAGTCTCCCCATATTGCATGGGAAATATTTTTACTTAAAAAAAAAAGGAATGAAAGAAGAAAGGGAGGAAAGAAAAGAGAGAAAGAAAAATAAACTTATCTGAATATCAAATGTAATTGGATGTCTTGAATTTTAATTTGCTAACACAATTCTATCAGACCCCAGTAAAATTTGCAATCTACTTAGAGAACTGGATATTAATCATATAATCTCACAACTAAATGCAGAGCAGCAACTGTGAGATGTGCAATAGGGGAGAGCTCCAGAAGGTTGTTATGAGAACCTGTATATATAAAAGGCTAAGTGTCCATCCATCTGACTGGTAGCTGTGATGTGCACTGACCACCAAGGGGCAGACACTTAATGGAGGAGCTGCCTTGACACACACTGGTCATTTACAGATAAACCTCAGACCTGGCACCCATAAGCCAATACTCTGCTTCCCCGAAGTGGGACGCAGGCCCCCACCACTACCCCCAAGCAACACCCCACCAAATCGCAGCCAACGCTGCCAAGACCCCATGGCACAAAATGCGGCCCACAGCCCAGCCCAGCCTGGAAATGGTTGCTGTAGGTGTCAGGTAATGATGTCATGTAGCAACTCACAGCTTCCTCTCCCTAGCAACTAGCCTTTTTGGAGTTTCTTCAGCCCTGGAACACAACGTGTTTTATAGCCAGGTGCAAACATTTTACAGTTTAACCAAATGTTTATGAAGTGTTTTCACTTGCCTCATCTCATTTGATCCTCACAGAAGTCTTGGAGTAGGTAGATAGGAGATTCGGTAGAATCCTATTTTCTTTTCATTAGCCAGAAAATAGAGATTTATAAAGTTTAGAATATTGACCCAATTGAAAATAAGTAAGAAATGATGGACCTTGAAAATGACTTCATGTTTTCTCATGCACAGAATATAGTTAAACACTGCTACAGTTAAATATTTTACCCTTTGTTCTCCCTGTGTGACCTACAATAATAATCTGCTTCCTGTTGATATTTACTGCTGTGTTGCTGACAATTACCTGAAAGAGAAGTTGGGATGCTTCACTGGGCTGGAAAAAGTTTAGCTAAATCAGAAAGCAGGTCTCATTAAGCAAGTTTATATATGTGTGTGTGTGTGTGTGTGTGTGTATATATATATATAGCTATATTGACTCACACATGCACAATCCATATAAAGCTCTTGCTGGTGCCAATTGCACATGTGTCTTGATCTGTCATTGTTGATCAGGAATTTGGTCGACACTTCTATTATAGAGAAAGGGCGAATAGCGATATTAACATATTTCTTCTAATTAATTTTCTTTCAATGTGCACAAATCCATGCACCAGGACACCAGTATGTTTAATAAAATGAGAGTGAGCTCTTCTAAAAAGGCATGGACCTCCTACAGGGCCTAAATCATATTCACAGTGAAGTATCTGGCACACAGGTCAGTGCCTAGAACATATTAGGAGCCTTAATACATGTTTAATAATTTTAAATTTTAAATGAAAAAAAAAAGTGTTATGGAGAAAAACACAGAAGGCTGAGAAATCCACTGTGCCGAGGGGAGGTATGAAGTCTTTGCAGATCTGATACTATGGAGTGAACTGACAAGTGAAAAATGAGTAGAAATCTATCAAACAAAAGATTTTCCCAACCAAGGGACCAGTATATATTAAAAGTCATGAAGTTTTGAAAGGGACTAGTGAGGACTGAGGCTAAAACACTGAATGGGAGCCACATGTAAAGGAAATCTATGCCAACTCTTTATCCATCCAGTCATTCATCAAATGTTTATGGAAACTCTCCTTGCTAGTCACTTCTTTAGGCACCAGATATATGACCATGAACAAGGTTGACAATGTCTCTGTTCTTAGAGCTTACAGTCTATACCCACAAAATGGAATTTCATTGAGGTATCTATGCTATAATAAACAGAAAACAAGATGTTATGCTGGGGAGGGATTTGAAGGAGTGCATTTTAGCCTTGGTCATTAGAAGGGGTTCTTGAGGAGATGAAATGAAGTTGAAGCCTGGTGTTATAAAAAGAAGGAATGACCATGTAGCAATCTGAATGGAAAATATATATATATATATATATATATATATATATATATATATATATATATTTCAAAGAGAAGGCCCTATGGTAAGAACAAGACTGGTTCAAGAAATCAAAAAAACAAAACAAAACAAAACAAAAAAACAAAAAACAACAACAACAAAACCACAATGGTGGTCAAAGATCACCTTAGGAAATGAAGTCCAAAGTCAGCAATAGGCAAATGTTTCCATAAACATTTGATGAGTGAATGGATGGATAGTTGACATAGGTTTCCTTTACATGTGGCTCCCACTCAGTGTTTTAGCCTCAGTCCTCAATAGCCCCTTTCAAGAAGGCCAGGGGTTAGCTTTTGTTGTAGTACAGAATGAGTAAGTGATCTGATTGGACTCAATCCTGTAGGCCAGAAGAAGTCCATGAAAGAATGGCATGATCTGATTGGTACTTCAGATGGAGCTCCATTAGTGAGCAGAGCATGGACAGGAAGGGCAATAGGAGGCTAGGAAGGTCTATTAGTGAGGCTGTTGCAACTGTCCAGGTAACATGGTTAAGCTTGCTATGACGATGGAAAGGATAGATCTAAGCATCACTTTAAAGGATTTGTAACCCCATTGTAAGCCTTTAAGTAAAGGGGTCCATGTTTAAATCAATTATCCACTGCAGAGCCTCGTCCAGGGCTTGCATTGTTCATTGTAAGATCTCAGTAATTAAGTGTGAAGTATAATTAAGGTGTACCACAACTTCTCTGTCCTAACCATTCCTCTGCATACACTCTTTTCTCAGTTCTCTGCCCTTTCTTCTGCTGGAAAGCCCAGAAATTCTAAGTCATGCAAAGTGAAGTGCACAGAAGCTGGGTGGCAGTTTCTGCTCTGTCATGCAATACTTGAATGACTTCAGTCAAGTCATTTATGCCTCTTTAGTTCTGATTACATCAGCTTTAAAAAAATGCTGATGCTAACAATCATATAACTTGTCCTGCTGCTGCAGAGAAGTAGGGTGAGGATCAAAAGAGATCCTGAATTTTCTCAGCAATACCGTGAAACATTATTTTACAAATACCAAGCAATTTTAGAGAAATATATCAAAACTATGTCAATTACAAGGGGAAACTGGCCAAAACTTTAAATACTAATTTCAGGTGTAGTGTTTAATAGTGATTGAATTGCAAACATCTTGAGAACCTTATGTGCTAGCCATCTAGGGTAATTAAAGAGGAAGTAGTCACAGAAAAACAAACTTTCTAACCACTCAGTGTCATCCTCCTAAACCGAAGGACAACCTGCAGATACTTCTTTTTTGGACAAATTAAAGCTTTTCTTTTCATGACAAACCATCTTCAGTCACGGGCTCCTTGGGTAGTTAATGGTATCTTGTGATGATCCTTAACACTCTCCTCTCATTTTACTCTTGATTAAAAAGAAAGAAAGTGCGGGATCTAAGCCCTTGACTGATTTGCACTTCAATTTAATTTCTCCCGTTCTCTTTCCTCCTTCCTTTCACTGGATGAAAACTTCCATGTAATTAGGCTCAAAAACACTCATCAAACGGTTTGATTGAACTGTTGCACACTGAAGCTCTCTTGAAGGCTGCTGGGGTAGAGAGAGGGCAGGGCACCCTGGGAGGGAGTGCCATTCCTGGGATGGCATGGGCTCTGTGTTCTATGATGGCAGTTAAGGGAAATGGTCTGAGGGTCTGGAGTAACTCGGATGCCACTCTCTCTGCTCCTTTTCTGCTGATATATTACTCCAGAAACTCTACTCTCTCAGTCTGCTTGTCCTCAGCCAAACAGGTGGCACCTGGAAAGCTTAAGCACTAATATGGTGTAGCAGAAAGAGGACTAAATAGAGAATCCAGAAACATAGGTTTTAGCCTTAACGTGTCCCTAACTTGGAAAGTATGATTTGGGAACCATCCACCAACTAACTCCCAGGCTATTAGTTTCTTTGCACGAAAAATAATTTGTTTGAAAAAGGTCCCTCAAAACCTCTTCCAAGTCCAGTGTTTGATAATAACATAAATGCAATGCAGTTTTTGAATCCAATAAAAGTCTTTCATCAGAAAATTTTACTGGCATCCTCTCAGGGCCTGGTGTTGAGATGGGATGTCTACCTCTAAGTTACTGTTATTGAGCTACCTTGCACAGGAAAATGAAGGCTCACTATCTCAGGATTGTCAGAGTGTTCTTTCTTACATGATAGGTGATCTAATAAGTTTCTAATAACTGAAAGATGATGGGTATAGCAGCACATACACATAAAGTGACCCACTGGCATAGAAAACCAAGAAATAGGAACCATCTAAACGAGAGGAATTGGCTACAGAGGGCCAGGGCTCCAGGTTTATATTCCTAATTCACACCAAAGCTGCCCCTCTCTCAGATTATAACTGACATGTTAATTTGAGCTCCCATGAAACAACACACTGATAAATGGCATCAGAGCAGTAAGAAGTAGGGACTGAAGCATCCCTACACCTGTAATGCACAGCAGGCTGAGTTCTCATGTCTAATCTTTACATTCCATGTCTGGAGCTAACAGTTTGCTCTCAGGACCTTTATGCTACATTATTTTTTTTTATGACTCATACATTCATCCATACATACACGAACACACACATTCACCCGCATTGAAAACCATTGTCATTCTTGAAAGATTTTTTTCATTAGTTTTACCCTCAAAATTAATGAACTTCCCACCATATATATGAAGGGCCAAGAATAAAAGTAGATTCAAAGGTGATTTAGTAGGAGTGAAGAGGTATAAATTTTGCCTATTGGTGGTGATAGAAAGATGAATATCAAAATTGCAATGACAAAGTGGTCAGGCCACTTTAAGATCATTAATTATAATCCTTTCATTTTGCAGTTGAGAACTAAAACCAGGAAGGTTTGGAGGTTTGCCTAGAATTATAATGTGAGGCAAAAGCCCATAGCAACTCTTGGAAACCAAATTTTCTGATAAATTAGTTTCTTACAGTGAATCAGAATGAGGTGAATCACTAACGGGCTCCCTCATCAACAGAGGGGGTCCCTCATTCCTGGATCCTTGACTGAATATGTAACCACTCTCCACCAGCTGACCCTGGAACTTCTATGTATTTCTAAAGGCATTTCAGAAAGCACAAATAATTGCCTATAATGATAAAATAGGGCTTGTGAATATAGCAAAGTGCTCTCAGCAGCTGCTTTCAACACCAGAGAAGAGATTTTACCTTTGCACAGATTACCTGACCTAAAACTTCAATAAGTTCAAGGAATTAACTGCTTAGGAGGCAGAAGAACTCAAGTGAACTGCCTAACTCTCTGAGGCTCAATTTATTTTCCTGAAAATTCATGATAATATTAGTACCCTATTTGAAGGATAGTTGGTAAAGATTAAAAGAGGTAAGCTAAAGCATTTAGTTCAGTACCTGACCCAAAGTAAGTGCATACTGATATGTTTAGAAAATATTCATTGTCCCCATAATTAATATTGGCTCTATGTAGAATATAAAAGCCCTTTAAAAAGAGCCAGGTATTGCATTTGCAAATACTACTTTGAGAATTTTCCCACCATCCTATCTAATAAAAGAGTAATATGCAAGTTGAACATCACTCCAACACACAAGATGGGTGCCCCCAAGTGGTCAAAAATGGCTGTCCCATGTGGACACAAGATGACCTGCAGGGGAGGACAGTTAGGGGTGGCCAGGCTGGCAGGGGAGGGCAGTTAGGGGTGACCAGGCCAGCAGGGCAGGGCAGTTGGGGGTGACCAGGTCAGCAGGGGAGGGAAGTTAGGGGCGACCGGGCCAGCAGGGGAGCAGTTAGGTGTCGATCAGGCTGGCAGGGGAGTGGTTAAGGGGTGATCAGGCTGGCAGGCAAAAGCAGTTAGGGGCAATCAGGGAGGCAGGCAGGCAAGTGGTTGGGAGCCAGCAGTCCTGGATTGTGAGAGGGGTCCCAGGTTGGAGAGGGTACAGACTGGGCTGAGGGACCAACACCACCCTCCCCCATGCACAAATTTCATGCACTGGGCTTCTAGTCCCAGATAATATTGCATAAATATTTAAATGTTAAAAACGCAGCCCTGACTGGTCTGGCTCAGTGGATGGAGCATCGGCCTGCAGACTGAAGGGTCCCAGGTTCGGTTCTGGTCGAGGGTATGTGCCTTGGTTGCAGGCACGTCTCCAGTGGGGGGTGTGCAAGGAGGTGGCTGATTGATGTTTCTCTCTCATTGATCTTTCTGACTATCTATCCCTCTCCCTTCCTCTCTGTGGGAAATCAATAAAATATATTTTTAAAAAAATGTTAAAAACGCACATCTGAATTTAAACTGTTTAGGTGTCCAATTGGTTCTGCCATGTATTACCTTTATGACTTTAGACAATTAACTCAAACATTCTGTGCTTCAGTGTTTGCATTTGTAAAATGGGAAAACAACTTTACCTACCTCATAGGAGAAGTAAATAAACTAAGACTTTTAGTATAATGTAAGACATATTGAAAGAGCTAAAAATGATATATTATTATAATTATTATTATTTAGAGTAAATGAGATACTGTCATTCTTGTAGAAGTACAGAGGTCTCCTTTCTTGTTTTTTTTTTTTTTTTTTTTTTTTAAGAGATTGAATTACCATTAATGAACACTCAAAGATATCCACCCAAATATGCAGAAATGGTGGTTCATGGAAAGAAGTTTAAAATAATCATTTCAAGGACAAAGATATATAATAAAACCTCAACTATCTGAACTACAGGACTCTCCCTTCACCCAATTTATTCAGGAGGCTAAATTTTCCCAACAACTGAGATTTAACTCTTTAATCATCCTCTCAAACTTTTAATCAATCAGAATGCTGCTAAAATGGGCCCCAAGAATCCAAGAAGGCCTTGCTTTGTTTTATCTGTGATCTAATATTTCATGAAGGCCTTTAGGGTTTTATGAAAACCAGGGGTTCAAAACTGAAGTGGCTGAGATAGCTATCACTTACGAAGAAGCCCCGAAGCCTTTGTGTCCATCACCGCTTGCTCATGAGAAGTCTGGGATTTCAGACCAAGAATTAAACGAACTAACAGTGGAAGCACATTTGATATTTTCAACGAGAGTGGGGTCTTTCATCTAGAGCCACTGAGGCAAGGACAAGTCTGGGGGAGCTAGTTATTTGCTTGTCATTGCCCTCATTCTGAAGATAACTGTCTGCCCAAAGGCCTGTCCATGAACCTGTGAGCCACCGCTATGCACTGCGACATGTCTCACAAGCTTTTCATTATCCGTGGAGCAATTTCAAATTTTAAAAAGTGCTCATTTCTCTCTTTCTACCTCCTTGTTTGTGTGTCTGCAGACAGCCAGACCCTGCCTCTCTCCCTTCTATGACAACATCAAGTTACAAAAGGTGCAAGGCAAATAAATGTTAAGTAAAACATCACCATGTTCAGTTAAACGCTGTGCTCCATCAAGCCTCTCTACTGCCTAGCAACCGTGGTGGCTCACCCTGAGTTCATTTTCATTTCCATGTGCCACACAGAAAAGCAGCCTAAATATATACCCCCAGTCCTGAAGCATATAATCTGTAAACTACAGGAACAGGCGGATCATTTCCATTAGTTTGCTACGTAGCAAAAACCACAATTTGCACCCAAAGTGTGTAATTATATTCAAATTCTGGAAGACTGCCTCAGAAATAGTTGAAATTCATAGTTTGGGGGAAAGTCACGCAGGAGTATTACACTGTTGTGTTTTAACGTGGGAAGGTAGTAGGGATATTTCAAAACAGCAAGACAAAGGAGGGTGAGAACAGTATCTCAGAAAATGTGGTTCATTGGTTTCTAAGGCTTTCATGTTCAAATAGCCACTCAAAAGCTGGTAAGCAAGGGGTGGAGACTGGGGCAGAGAATAGGTCTTGAACAATAACTCAGTTGTGGTGTCCAGATGGGAAATAGAGACAGGTGACTACACCGGCCATTTTCCCTTCTTTCTAACAAGTGAGCCCCGACCAGGACAGGCAGCATCTCCCTGCACAGAAATCTGAATCTGAGCATTTTTTTTTCACACAGAGGAAACCTCGGAACACCTCAAGAAGCCCTACCTCTTGGCTCAAAGCCAGGCACCTATTAGGAGAATTCACATGAAAAATTTATCTTTACAAAAGGCCAGACAAGTCCAACACTGGCGGAATCCATTCCTGTAGGACGTGATCTGGTTAAGGAGCAATCTGCAGGAAGAGAGGTGGGAGACCATGTTGCAATTGGAGATAGGGTCTTGGAGAGATGAGCAGTTCACCTTTGTGCAATAGAGTGAAAGAAGGGTGATGAATGTGGAGTCAGACTGCCCAGTTCCCATCTGAATCCAACACTGACTAGATGCCCTTGGCCAAGTCCCCAATTTGCCCATCTGAAATATCAGGCAGTCAAATAATCCCTAAGGTACATATTATCCCTGAATTACCAAGTTGGTGTGCTTTGAGGGATCCAGGATATTCCCTACTCTTTGCCTCATTTATAAGCTACCATCCCTTATTCTCCTGCTAAATGGGAATCAATCATGTGGCACCTCACTCAATCATTTACTCATTCATTCAAAAAACATCTATCAGGTGTGAAAGTTTGATCTGTCTGCTCTTTTAATTAGTATCTCCTTGGGTCAGAATGTATTTATTATGAATGGGATACTCTCTTAGACATTTTGGAAAGGTGTGTCAAACACATTAATTGGAATGCTTCGTTAATCTGTTCACTCTATTCTTGGTGAAAGAGCTTGCTGGGTTTTTCTGCCTGTTTCTTGAGATAATGGGCTGGTGGTATTGCAGACAGAACAAGAGCCTTGTGGTCAGAACGCGTCTGAATCCTGGCTCTACCACTACATTACATTAGTCAAGCCACTAAAGCTGCCTGAGTCTCACTGTTTTCATTTATGAAATGGTAGTAACCTTATTAATGGCAAAGGCATGTGGGGATTAAATGAAATCATACATGCAAAGTCCTGGAAGGGAGCCGGGTGAACAGTTATGTGTGCATAATATGTTGGTGTATGATCCAGGCAAGCCTTTCAAAACTAACTACAAATGTAAATAGAAATAAACCACTTGGTCTTTATAAATGCATTTGCTATTCTACCCTGGGCTCTGATAGGGCTAAACACAGCAGAGCTGCTTAAATACAACACAGAGCTCCTTTCTAGTATTAATAAAGTGTGTTTAAATGAAAGCCGAGTTCTCCCCCTCTTGTCGTGACTCTGCGGTGAAGTTGGATTGTGGGCTTTAGAACATCACAGTGTGCCACTCTCGTACATTATGCTGCTTCTGTCGGAGTGGAAAAGAGAAAAGCGTGGCTTGTGGCTTTGGCATAACTTATTATGACAGCCAAGAAAACAGAACTATAAAGTACTGGAAGACCTGTGGGCTCAGGTTTAAGATACACAGTGGTGTCTTTAAAGACATACAGCTTGGAAAATCATGCAGACTGAGTGCTGAGAGCCATTTGGAGAGATCATCTAACTCAGTGATGGCGAACCTATGACACACGTGTCAGAGGTGACATGTGAACTCATTTTTTTTGGTTGATTTTTCTTTGTTAAATGGCATTTAGTATATAAAATAAATATCAAAAATATAAATCTTTGTTTTACTATGGTTGCAAAGATCAAAAAATTTCTATATGTGACACAGCACCAGAGTTAAGTTAGGGTTTTTCAAAATGCTGACATGCCAAGCTCAAAAGGTTCGCCATCACTGATCTAACTCAACCCTCTCATTGCAGAAATGAGGCAAAAATTAAAAAGACAGTTTTCCCCAGCTTAATGTGGTATTAAGGCACACACATGCACACTACACACCACACAGAAAACTACATGTAAAAGAATAAGGATAGGTTGAGAGATCAAGATATCCTACATAATGTCTACATGATAAAAGATTAATACAATTTAAAAAATAATAATTTTGTATCTAAAGTCACAGGGTGGGTCAGGGAGAAAACTAGGAGTAAGATCTATGTCCCAGCATAACGTCTTATCCACAAGAATGCTGATTTTACATTTGGGCTCCACAAAGTCAACTCTAAGGGTTCCAGCATCATAATGTGCTTCCACTTCCCCTGTAACCCTTGAGTCCTGGTAAGTAAAAGTATCAGAAATGTCATATAAAGAGTTCTCCATTTTCAGATCTGAAAATGGTAGTCCTAAACGACCTGTCTTTTCTTAGTATAAAGTAGATTATGACTTTTAGTTTTTAATGGCTACTAGGCATCATATAGGAATGTTTAAATTATATACAAGTTTGCTAGAAACAAAATCCAATTCTAAATTTCCAAAATGGTCTCAGAATATTTCTTGGAGTCTTCACATCTTTTCACTTCACCAGATTGCTGAGCTTCTAATCAGTTTGTTATAATTTCTTATTGTAGGCTAACATTTCCCTGGCATGGATTTCTACATGTTATCAAAAAGCAAAAACTGACCACATATGTAATTTTCTCTTAGTGCCATAAACAAGGAAATGCAGTTAAGGCTTTCTCCTTTACATTTCCGTAAAGAAGTACTGAGTAAATGAAGTAACCCATAGAGGGCAAAAGTGTTACTCCGGTAGGGAAATGAAGATTAGTATATTTGTGTTCTTTTAGCTCAAACTACCAACCAGCAAACAGTCAACACTGAAGCTCAGATTTATGTAAGCAACTGAAAGAACATTCTCATTGAAATATTTATTCTAAAGTATTTAATCTCCACACAGTGTTTTACAATGTACTTATTCAACTTCCCACACAATTCTGTGACATATGTATGTTATTATTATTGCCATTCCCCATGAAAAAATGAAGACATCGAGTCTGAGTCAAGCCTTGTGACTTATCCAGGTTCACAACATTCCTAAGTGACAGAAAAAAGATTGGGACCTATTTCCTCCAACCAATCCTGTGAGTGATGGCTCCCACCCCACCTAACACTACATTGCCCATTAGAACTCCATTATCATAATAAATATCTTCATATTCTTAAAGCACATATTCTTAAAATCATTTTTCAGAAGTATCTGAATGCAGAAACAAACAAAACAATCTGTTTCCTTTCCCTAAAGAGTTAAATACCTTGCTTGGGATTTATAACTGCAAGGGTATTATAATTACAAGACATTTCTTCAGTCATCTCACCCAAGCCTCATAATCATGTCATGAAGGAGACAGGTTTTTGCATATTTGTAGTTTAAAATGAACTTTCACAACATAAAAATCCAACAGAAAAAAAAAAAGAAATTGATACTTATTTTTTCAGCTGCCAAAAACATGGTTATTTCTACTAATTAAATCTGCTCTTATTCAATGAAAGATGAGATGTGAAAGGAGTTGGTGGTGTGTGTCTAGGAAAAGAAAATAGTAGTTCATAAAGGAACACCCTGCAAGGGCAGGAATGTCCCTGGCCTGGGATGGCAGCAGGTCAAGAAGAGAGAGCGTTAGAATGTGGACACTGGAGTCTGTCTGCAGAGCATGTGGCTATAGTCAGAATTAGTATGCAAGCACATCAAGGTGCAGACTCAGTCAAACAAGATCAACTAGGAGGAAAGCAAACACAAGTGTTAACTGAATCTGCTGGTGCTGTGTTCTCCATATATATATTGTATATCAACAGAATGTTTCCTCTTGAGGCACCATCTTATCAATTTTGTAAATTGCTACCATTGTTCCTGAAGGTTTTATTTTTTTTCATTGTGAAAGTGTGAGTTCAATAGAGATTCACAGAATAGTACAAATTTACTTCTTTCCCAATGACAGAGTCTGGGAAAAGGGGAAGGAGAAGGAGTACCATGGGCTAATTTATGCCACCCTCAAAAAAACAAATTATACATTGGAGCCCTGATCCCCAATGCTTCAGATTGTGACTTTATTTGGAGATAGTGTCTTTAAAAAGGTGATAAAGTTAAAATGAGACATTTGGGTGAGCCTTAAACAATAGGACAAGTGTCCTTATAAGAAAAGGAAATTTGAACATATAGGGAAATGTCAGGGGTGCATGAACACAGAGAAAGGCCATGTGAGGACACAATGAGAAGGTATCAATCTACGAGAGAAGGAGAGAGAGTTCAGAAGAAACCAAATCTACTGACACCATCATCTTGGACTCCTAGCCTTCAGAACTGTGAGAAAATAAGTTTCTGTGGTTTAACCCACCAGGCTGTGATTTTATTTAAGGTAGCCCTAACAAATTAATACAGGGAGGGAAATATGGTTTGTCTTCAAACATTTGCTTCCCTCCCAGATGACCAGAGAGGCAAGCTTTCTGAGATCTGATAAATTCATTCACTAAAATGTAAAATGAAATGTGTTATTTCTTCCAGATTTAAAAAAAAAATCAGACAATAAAGGAATAAAATTTTTACTATGGAATTCCATCCATCCATCAGTTTGGTAAGGATTCCCCCTGACCCTGAAAAGAATTGTCCCAATGATCTCATCTCCTCTCCCTATGATATGGCAGCCCTCAGCTTCACTCCAACCAATGATCAACATTGAAAGTCCTAAAGAAATTTACCCTACAACATTACAAACTTCCTATGCTGGTTTATTAAGAACATATTAATCTCCAGCCCTACCACTTGCCAGCAAATTTTAGAGAAGAAAAACAATGCATCTGGAGGAGAGAGAAAAGGAGAAACTGATTTAATTAATTTATCACCAAGGCCAAAGGCATATACATCTTATCATTTTATCTGTCAACCAACACTATGAATTATTCATCAAACTGAATCCCAAGAAGGAAGGGGGAGAGAAAGTGGTTAGAAAGCAGCTGGCGGAGCAGAAGAAACTACTCCATAGATAAGAGCAAAACAAGCCCCATTGCTGAGAAAACTTAAGAGGCAGTTGTCTGTGACAATGAATGAGCAGTCTAATTCCTTACGAGAAGGTCCTGGCCACTATGCCACAAGTGGGACCACCATCACTTCTGCTAAGATGATTCAGATAGGTTATATACCTCCCCACCACCACCACCACCACCACCACGTGTGCAAGCACGCGCACACACACACACACACACACACACACACACACACCCTAGTTTCTGAGCAAGAGACTTTCCTCCAAATATATTGTGGTACTTTCCCTTTTAAAGTTGAGTTATGTTCTCTATTAGTTATCCCAAATGCCTTGAGTCAAGAAAGTCTGTTATATTATGGAGGATAAAATGCAAGACACATACTAGACCCAGGATCCTTGGAGAAACCTGTTTTCTAAACTCTAAGTATTAAAGCATTTATCTTTAGACAGATAGACATCGGACTTCTTAAAGGCAAGCGAGAGGAAAAGAAATATACAAAACTCCCAAGGTGAGTTAACAAACGTATTTTAGTATTTATGTGTCCCTTACCACTAAACTACTTAGGAGATTTGATAAGCATGATATTTAAGTATGGTAATAAAGTTAAGGATGAAAAATACCTGTAGGGGTATCTGGAATAATAGAAAAATGTAAATTTTCATTTTATAAAGGAATACTTTATATTAATTAATATGGTGTGATATCTGGGTCTCTCCCCACCCCACCCCTATTTTTTACATGACAGAAGCACTTATCTTAAATGATCAAAATACTTCTAAAATTCTCCCTAGCTGAACACCACAATATCTCATTTAGTTTTATATCCTTAGCAAATAGCACACAGACTGGCACATAGTAAATACTCAAGGTTGATTGAATGACTATTGAATAGATCATAAAAGAAAGACGGGAACCTTAGAGAAGGAGAGAAGCTTACCAGATTCCAGTTAACAGGATACTTAATTAATTCTCCCCTGAGACACAGTCCTAACTGGAGATTATTTGGGGGTGCCCCAGGCAGGTGTGACTTTGTCTTCCCAACCCATAAAGGAGCTTGGCCTTTTCTAGGGTGCCCTGGATAAAGACTGTAGGCAGATCTATACATAATTCTCTAAAGACTGGAACCAAGCCTGGGTAAAAGCTGTTTGGAGAATTTCTGTTTCTTCTATCTGTCTTACTGTAAATCCCACTATAGGGCAGTTTGGTTTGGAAGTGTGTGTGTGTGTGTGTGTGTGTGTGTGTGTGTGTGTGTGTGGCAACCACTGATTAAAAGGGCAACTCTGAGGAGTTGTCTTCTTAGGAAATGGGCAAGAGTAACAGAAAACAATCAAACAAACAAAATCTTCCTTCAGTCCAAAGAAAGTTCTTGGACTCATGCCTCTAGTGTTTAATTTTATAACAGAATGAAGGGCATTTACTTGTTCACAGACAATGGAGACTGCTGCTTTTAACTCTGGACTAAGGTTGGCAGAAAACTATTAGCAACAACCATTAGTCTCATAGTGCTATGCCTCCTACCACCACCGCCTTCCAAAAGATTTTTAAAAACAATTGCTATTAACTAATTCTTTGTCTTGGACTAGGGGACTAGCAAGTGTACTTTCAGTAAGAATGAGAGGCAAGTTAGCAAAGCACTGAGGGGGTCTACTGGCCCTTTCAGGACTCAAAAGGTCTCAGTTTGGAAGGGGAACTGGAATCAAAGATTGTTGATCACTGCTTCTCTTGATTTCCAGCTCAAAAACATTAATTAAATATGAAAGAAGCCTACTTAATATAGATGCATTCAGTCTCCAAGCCCAAATCAATGGGATGGATGGGATTTTAGGATTGAAAGAGGATACTGAAGAGTCAAATTCAGGAGCTTTCCTATTCTAACCATGCAGACCCCTGAGGAGTTTACTGCATCTTATAGCTCTGATGGATCTGGGGGCCTTTGCTGGGATCTCTAGTCATTTACTTGCTTTGTTCTTCTTTTCCATCATACTGGATCTTATCAGATGCAGGGTAATGAGAAACAAGTCTGGGAACCAGTCAGAAAGATTTAGAAGGTACTGAGCAAATGGATACTTGGAGAAGTGAAGTAAATAGAGAAGAGTGTTTAACCTCTGCAAGACTCAACACCTTTAAGACAGAGAGAGGGAGATGGGGGGGGAAAGAGAGAAAGAAAAAGGAGGGAGGGAGGGGGATGGGAGGGGAGAGAGAGAGAGAGAGAGAGAGAGAGAGAGAGAGAGAGAGAGAGAGAGAGAGAGAGAAACTTGACAGATTTAGGAACCCCTGGGAAGTAGAGCTCTGTAAATTCCATCACTTAACTCCTAGCTGCTTTTAACCCTTTACATCCTGAACAAGAAACATCCAGACCCTGCCAGCCTCTAACCTCTAATGCATAATCTTCATCTCCCCGCAGATCATTTATGCTAATTAGCAAAATTTAGCTAATTATTGCTGAGTGTTTCCATGTTTAAGTATGGCTCTTAGTAAAAGTCTGTCTGGCTTCCCCCACCCCCCCACTTCCCTCCTTTTCTTTCCCACTCTTTACAATCTCACCTCCACTCCCAGTCCCTCTTCCCCTTTGGAGCTAACAGTTTCCATTATCAATGAAATTGCTTTTGCTTTTTTGGTTGGTGTGTTTCTTTCCTCTCCTAGTTTTTTTGTTTGTTTGGGGGGGGGGCGGGGGGGGGAGAGGCTGCTGTGCTTTTTTAAAGAAAGCCTATATCAGCCTCAGCAGGAGTCACAGAGAAAACAGCAACCAGATCAAGATCAAGCATTCCCTCCTCCCCACCACCCCCCTCTACCAGCCCTACAAGCTCTGAGCTGTTTGACAACTCCATCAAATGAAATTTAAAGAGAGCCAGAAAGAGCCAGAATACGTGCTGGCATTTTTTCAATGTGCTTCCACACTAAAAGCTACAGACAGCACGGAGCAGAAGCCCAGGGCTAGGAGGCAGTGGGAAGAACTGATTTTCCCAATGGGGTCTGCATGCTATAGTTCTTCAAGATACAAGCTAGGGCAGGGGACCTCTGGTGCATTCACTCCTCCAGCTCCCTGGAGGGCTGCTCCTGTAGCCCGGCTCTGTGATTCCTACTCTCCTCGCATTCGGAGTGAAGTGCATAGTAAACAAACAACGAAGCTCTCTCCTTTAGAACATTTTACTACAGCAAGCTCCTACCTCAGAGGCAGACACCACCTTTTTCAAGGCAGCCTGCACAGAGCTGAATATATTTTTAAAAGCCATAGATCTCTTCTTTCAACAGCTATGACGGGAGGATTTCACATCAGACACACACTGTTTAAACAAGCCCACCCATGCTACCTTCAACTGAAATAGCATTTGCATAAATGGTGGAATTAAAGTTACTATAATTTACACTTGGGTCGATTATAAATGGACTTTGCCTTGTCTATAGATTGCTTCCTCTCTGGTAGCAATATTAGATATGCAGTTTTTATGATAGCTACTCTTTCTATCAAACATGTGGACAAACCTAAAGCTGCCCAAATGAATAATAATGGCCACTGGTTATTAATTATATTTTCTGCCTTCAGCTACTCTTCCCCCTCCTCGTGACCTTAACCACACAGGCCACTTTCCAGCAGTTCAAACAACTTCTAGCTGAAGACCTAAGAACTCTTGCTATCAGCTATTTCCCTATGACTAGCTCCCAAAGAAGAAGGGTGAAAGCAAGGTGAATGAATGAATTCTCAAAGTGCAGCACTGGGGACTTATCTGTAAGTTGCCTACCATCCTGTGGGAGGGGGCAGTGAAAGGGGTGGAAGGTTGAAAAGGGAGGAGAATGTGGTGTTGGTGCAGGGATGGGTAAGGGAGCCAAGGAGAGGAGAATCCATTAGAGGAAATTGGGGGGCGGGGGCAGAAAGCATTAGCATTAGTCTTTAAGGGGAAACTGGTCATTTTCTTCCCTCATGCACATGTGATGCTTTTCATCATTTAGAATGCCATTTTTCACTCTCTTCCCACCCTTGACATTACCTGAAAGGCGAATGGGTTAAGGAACGGCTATGCCCCATTAAAAGGATAAAGAGCAGAAAGACCCACCGTGCCCTCCTCGCAGGGAAACTGGGGAGCGATAGATAGAAATAGGCACTGAGTGATGCTTGCTGCCATGGAAATGGTGCTCGTGCTGAGAGTGAGACCCCGGCGAGGAAGAGGAGGAGGAGGAGGAGGAAGCTACATTAGAGGAACTCCACACAGAACTGATGATACATCCCCAGAAGAGGGACCAGATCCCAAGCGTCCAGGCCGGCCGGCGAGGAGGGCTCCGTCTTGGGTGGATTCTCAGGTGCATGGTCAACGCACTGGACCACTACAGATGGGCAGTTTGAATCCCAGCCAGTGAGGAATAATGAAGTTCATGATGCCCAGGGGCCCATCATAGCAGGAGGAAGACTTGTCCAAATTGCAGAAAGAGGGAAGGAATAAGCACTTTCAAGGCAGGTGATGAATCAGTTAAAAAAAAAAAAAAGATACTACTCAAAAAAAAAAAAAAAGTAAGATAGAAGGCAGAAGCCCCCCTTTTCCAGGGGCTTAAATTTAGGACGCCAAAGTCCCCCCGGGTAGAGTAGCCCTCCTAGGGAGCCCCGTAATGCCCAACATGTCACGGGAGGCACTGGGCTTCCTCCTGATCTCTAAGCAACTCAAGTCTGATGACTTAGCTGCATGCTCCTAGAAGCCACATAGAGGAAAGGTGGAAATGAAGGAAGAAGAGCAGGTGGCAGGACACCCAAGTAGGTTCAGGTTAGTTTATCCCAACATCCAAGCAGTTTGAACATTTTGTTTTCTTTTTCCACTCCCATGCGATGCAATGCAGAAGTGCCAAGCAAAAGGGGCTGCAGGTGGGAGACTTCTTCACCCGTTTGTAGTTGTCTCGGCGGAAGGGCAGGGAGGCTGTTAACCCTGCACTTTCTGGAAGAGCTCCACGGAGCCTCCGCTGGCTTCCCGGGTTTAGCAGCAGCAGCAGCCGGAGCAGCAGCAGCCGCCGCCGCCGCCGAAGGAAGAGAACCAGGAGGACCGGAGGGAAGAGGAAAGGCAGAGGAACCCAGCGCAGAGCAGCCACCCAAACCAACGTGGCACGGGGTGGAGAGAGGTGGGTGGGCGAGCAGGGAGAGCAGGAGAGGAGGTGCCCGCGGGCGGGCGCTTGCAAAGTGCGCAGAACTGGGAGGCACAGGTGAAGTGAAGCGAAGAGTTGGGGAGCCAAATTCACAAATGGGCAAGTCATATGCAAATCGCGCACTCCCGAGAGCAAATCAGCGCAGCCCGAGCGCTCTGCCGAGGGACTGGCTGGCTCCGGAGGAAGGCGGGGTGAGCGCCCGGAATCCCAGCCCTCCCCATTCAAATACCCGAGCTAGTCTACACCCCAAGCCTCCGGGCACACACCGCCCCTACTCACACCCCCTGCTGCACTCTGCTTTCCTCCCAGCACCGTGAGCGCCAGCGTGTGAGTGTGCGTGAGACTGAGAGACAGACAGAGGGACACTGAGCCATTTTATCACCCTTCCCTCCTCCTCTCCCAAGCACCCGAAGCCAAACTCTCACGATTAAGGCACCTTTTACAATTCCGAAAGAAAAATGCAGGCAAAGCTGAGGCTGAAGTATCCCCAAACAGAAATAAATATAACCCCCCTGAGTCAGCAGGAGCTAAACGCTGTAGTGGCAGCAGGCAATGGGCACCTCCCCACCCCTCACGCTCCCGCCCTAGCTGGTGGTCAGCACCTTGGTCAGCACCCTGTGGCCACGCTCCATGCAGATGCCTCTCCAGGGGTTAAGATGACCAAGGCTCCAACGCTAGGAGCAAATGGTGGGAACTTTTCACCGTTTCTCTGAAGAGATATGGCCCCCGGGACTCCAGAGGGAGAGGGGTTTGGAAAAGGTAGCTTCCAACCAGGTGGACAAGAAGTGCCTGGCATTCAGGAACCAGAAGTTAGGATCCTAGCTGGCTGTCCTGGTCAAAGAACTTCAGAAAGAGTGATGGCTGAGTCTTCTGGCAGAAGAGGAGTGGGGACCTGTCTAGGACTTTCCTCAGAGACAATGCCCCAGATGGGTGAAGCCTCCCGGCCTCCAAGGCAATGGGCAGCAAAGAAAGCACAGCTTTTCCATCCAGGCTGAACCTGCAGGGGAGAGCAGGAGTGGCAGAGAGAGGCTTGGTGCTCCTGTCCTGGCCATCTGTGACTCCAGGAGGAAGCTGACCAGGGTTCTGCCAGGGAACAGTGACATTCTGGACAGGTGGCTTCCACCTCACCCCACCCCCTTCCTCCTACTCCATCTGATGTGCTGGAGGCACAAACCTAACAGGCAGCCCTCCTAGACCAGGGGGCTTGCTAGCTTTGACTCCTTCCTTCACAGTCACCTTGGCCAATTATATTTTTGGAAGGGGAGAGGGAATTTAAATTATATAATATATACTAGCCACTTGCATATATATGTACACACACACACACACATATATACGTATATATAGAGAGAGACAGAGACAGAGAGAGACAGAGAGGAGTATTTAGGTGGAATTTCCTTTTTAAAATATATTTTATTGATTTTTTACAGAGAGGAAGGGAAAGGGATAGAGAGTTAGAAACATCGATGAGAGAGAAACATTGATCAGTTGCCTCCTACACACCCCCCACTGGGGATGTGCCTGCAACCAAGGTACATACCCTTGAACAGAATCGAACCTGGGACCCTTTAGTCCACAGGTCGATGCTCCATCTACTGAGCTAAACCAGTTAGGGTGGCATTTCTTTTTTAAAGGAGCTGATAGCACCTATTGTAGTCCTGCTCTCAAGGACATTTCAAACCCTGTAACTGAGAATAAAGAACAGGGGTTAAGACAGTCCTATTCATCCTTGGGACACCCCAAAGAAGGACTAAGGAAGTTAGCATCATGTGTCTTTCTAACAGATAAAGATACAAAACCTATAGATGTTTTGTCTTCAAGGTCAAATATCAAGTCCATTTCAGATTTATGGTGGTGACTTGGGATTCTGGTTCTGAACTCAATGTTCTCCCAAGGCCCATGTTTTCAGTGGTAAATGCTGCAGAGTCATCCAAACTGCTCTGATTCTCAGCTGTAAGGGGGTCTTCAGGGGATCCATTCAGAATCTCTCATTCAATGTCTTTCGTGCCCTTGGGTAGCAGCCAAGAAACACTATGTCTTAAACTAGCAACATGTACCTAGAAACACCACAGCAAGCAACGGGAGTTGTTTATGGAGATCTTGCTCTGTAAAATGTGGATAATGCTTTCCCTCATGAGGTTATTGGGAGTTTTAAATGAGATAACATATATACCGCATATGGCACAGCACCTGACAAAGAGTGGCAGTACTCTCTGTTCAATAAAAAATAAGCTAAAATTCCAAGAAGGTTAAGTAGATGTTTAGGGTCTAATTATTAGTAGAAAAGTCAGGAGGGAAATTCTTATCCTAAGCATCATCCCTTAAGGTAGATGATAGTTCTTATTCAATCCAACCACCCCTTTTGTCCTCCACATGGAGTCCCACTGCACTTCAGACTCATTCAAACTCTGTAACATGCTTTTAAGAGGACTTAAATGACCTGGCTTACGCCTAATTCTCCAATACCATCTACTGCCAGATGACCCCTTACTACCCTCCAGTCGCCCACACCTTCTTTCTGCTCTTTGAATGTGTCAAGTTCTTTCCCCTTTCCCAATTCCAAACCTTTATACTTGCTGGCTCCTCTTGTCTGAAAGATGTTTCTCCCAGATTTTCATGTGATTGGTTCATTTCAGGTGTCACTGGCCTTCATAGAAAGTCAGCCATCACACCTCTGAAAGGCACTTTGCCTTTTCTATTTCCTTCACAACACTACCCACTTTCGGAAATTATTTTTTCTGTGTCTGTTCATAGTCTAGCTCCTTAATAAGATTGTAAGCTCCCTGAATGCTGAGCTTTTGTCTTATCCCCTACTGTGTCTTCTGTATTTGGCACATAGTAGATCCTCAGTAAATATTTGCTCAATTAATGAATCCAATGAATTAACTGTCAAACTCATATTCATATGTTCTTATATCATTAATTTCACTGATGCATTTATCTGCCTTTAGTGACATCGATCCTCAGAGATTCACATTCTCAGAATTGATTAAGTTGACCACCTATCCACATAACCTTCCATTCTTTCCTAAATTGGTGCTGAGTGTTGGAGCCTGTCTCCGACTTTGTCCCAGGGAAACATGGGAAGCTTTGCCAGACCTTGCAATTAATTCTCTGCTAGGCAACAAAGTGAAAATAAATCCTTAATGCAGTACAAAATCTGGAAATACTACTGGCTTGTCACAGCTGGAGCTATTCATTTCACTTGTCATACTTATAATTTATTTATTTACTTTTTTGAAAAATGTCAAAAGAAGTAGCTAAGGATTCCAGGAAGGCTAATTCCATTTGGGGAACCAGTTGAATATTGAGAAAACTTATCAGAGGGCAAATATGAGACTGGTTAATTTTTCTTCTTTCACTCCAGAGAGAAAATCCACAGTTCTCCTGATAAAACGCATGTCCTTCTCCATTTAATACATTGATGATTTATTTTCTTATTTGTTTCTTATCCCTCCTGTCTCTTCCTCTAGTCACCACATTCCTACCTCAATTTCTTTTTCTAATTCCCATTCTTCTCAGGTCTATTAGAGTTTATAATAGGATGCCTTATTAAATATATATATATATATATATATATATATATATATATATATATATATATATTAAATTTTAAGCTCCAGTGATACCTTCTAAACACTGTCTGCACCTAGGGGCCAGCTGAACAGGATTCCTCATCAGGCCGCACTACCACCAACAGCCTCCTCTTCCCTCCTGAGTTGTCCGTAGTGAGTCCTGGAGTGAGAACACTTGGGAACGTAGCACGCAGCTGCAGGATGAAGATGTAAACCCACTTTTAAGACAAATAAGAAGAACAATAGATATAGAAGCATTATGATCAACACAGATTGAAAATAGGAAAGTACACATAATTTCACAGGGACAACCATGTGTAGGTCCGCTTGGATAAAACCCCATGACATCCCAGCCAGACTCCGTGGAACTTGCAGTTTCTGAATGAATGCAGTTTAAACAAACAAACAAAACACCTGCAATTGGATTTGGCCTGTTAATAGCTGTGTTTCTCTATTATTCCAGATTTCAGAATTTGGGATTATAGATCTCCTTCCCCTGCTTTTTAAAACTTCCCCCTCCTCCCCACCTCCCAGGAAACTGTTCCAAGATGAGGTAGAAGAATCTGTACCCGTCTGAGGCTTTTTGACTTGCTTTGGTCTGTACTTCTGCTATTAAGTAGTCTGAGGAATCTTTTGGCTTCTACAATAAGCCTTGCGATAGTACTTAATGGCATCAGGCGCCAGGAACCTAATGTGAAGGTGCCCTGCCAGTCTCTCACAATACATTTTGTCCCTCCGCATGCCTCTTCTCACCTGTGCAGACGCTGACTTTCCACCTCACTGCCAACCGTAGACAGCTGTCGCACTGTTTGTCACAGACACATCGAATATGACTGCACAAACACAGGAAGCGTCGAGCAGGCTGTGTCTGTATAAACTCTAAACTCTTGGGCGAGGGTCCGCTTTTCCTAAGTACAAAGTGTAGGCACCCTTACTTTCTTTCTCTCTCTCTGTGCAGGGTTCCAAAGGTAAGTGTGGAAAGAAGAAAAACAAACAAACAAACAACTAAACTCTCATAATGTGAAGTGAAATAAAAATCCTGAAAAAAAATACAGGTGACTGTTAACACAGCTATACATATACCCACTGGTTCCTAGGACACTATAAAATAGTCAAACTTTGCTTTATTATAGTCAGTAGATTTATTTATAGCCACGTAACTCATCCTTCTGCTCATTTATTTAAGAAAGCCATCCTGCAAAAAGTAGATTTTTATTATATTTTCCAATTGGGGTATAAAAGGGAGGTTTATTCTTTTAAGCATCACTCCTAAATGTACTAGTACCTGATTTTTTAAAAGACAATGATGTCCCCATATAACTTTATAGTTTAGGGAATGCACATATTGCTTCTGTTCCTTTAACGTATCCCTCTTATAGTTTGTCCTCCTTGTGGCTGAAATGGGGATATAAGGAGTTTGGATGTTGAAAAAAAAATCTCTTTTAGGAAATTTTCCAAATCACTAGAATTTTAATCAATGGGGCTGGAATATCCATTTCCTTGGAATCTTATACATTTCTACAAGGATTGAGGGAAATATGAAATGTTCTTGTGTAAGCCTTAACCTGCTTCCACTGAAGTCCAAGTACAATTATTGTATCTTGGAAGCAAATTTTCCTTTTACTCAAGGACAGGAATCAATTAGTTCCTTAGAGAGATTTGGACATTTGAACCCTTTAGTCTTCACTAAATTGACTTGGATTTCAGAGATTATAGATTGGGATTATAGATTAAAGTTCCTATCCTCTGCACCAGGTAAATCTTTACCCAGATTTAAGGACTCAAACCAAATGAATGCTGTATACAGTAACAGAAGTAATAATATCATGTGTATCTTTATAGGGTGATAATCAAGTCAAAGATTTAGAGGACACTTTGTAGGTGTATATAGATTTAGATTTTGGGCTCTGGTGTTGACTATCTAGGTTCAAATCCTGATTCTGCTTGTGAAAATGTTAACAAGATCCTTAGCCCCTTTATATGTCAACTTCTCCTAAAATGAGAATAAGCATACCATCTATCTAATAGATTTGTTGTAGGGATTTAGAAAGTTAATCTATGTAAAGTGTGTATAAAAGGTGGCTGGAACACTGGAAATGATCAATGATTATTAGTAGTAATCACATTTATTGATCAATTACTGTGTGTCAGGCACTGTTGTTATTATTATTACTATTCTTTTTTTCTCCTTGGTGACTCCTTGAAAGTTATCTCTGCAGATAGCATTCTCATCTTGTTGATTCAAATCTCAAGAGGAGTGGATAAGCAGAAAGCTCCTCTTGCAATTCCAAAACAGAATGGAAAAGCCACTCCATGTTACCTGACCCATTGAATTCTCTCTGTCCATAGAAAGACGACCAGCTTCTTTGCATCCTGCCCACAAATACCCTTCAAACCAACTCCAACACAATAAAGTTCACCATGGCCTCAGAACCAGATACCATGGGCACCCTGGTACTGCTGTATAAGTAATTACTGCCCAGTGTAAGGTGGAACTCTCACCATCTCAGTCTACTTTGGAACCTGGAAGAGTTCTTCATTTTACCACTTTCTTCTCTCTAATAAACAATTAAATCATAATTATTTAGCCTTCTGCATAAAAGACATGCCTTCTAAATCTTTTGATAATTTCCATTGGCTATTCCTGTGAGGGTATATTTTGTGTGGTGTGGTATGGTGTGGTGTGGTGTGGTGTGGTGTGGTGTGGTGTGGTGTGGTGTGGTGTGGTGGTGTGGTGTGTGTGTGTGTGTGTGTGTGTGTGTGTGTGTGTGTGTGTGTGTGAAGAGCCCGTTACTATGAAAAGAGCATGCTAACATGCTTGCCCTGTTATCTCAGAAGTTGCTCCCTTTCCATTGTAGGTCGGACTGAGTCCCCAGAACATTGACATCATTCTTGTGATTGCTTGCTGAATAGAAATGTTCATTTCCTGAGAGTGCCAGCCTTTTGCTTTACCTTGAAACTAAATGCTACCAATATGCTCTCTGACTTTTGATGCTCTCTCAGTGAAAATCCTGGAAACAATATTCCAAAAAATACCTTTGATATGAGCAATACCATCAGTTACAACAATGAGAAGAGAGCTTATTATAAGCTATAAAAAAGAGAAAGAATCCACAAAGGATGTATACATAACTTGAAGCCAAAGAGAATCAGAAGGCTTTTAAGTGGTTATACCAGAAGAAAGACCGTATTTTTGTCCTGTTAAATCAAGTTTTAAACTAATGAAGAGAGAACTCTATTGTGTATGATTTCCAATGATTTAACATTGTGTGGTCAATAAATGTAATGTCATCCTATATTAGAAATGGAAATATCAGGATTTTAATTCTTGGCTCTGACATTAATTGTCAGACATTAGACAACTCACTTAACCATAGACTATCTCATATAGATTCTCAGTTTCTTTTTTTTTTAATTTAAATTTTTATAGTAGAAGCTGAGATTAACAAGCTATATAACTTTGGAATAATAATACCTGCTGGCAGGCTCACGCCTACTGCTTATTTTCCCTGCTGTACTTCTCTCCTTCTGGGCTTGGCCAACCACCCACCTGTTAATTTCAAGCAAATGAATGTAGATAACAAGGTATTTCCTGTGGATTCCTGGGATTCAAGAAGAGAATTCACAGGGGAAGGCTGGTGGAAGAGGGATGGGGGGCAGCAGTCTTCAGCAGAATATATCTTAGCTCAATTCAAGCAGAGAGTGAGCCATTTCATCTAAGAGAGGGCGGGGGGCAGGGGCGTAAAACATCCCAGAGGGAGTCACCGTGCTTGATAGATATAATTTCCTAAAATGTATACCTTGTTGGTGTTCAAAAGATGAACAAACAAAGGTCAGTGCATCAAAAGAAAGAGAGAAGGACAAAAGGACAGTGAGTTACTGGCTAGTGCTGCCTATTCTAGGAGGGTCTGTAATACCAATAGAACAGGCTTGACTCATTACCGTGTAAATTAAACAGCCACAGAGAGGAACCTTTAGGAATAACACCATCCAGCAAATTTTTGAATCATCTTCTCCTTGACCATCTCTCATGCTTAGCTCCTGCTGGGATGAGGGGAGTTCGGGGTGGTGTAGGATGCTGGTTGCTTTAGGAGTTACTCAGCGAATGGTGGTTACTAAATGTGGCCCTGGGGGAGCAATGATACATTTAAACAACTACAAGAAACTCTTGGCCTTTTCTCCTCAGCCTCCGCTCTCCCACTGCAGTTAAAGGAACATTGGGAATAGCAGAAATAGCAACCCAAAACTGCCCCCACCCCCACCCACCAGATGCAGAGGAGACTTTGGGTAACTTGACTTACGTCATAGGAAGATGATTACATGCATAGCCCAAAGGAAAACCAAACCTAAAACTATTTATAGATTATTATAATTCTATTTCTCCTAATTTATTCCCTTCCCCCATATGTGCAAAACCTGGCCAGGATTCCTGATGACCAGTTTCAAACAAAAGTTATTTTATCTTTACAACATCAAGTTTGTTTTAAGTTATTTTTTTCTTTTACTACAAAAATCAAAAAAACAAATAAACAAACAAAAACCTTCTAAAAAACTTCTGTGAAAGTGTCCTCTTTAATAAAATCAGTAGCAGATAGACTTTGGTTAGCAATTATAAATCCCCATTTTTTAAAACAGCATATTTTATTCTGATTTTTGATAGGCTTATTTGTGTATGTTTTTGACATGGAGGGTCAATAAAAGATGTTTGTATTCATCTAGTTGTTAACTATTACTCTCTTCAATGGTTCATCAGTTTGGGTTTATTATAGACTGGATTGTGTTCCTAAAAATTCATATGTTGAAGTCCTAACCACCACTGTGACTGTGTTTGAAGAAAGGGCCCTTAAAGAGATAGCCCTAGCCAGTTTGGCTCAGTATTAGCCTGTGGACTGAAGGGTCCCGGGTTTGATTCTGGTCAAGGGCACATGCCTGGGATGCAGGCTTGACCCCCAATACAGGGCATGCAGGAGGCAGCTGATTAATAATCCTCTCTCATCATTGATGTTTCTATCTCCCTCTTCCTTCCTCTCTGAAATAAATAAAAATCCTATATAATAAAAGGGTAATAAGCAAATAGACCAAATGGCAGAACAACTGAAAAACCAATTAAAGCGTAATATGCTAATGTATGCTAATGCTGCTCAACTGCTCGCTATGGCATGCACTGACCACCAGGGGGCAGATGCTCTGACTGGTATATTAGCTTGTTGCTGGGGTCTGGCTAATTGGGACTGAGCAAGATGGGTCAGACACACCCTAGAGCCCTCCTGTGGCCCCTCCCTGGCCCAATGGTGCACCAGTGGGGTCCCTCAGCCTGGCCTGCACCCTCTCGCAATCCGGGACCCCTCAGGGTATGTTGGAGAGCCAGTTTCAGCCCAATCCCACAGGCTACTCCTCTTGGGAGGACGCCAGATACAGGGCTCATGGCTGGTGAGTGCTGCTGTGGCAGCACAAGCCTCTCCCAATCGGGACTGATTTGGGTACAAGACCACAGCAGGCACAGTGGGGCCAGGATGAGCAGGAGCTTCAGGTAGGAGATGCAGGCAGGATTGGACTGCAGGTTTCAGCCCTATACATATATATACACACATACATATCCTATCTACTAAAAAAGAAACATGGTAATTAGCCATACCTCCACAACGCTTCCCATTGGCTAATCAGGGTGATATGCAAATTAACTGTCAGCCAAGATGGCGGCTGGCAGCCAGGCAGCTTGAAGCGAACATGAGGCTTGCTTGCTTCAGTGATGGAGGAAGCCAATGTTCCCCACCTGCCGCTGCCGGCCTCTGAGCTTGAAGTTTGAAACATTGTTACAAATATAGAAGCTAAACAAAACCCTAGAAACCTGCTTTCAGCCAGCTGGGATCTCAGAGCTGGAGTTGAAACAGTGTTTCGATTATAGAACCCAAACAAACCAGATACCTGCTTTCTGCAGCCGAGGCCTCAGAGCTGGAGCCAAGCCTCAGAGCTAAAGCTGGCCCAGAATTTAAAAAAAAAGAAAAAAAAAAGAGCAGTTGGGAGCTTCAGTCACCTGCCAGCCTGAAAACAGCCCTCAGCCCCTCACCCAGACTGGCCAGGCACCCCAGTGGGGACCCCCACCCTGAAGGGGGTGTGACCAGCTGCAAACAGCCATCATCCTCTCATCTAGGCTGGCCAGGCACCCAAGCGGCCCCCCCACCCTGATCTGGGACACCCTTCAGGGCAAACCAGCCGGCCCCCGCCCGTGCACCAGGTCTCTATCCTATATAGTAAAAGGGTAATATGCCTCCCAGCACTGGGATCAGCGGAGCCACGAGGCCTCCCGGCACCAGGATCAGCATGACAGGGGGCAGCGCCCAAACCCCCTGATCGCCCTGCGGCTCTGTGTGTGACAGGGGGCGGGGCCACAACCTCCCTATCTGCCCTGCTCTGTTCATGACAGGGAAAGGCACCCCAACCCCCTGATCAGCCCTGCTCTGTGCCTGATGGGGGGAGCTCCCCAACCCCCTGATTGCCCTGTGGCTCTGTGTGTGAAAGGGTGCGATGCCCCAACCCCCTGATCGGCCCTGATCTGTGCATGACGGGGGGAGCTCCCCAACCCCCTAATGGGCCCTGCTCTGTGAGTGACAGGGGGCAGTGCCCCAACCCCCTGATTGGCCCTGCACTGTGCGTGACAGGGGTTGGCACCGCAACCTCCCCATTGACCCTGCCTTGAGTGTGACAGGGGGCGGCGCCCCAACACCCCAACCGGCTCTACCCTGTGCATGACTGAGGGTGGCATCACAACCTCCCGATCCGCCCTGCTCTGTGCATGACAGGGGGCAGTGCCCCAACTCCCCAATCAGCCCTGCTCTGAGCCCGACCAGGGGCTGCACCTAGGGATTGGGCCTGCCCTCTGCTACCCGGGAGCGGGCCTAAGCCAGCAGATCGTTATCTCCTGAGGGGTCCCAGACTGCGAGAGGGCACAGGCTGGGCTGAGGGACCCCCTCCCCCACGAGTGCACAAATTTTTGTGCACCGGGCCTCTAGTATATATATGATAGTTAACATTAAATGAAGTCATAATAGTGGGGGCCCTAATCCAATAGAACTGGTGTCCTTATAAGAAGAGGAAGAAGCACTAGGAGTGTGTAGTCACAGAGAGAAAAGCCATCCAAGGACATAGAGAGAAGGTGACCATCAGCAAACCAAGGAGAGAGTCTTTAGGAGAAATCCAATCCCTGACACCTTGATCTTGGTCTTTTGGCTCTAAAACTGTGAGAAAATCAAGTTCTCCTGTTTAAGCCATCCAATCTGCTGTATTTTGTTATGCAGCTTGAGCTGACTTATGTAGGGTTGTTGGTAAAAATAATAGTATTTGTAAATTTAGAGACATTCAGATTCATAAAGAACCTTAGTTTATTTGGATACAGAGTTCTTAACCTGGAGTTCAAGGAACTGCCATACTGATGGCCACCTCCTTGCATATCTCCTTATGTAGTATACAATTTCTATGGTTTTATATAATAGCCCTAATAATGCAAAATTATTTTCTGAAACTAAATTCAATTTAGTCTTGGTGTGCATTTTTTTCTGGAAAGAACTTTCTTCAGATTTTTAAAGAAGTTCATGATCCCCAAATGCTGAAGAACCACTGATTACTTCAAAACCCTCATTTTACAGATAAGGAAATAAATTCTAGAGAGAGAAAGTTCTCAAAAATGCATAAAAACACTAGTAGAAATGAGATACAATTCCCCTGCCTCCTAATTTGATCATTAACATGTTCCTGATTATATCTGGTTACTAGTGAAGAGTGCACACACATGCATACACATGCACCAACACACTACAGCAATACCAAAACATGTTTTCATAGGAATTTAGCATTTCACCTATTTGTCCTGAACTCAGCTAAGGTAAAAAGGTATCATTCAACCTTTCAAAGTGTATCAAGGTATAGATAATACCCAAATTTTAACATGTTTATTTAGGTGATAGTGCTGGTAAAATTTTTTTAATCTATGTTCATACTTGCACAGTATGTTATATAGATGTGATATCCTATCAGTGACAACATAGGTTTCTATATACGTGGCTAATAAGATAATTCCATTAGAAAATGTTAAGGCTTAACATTATAACTTTTAAGTTGCTATGAATCTTAATATAAAGTCTTTGTGTCCTTCCACTTACCCATAGTCAAGAGATGGTGAGTGACTGGAAATCCATTTCCCTAGTAGTCCATCTTTAAGAGTGGGGCCAAGCATTTAAGCCAGAGACAGTGCTGCATACACACACATGCACACACACACACACACACACACACACACACACACACACCTCCCAGATGGAATCCCAGCAGTAGTCATACAGGCTGGTCCTAAAAGCCAATAGAGAAAGTGGAGGCTGAGCACCCCTCTTTCACCTGGTTAGTATCTGTGCTGATATTGACCCAGGAACCTCCCACTCCTCCAGGCATCCATGAATGCCAATAGTCATTTGCCTTCTCCCAAATACAAAGCTTGCTCTGCTTTGAAAGGCTTCATATATGTGCAGCACTTGCAGTCAGCATGATTGCCTCTCTGTCTACATTTTCCACTCCCCTAATTCCTGAAACAAAAGTGGCCATTTCAATTTTTTAACAAAATACTTATGCCTTTCAAAAGTGTCAAAAGTGTTTGCAAAAAAAAAGTTTCTTCTTTTCCTTTCCCTTTTTACTCATGTCTCAGAATTCAGAGTACCTCCACCGTGGCATTCATATTGCAAGGGTTAATGTTGCATAAGGGAAAATTTGAGAATTGGGCCCTTCACTTGTCCTTTTAGAGCAGCAGTTCTCAACCTGTGGGTCGCGACCCCTTTGGGGGTCAAACGACCCTTTCACAGGGGTCGCCTAAGATCATTCTGTATATCAGATATTTACATTATGATTCATAACAGTAGCAACATTACAGTTATGAAGTAGCAACAAAAATAATTTTATGGTTGGGTCACAACATGAGCAACTGTATTTAAAGGGCCAGAAGGTTGAGAACCACTGTTTTAGAGGAAGCTGTGGGAAGGAGGGACCTGAGAAAGCAGAGCTAATGGTCATTTCATGAAATATAAACTCGGTGCTTCTTACAATGTGTGAACCAGCATGCCCCATATCTTGTAACCCCCTACCCCAACCCCGACCACCATGGTTCCCTGCTGCTGATGTTTGGGATACCCTAAGGTATAATCTCAGCTCCAAAAACATGCTTCTCTCCTTTCTCCCACCTGATCAGCATCTGAAAGTCACACAGACTGGGTGGCATTTGGGCAAGAGAAGGAACAGTAAGTAGGAAAAAACTACTTGATCACTAGTCCCTCACTGCCAGATTCTCAGAGTCCCAGACCCTCTCCTCAGTACCTCTTCCCATCTTCACTCTTTCTACCCTCTACCCAGTACCCTTCCCAACCTCACTCTACCCTCTCTTCAGTACCCCTTCTCATCCTCACTCTTTCTACCCAACTACAGCTGCTGCTTGCCTGTGGAGCCTGGGTCTCTTTGGAGGCCAAGAAGAATATATGGTGCTGAAGAAAATCCATTCCAGTAGGTAAAATCATGACTTTCCACCTTTCTAACCTTCTCCTCTGTAGGCATGTCTTCATTCTCTGCTACCTCCCCTATACCTCTCTACCTTCAGACTTTGATCTCACTCACTGGACTATGCTTATACTATCTTCTACCTATCTCGGGCCATTAAAATCTTCAGGCCTACCCAGAATGCTTTCTCTTCTACAAAATGTTTTCTAATCTTCAACTCAGAATAAATCCCTCCTTCCTGTGCTCCTGCTGAAGTTCTAGTGTGAGGCTGAAAAAATCCTCTCTGTGAATGCTAAGCTGCATACACTCCTATCTCTACCTTCTACACAAGGTCTTTACTGTGGAGAGTGCATCTCAGTCAACTTTGCTTACTTTTCTGACACATAGAGGGTTGGGCTCCACAGAGACCTCCAGGCTTCTCTCCTTTATTAACCACCAAAGCCCCACTCTTTCAACTTCCGTCCCTTCTCCCCTCAACTCCTCATCCCCACTGCTCCTCTTATTCCCCTCAAATGTATCTAGCTATCCTCTTCACTCCATTCCAGAACATCCAGTCCAGAACCTCACCACACCTTTTCCAGCTGGAACTCCTTTCTTGTCTTTGAGTTCTTTCTTAACCCCCACCTTGACCCGGATACAAGAACTGCCCTGAATGGAGTCTTTGGAGAAGAAAGTGGCAGTCGGTTATCCCAGATCTTGTTACCAAATGTTCAGCGGTAAGAAATGTGTATGTGACGTCCCAAACTAGAATTCCAAACCACATCCCTTTAGCAAGTATTTCCTATGTGACCAGGCACTTGATTATAGCAGTTCTAGACTAGATGACTGGGAATGTCCTGGGTTAATTTGTATTTGGGTTCTGGAAATAGAATACATTCTTCCTCTGGGGCAACATAATGTGAGTTCTGAGAATTCATACAGTAACTTTTGAAATACAACCCTTTGGAAAACTGAGACGTCCCTGCTCCTCTGTTATTCTGTGGGAGGCAGGTGGGTGGCGGCATGACTATGGTATCTGGCTTTCTATTTGTGTAACGTGGCAAGGATGCAGAGGAATTCAGCCCCCAAGCTGAGAAAGGCAGAATAGCACCCGATACTTAATCACGCAGAGACAATGTGCACCTATGTTGTGGGTTGCTGTGGGAGTGAGGGTGAGGGACTTGTCAAAAGTCCTCCCCAATACAGGCCTCTTTGTCTTCCGGCTTAGCCTGGTTCTGTTGGCCTTAAATGAAGACACATTTTCCTTTCTATTTTATCTTTATTATTAGTTACTTTATTTTTACTGCTCTATTTAGACATATCATCTTTCCTACCTGTTAGGGTCCTAAGACTTACCTGTCTTTTATTTTTCATTCTTATAATGTTACTGAATTTTGCCTAGACCCTTGTAAAATAGAATATACTTATATACGAATCACTTTTAAACATATAGTATATGATAGGTTGATATGTGGGATATAAAACTAAAATTCATAGACACAGACAGCAGTATGGTGGTTACCAGAGGGAAGGTGGTTAGGGGTAGTAAAAGTGATGGGAGATGGTTTGACTTTGGGTGATGGGCACACGATGCAATATACAGATCATGTATCATAGAAATATATGCTTGAAACCTATATAATCTTATTAACTAATTTCACCCCAATAAATTTAATAAAAAATAACAAACATATAGTATACGTTTATTTGTTTATGCTAAACATGACTGGTATCTCTTTAAGACAATATATATATATATATATATATATATATATATATATATATATATATAACATATCACAATTATTAGAAAAGCATAAAATAAAAAAATACATTTGTAAGTCTTGAGAAAATTTAAAGGCAACCAGTAACCCATGACATTCCAAAGTTCAAATTCATCAGCAGTTGCCTTTGGTATAGTTGACTGAGTGGCATTGTACATCCCATGACAAGTAAGAGAACAATAGGGAGAAGGAACAGAATAAATAAAATGGACTTTCTAACCAAGTTCTTGCCTTTCCTGTAACATACTAGAGATATCTAAGCACTCCATCCAGAAGACTCCAGAATATTTATCTTGGGCTCAGTTTTTATTCAATATTATGAATCCAAGTGGAAGAAGGAAAATTGGGTATAAATATATATGGGGGAAAAACTGAAGCACTATTCATGCCAGAACCATGGTGATATTCTCTGCAGAGAAGGGCCTTAGAAAAACACCAGAGAAGCTACACTTGCTGACAACAGTTCTTCATTGGAAAGACAGAAGTTTTCTGTATGAGACCATGTGAATCAGAAGATAGGAACAACGTTTGGACGTAGAACTTCCGACCAACACCCCCTCTCCTGTGGCTGTAAAAAGCAGATAAGGAAGTGCACTCCTTTTGACACATGGTGTTCCTTATTTAACATCATAAACAAAAGCTCCCAGTTTCTCCTGCCCCACTAAGGGACTAACTAAAGATAGAATATGGGACCATTTTATAAGTAGTCACACAGTGACTACACAGTTCGTAATTTTTCTCTGTTCAGTGGCCTCTTATCTCCTTCTGCAAATGTGTCCACTTGAGATGGCTGCAGAAGAATCCAGAAAATGAAAGGCAAGAAAACACACACACACACACACACACACACACACACACACATCACCACAAAGATGTCTCTCAGTCAGTTTGCTTGAAGACATCTGACCCTACTGTGTTTGGTATAACCAAAAGATACTTTCAGTTTGTTGTATTCCTCAAAGGGGAGAAATGGTTGGGGAGAGTTAAAGGAAAAAAAAAAAACAAATTTTCTTTTCTAGAAATGTTACCTTCACTTAAGCACCCCTCTTTTCTCAGCCTATCTGTCTTCTCCCTCAGGTGAGTGTTTTTATTTGGGTGTCTGATTCACACAAGACAGTAGGAAGAGTTCAGCCCAGTTTCATCTCCAACCAAAAAGGAAGGACTAGTTAAGTAAGTTTGTCACCAACAACAAGCCAAGAGCTGAAAACTAACTTATTTCACTTCCTCACAAAACCTGGAGAAGTAATTATCAGCGACATGAAAAAAACGATATATTTTGGAGCTCCTCTAGTTATTAAGTAATAGTGGAGCTGAGGCTGGAATTAAGAAAATCAAGTCTGAATTTATAGAAAATGAAGGAGAATAGATTGTCTTAAGATTTTTATGGCCTTCCGCAGAGAGTTTTAAGTATGAATGTGATAAGAAAACAGCAAATGAGCTGGTGAAGTGGAGAGGGCCATTCAGTATAATAAAGATTAAGTCACCAATGCTACAAATTCTGACAACTAGAAGCAGGATGTACCCTGCCTTTGTATCCCAGTCATTCGTATCTTAAACAGGTCCCTTACTTTCTCCTATAAGAAGTCCTTAACCTGGGATCCAAAACATTACAAGAATAGTCGTAACTCATTTGTTTCAGTCTGTTTGGTTTACATAAAACAACAGAAAAACATTTAAAATGAAATTTAAAAAATCATGCATCGCCTTGTACAATTTCTTGGCCTATAAGCCAATTTCTCAAGGACCATATGATCATTTTACAGGGAGTGAGGCTCTTGATGTTCTTCTTGCTTCATACATTTAAAAATCAGGTGTTACCCACACTGTTTAAATCATTCCTGAGCTAAGTCATTCCTTCTCCTGTCTAATTGTTTTTTACTTCCCAAATGCACACACATACACCTTCCCAAATGCATTTGCTGTTGATAAAGTTTCTTTAAGGCAGACATCTACCTCCAACACCATGTTACCAACATTATCACCACCAACACCACCATGACCGTCACCATCACCATTACCAGTTATAAGACAGTGGCTGTCCACAGAACTTCTAGCATGTGCCTCTTTAAATAGCTGACATCTGGAGGAACTATTTGATACTTGTTACTTACACTCCACTCAGCATGAACGGAGGTTGGCAGGGAATTTAGCAGCATGTCTTATTTTTAAAATATCTCACACCTCCTCCTCGCCCTCCCTGCCTTCAGAGAGGGGTGTAAGCAATACACTCTTATTTTCTGTTACATGAGCCTACCATACACTTCCCGGATGTGCAAAACTTTATAAAGAGGACTCAAATATTTTGTCTAATGCCAAGGTAGGCTACCCAAATTAAACACAAATAAGACAGCAGCTAAACCCTCTTCATTTCATGGATAAGCTAAGAGGTGAACTTCATACACCTGAACTCAGCCAGCCTCTAGTGTGCTTCTCTCTGTCTGTCTGTCTCTCTCTGTCTCTTTTTCTATCCCCCCTCCCACACACACACACAATCTTTTAAAAATTCTGCCCACTCCTTTACTGCAATTCCTTCAAAGGAAGATAATTACAGGTTAAGAGAATTAAATTGACTTGAAATATTAATGGGACATTTTAATTCAAATGTGACCTAAGACAAAGCCTCCTGCTTTGCTTTGCAGAAGGCTAGGCTCTCCAAAAACTCTCCTTCCTATTCCAGTTGCTGTGAAATCAAATGAACAAATATGAGGAGGCTAATGCTGGCGAAGTTCTTGGAGAACCTAGATCCCTTAATGGTGAAAGCTGCCATTGATCTATAGAATACCTGTTTTCGGGGTCTCAAATAGCAAATTACACTGCGAGGTATGTGGAGGTGCTAGGGGGCGCTCTACTACAGGAAATGGCATTGGCGATTTAGCATGGAGCTTGCAGAATTTGGGGAACTCTGTGTAATTGTTAACCGTTAGATAAGTGTTATCACAAAAAATAGTGATACCTGAAGTTGACTAATAACAGCAGTAATTATTATTAGGGATAGTGCTAAAAAACAAACAAACTGCTCCAAGAGCTGGGAATTTTACCTTTCCTTGGAACAGCTCACAGTAATTTATGCAAGCAAATTCTATAATTCCTCATAACAATTCCTTTAGGTAGACGGAATATTCTGGGAGGCTGTGTGTGTGAAAAAGAAAGAGAAAGAAAAGGGTACCTGGAGGGATATAGAGACAGGGGAGAGAGGAAGAGAGAGAGAGAGAGAGAGAGAGAGAGAGAGAGAGAGAGAGAGAGAGAGAGAGAATATGAATAGACAAGAAACAGAACACATTTAATATGGGTAGGCAAGGCATTCACCCTTAAGCAATCCTGAGATAAAGTTTTGTCTTTCTCTTTTCCTATATTTCAAAAGTTCAAAATTGGGGAAATCTGATAGAATCATACTCTAATTCAAAAATAGAAGGGTATCAGTCTAAGGTAGTTTCTTGAGCAAAGACCAAATTAAAACCCACTGTCTGGAAAAGAAAATGTGCCAGGTTATCATACTTATCATACCATTGGTCTTCAGCCACCAGGTTTACTGTGCACCAACTTCAGAGTATATGATCCTTGCCATATAACAGGGTGTTGAAAATTACATTTAAATATATGGAGATAAGAAATGAAAAATAAGAGTAATAAGAATAATAAATAATAATCTATAGTTTATTGTATGTCAGGTATTATAATGAATGCTATACCTTAGAGCAGTGGTTCTCAACCTGTGGGTCGCGACCCCTTTGGGGGCCGAACGACCCTTTCACAGGGGTTGCCTAAGACCATCAGAAAACACATGTATAATCACATATTCTTTTTGTTATTAATAACTATTCTTTAATTATGTTCAATTTGTAACAATGAAATTGGGGGTCACCACAACATGAAGAACTGTATTAAAGGGTCGCAGCATTAGGAAGGTTGAGAACCACTTCCTTAGACTGTGTCATTTAACCCTGACAACAACTCACAATAGCTATAATTATTCTCATTTTATAAAGGAGATAATTGTGGGCTAGAAAGATTAGTAACCTGACTAAAGTCACATAGAGATTAAATAGCAGGATTTGAACTCAATGTCTCTGGTTCTGGAAGTCACACTCTTTATCTGTGCTCTACACTAGCTGTAAAACACCTGACATGGTAAGCAATCTGTATGTATTAGCTATCATTAGCTAGTATTATTCCCTAGTGCTAGGATGATCTGGCTTCTTCTGGAGAAAGTCCAGAGTAACTCTTGAATGCTGAGAAAATTCCTTTCCAGCCTTAGAGGCAGAAAACAGTTGAACCAGAGGCTCTGGGCCCCTTCCTGACAGTGTGACTTTGTGATCACTTCTGTGCATTGGGTTTAGGAGGACTGGAAAAGAGTTCCGTTTCAAAATAGGGGCACAAAAAATCCAGGAAAGCTTCCATATGGAAGAACTCATTGATTTTCATCTTTAAATGGTATGTTATAAAAGGAGAAGCCATTCCCTTTCAATGAGATAGGCTTTAACACTGTCCTTGGGATGGGGTGGAGGGGTAATGGGTTGAAGCAAAACTACCCAACTAAAGCAGGTGAATAAAGTGAAAGAAGAGGTGGACTCAAAGAGACATTGATTAAACAAACAAATAAGAAATGCTCCTCCAAAAGTTCTAGCATTATTTTTATCCGGTTACTGCTCTGAAGCCTGCATTGCAAGACAATGTTTTCTTTACATAGTTCTTTCTTTTCCTTTCAACTGATTGCACTGAAAGCATGATAATGAACTTTGCCTGGGAGACTAGAGTCCTGGGTCCAAGAATAAGGCTACTCCCTCCCTGGCCTGTCTGTGGGCTCATCACCTGTGTAGCAACACTTCAACCTAAGTGATCAAACTTCTTACGCAGAAAACAAACACATTTAATGTTTTCCCTTTCTTCTTCTTGAGCTCTTAAAGCAGATAGCAAAGGTGAAATATTCCTTCTCAAAGTCTAAAATTATCTCTGAAAAGTCACCAAGACGCCTCATTAAGTAAGTCTTTGCAAATGAGCTGATTTTCCCTGTTGCTTGAGACCAGTTGCTCTTTCTGCCCACCCTGTAACAGACAACAAATTGTTGAAAGTGAGTTTCTGCTACACAGTCCTTAGAATCAAATAGTATTAACAAACTATTCTGGGGCAACACTAGATGTTATGCACTCTTGCTGCTGTTATAGCAACAGGACCCATCCTGTTGATCTCGATTCTGGGAAAGGCCAAGAGCACTTTTGGAAGAGGGTCTTCAGGTTACAATGAGGGGTCATGGGAGACACATATGGCTCTCAGACTTTCTCCAACTTCTTGTCTATAGGAATATGGATACCCAAGAAAAGAGAATTTAGAACATGGAATAAAAATGATGAGGAATGGATTCCTTTGTATCACAGTGTTTAATATTTAAAAATGAACTCATGCTAATGAAATCAGTATAAGACCATGAGCTAAAACCAGGAAGTTACCAATGTACTCCACTTAGGGGAACTCCACAATCTGTCTCAAGTCATTAATATTCACCTGCTTGAATAGCAAGAAGTCTAGCCTTGCTCAAGGATCTCCCTCTCCAATAACTTTCCATATAAATTCCTGAGTGAGAGAAGAGCATCTTACATCTATTAGATTTCCAGCCCCATATCTAGAGGCCACATGTGTCCTAGAAAGCCATTACTGTGTCCTCATGGAGCTGGCAACCCCATCTAGACTACCACCTTCTAGGGCCCTTGTCCCTTTATTGCCATTAGTAACACACCTTCCTCTTGTCACAATGCAGTACTTTCAGAAGCCTCTCCCACAACAGGGGGGCCCCCAGTGACAAGATACTTCCTTTTTCAAATAATGATTTCCTCAAAACCCACAGACAATGCAGGGAAAGAAGGTCTATGGAAATTTAGAACCAGCTTCAAACTTGACCTGGAGCCACCTCCTTTCTTTAGCATACAAGTCATGCTACTTAGTCTAGCTCATGGGTCAAGTTGTATCTTTGTGGTGAGTCTCTTTTTAGGGATCCCATTTTCTCTTCTTTAATCTGAGCTCCTGGGGGGCGCGGGGGGCGCGGTGGTGTCCTTCAGGTCTTAAAGCAGATCTCTATGAGTCCAAACCCCATATGTTCTATGGAAACCAACAGATATGGTTGGGCAACTCTTGTCATGTATTTTGAACATTTTCATCACAGTTTAAAAGTTCTACAAATGGTGTATGACAAGGAGGAGGCTCATCTTTCCAGAACAGAGTAGGAAGGTGTGTTCCAGCTCTAGAAGCTGGCGGAAGAGTTTTGCTTCACTAGCCCCTATTTCTCGATTGTCATTGGTTTGACATTCCTTTGGAGGTCTCATTCACTTCATTCAGTGGACTTCTTGTATCATCTTACTTTTCTAATCTCCTCTGAAATCCTGTCAACTCTCTCTTAAATGTGAGATAGTTCCATCCTATTTCTATCCACCTACCCCTCTCTTAACATGGAATCTCCTTCACACAAATCTTTTGGGAAATCATACAAGCTAAAAGGAGAGTCAGCCCAGCAACTGTGGCTCAGTTGGTTGAGCATTACCTCATACACCAGGAGGTGACTACTTGGATTCCTAGTCAGAGGACATATCCAGGTTGCTGGCTTGATTCCCAGTAGGGGGTGTGCAGGAGGCAGCAGATCTCATTGATATTTCTATCTCTCTCTTCCTCTCCCTTCCTCTCTCTGAAATCAATAAAAAAAATATTTTTAAAAAATAAATAAAAGGAGAGTATACCGATTATTTTAGCCAATTACAGCTTAAATAATTGGCATGATGGGAGGAAACAAGATATCAAGAGCAAGATCAAGTGAGAATATGTTTTCCATATAAACATCTCTGGTAATTAAAAAGGAACATGACAGAAAGCGGTAGAGTGAAAAACAAATAAAAAGTAAACAGACTTCTTTTCTAAGTGTGATAAGTAAGAAAGGTTTCCTCCTGAGGAGGACCCTCTATTAAGATCTTGGAAGATAAACTAAATTTCTGATTATTATGCATTAGTGTTATGCCAATCACCTTGACATCCAGGTCTACCTCATTTGAAGAGGTGGAACTAGAGGCATCTTATTTACCTGCTCCATTGGGCAAGGCTTTGATTAATGCAAATATATATTACATTTGACTAAATAAATAGTTCTTGTTTTGATGGAAGGGATTTGATACCCAGTGTTATAAGTTCTAGGTGGGTGTGTCAGGTAGGGGAAGTGAGGGTTAGGTGAATGAAGCTGAGAATTTCTCATTCTCAAATTTTACTTTGGTTTGTTTTCTATCACTTATCACTTAAATATGTATTTCACCCAAAACTCTCTCCTCAATGACATTGGTCCATATTCTCTCCTTTGATGACCTCATGTAAATCATTCTATGGATTCAGATATTGCCTCTAAGTACAGAACTCTAGATATATGTCTCTAATCTCATCCAATGATTTGAGCTAAAACAACCTGCTAGACTTCTTTCTATAAATGTACCACTCATCATTTTTATTACTACTTTCCATACCCTCATATTTCACCAAACTTAGTGTGTTTCATTCCTTAGTCAACGACATCTCAATTTTTCCATTTACTCAGGCTCAGAAATTTAAAGCCATTCCTCAGTAGGCTCTCTTCCCTCTTCTTATCTAAACTGCAGAATTGTCTATTTCAGGAGATCATTCATCTCTGGTCCCTTCTTCCTGTTACCAGGAACATGTTTGGTCCCTCAATATCCTTTCAGCTGAAGAAATACAAAAGCACATGGATGCAATTCCTAGCTGCCAACTCTTTTTTAGAATAGGCCCTGCTATGTAGTTTCCCCAGAGAAATCTTCCTAATGCACAGCTCACAAAATTTCACTTCTTTCCACAAAATTTTCAGTGCCTCCTCACTGCATACTTACACAGAGTCCCAGCTGTGTAGTGTGCTATTCAAAACCCTCTGGGTTGTATGGTGAGGCTGCTGGAAAAGGAGAGACAGCAGACCATGATGAGCCTTGTGAGTGATAAAGCATTTGTATTCTACCCTGAGGTCACTGAAGAGTCATCTGGGATGGTGGGGGGGGGGGCTTTATAGTGGGGCCAGAAATTGATAATATGTGGATGCTAGAAAGTTCACTCTGGGGCTGGTCTATTTCATAAGCACTGAAAATCATCACAGGCTATGAAGGAGTGTGGTAGTTTATAAGTGGTGAAATGTGAATTTAAAATGTTTTCCATAAAAGCCAATAAACACACACACACACACACACACACACACACACACGTGCGCATGTGCTCAGGCATTCAGACATACTCAAATACAACTTAAAGCACTGTAATTCAGAATAATAGAGGTAAAAAAAAAACATTCTCAAGTCTTCCAAGAGTCAAGGACATAAACCTGAAGAGCAATATAAATGCAAGTTAAAATATAAAAGAAGCTTATTTATGTTATCAAAATTTCAGAGAAAAGCATATACATAATGCGGAAAAGAAGTGAGAAATGGATTCAACGAAAATGAAAAAGAGTAAGGCAACTACCTTGCTTTGGGCTATTTCCATTTTAAAATGAGACTCTGAAAGTTAGAAGGAAAAAAATATTTATCATTGAAATAGAAAAAATAAGGTGATAATTTTCTGCCAGGAGAATATGTGTGAAGAACCTTGTTGGTCTTTCTTTACAGAAAAAGACCTGCTATGGAAGGTTCCACAGATGGAAGGGTTTGATTAGCTTTAGGAAAGTAGACTTGTGAAGTGGGGGCATGAACAGATTGTTCCATTATTGCTGCTTAGTATGGCAATAAATATTTCACTAATTTTTTGTAACCTCTTCTTGATTTAGTGACATTTAATGCCAGGAGTGAAAAATAAGACCGCGGGACTTAGAAGCAAAATTGTTCTGGTCCATAAGCTGTAAGGCTTTGAAAATCCATCTTCCATTGAGAGTGATGATATTGGGTAGTGGGGGGTGGGATCTGTAAGTGGAAAGTTAGAAGGGAAGAAAAAGAGATATAATGAAATAGTATTTTGTAGCACTTCTAGCTTGTTTTTGTTGTTGTAGTAGTTAATTCTCACCTGAGGATATTTTTCCACTGAATTTTAGAGAGAGAGGAAGGAAGGGAAGGGAAGAGACAGAGAGAGAAACATCCATATGAGAAAAACACATCCATCAGTTCAGTTGCCTACTACACACACCCCGGCCAGGGATAGAGATCAAGCCTGCTCAACACTGAGGTATGTGCCCTTGACCAGAATTGAACCCACTACCCTTCAGTTCGAGGGCCAATGCTCTATCCACTGAGCCAAACTGGCTAGAGCTAGCTTGGTATTTAACTCTCTTTCCTTTATAGCATAGGTTGGAGGACCAAATGCTTCCAGAGTTCAAGCAGGTAATGAAAATTCATGATTTAAGAATTCTAGTGCTCAAGCACTTTCATATATAGCTTTTATTATTAAGCAAAACTGGCTATGGGTTTTGGTGTTGCAGAAATGATAGGAAATGGTGGGAACTGCAGTCACCCAAAGAATGTTTAAAACAACCATGACTCACCTCTAGCAAATTTTTGCTACATGGGAGTGCAGGCCCAATATTGCAATGTCATCTGAATTGCCAAGAGTAGCTGATGATTTTCATTTTCATTGGAAATACTTCATTTTTTAAAGTATCTCAAAAGTATTTTTCAATCTTGTGTCAGAAAGAACAAAACTCATGTGAAAGCCCCACCAAGCCCTGCCACGAAACTTTAGAACAGAGTTAACCTGTATCTTTCATTTTCTGAGACCTCCGTTTCCTTTCAAAACTCCTGACCTTTCAAAAAGGCCAGGATGTGAGAAGAGACAGAAATGCGAGTGTCAAGAAAGGCTGTTCCTGTGTTTGAGGACCACAGAGGAAGGGAGAGAACTGTGGTAGATAAAGACAGGCTATGTTTGCCTAGATGGAGAGGAAGGGTGGGTGTCCTGGGTGCAGAGTGGGTAAGAGCCTTTGACAGAGCTGATACCACACCATTTGTATCAAAGACTCTCACTAAGGCTATTTCATTTGGCTCCCTGAAACTACTCTATACATGAGGGGAGAAGGCATGTGGAAAATTCTGGCACTGGAAATAGGCTGGTCAGGCTGGATTCGAAATCTGAGCTTCCTAGGACAGAATTATCCTTGGTGAGGCCAAACTTTCTCAGCCAAAAAGGAATGTGAGTAATTAAACTTCCTCTGCAATGTTGGCTATTGATCCAGCTATGAGAACATGCTGCTTTGTGAAAAGTCTCCCTGAGAGTATCAATGCCTCCTATAGGAAGAAAGGAATGGAGGAACCCATTAAAATCCATACACTATAGGCCCAGATAATGTGGCTCACTGTGAATCAAACAAAAAGGTCATGGTTTGATTCCTAGTCAGGGCACATGCCAGGGTTGTGGCCTCCACCCACAGTAGGGGTCGTGCAGGAGGTAGCCAATAGGTGTTTCTCATTACTGATGTCTCTACCTTCCTCTGAAATCAATAAAAAATATATATTTTTTTTAAGGGGGGAAAAAACACACACTCTAATATGCAAAAGTTTTTGTTTTTTTTCTCTTCTGGTTTGAAGTGAATAGGCACTGAAATATTTTGGGGAAAGAAGTGAAATTATGTGAGCTGTGCATAATTTCACTTTTCAGAAGAAATGCAACTTTATAACAAAGTCTGACTAGAACCTAAGTTGATCTGCTACCTCTGTAGTGTTACTGGGTTACTGAATCATATTGTACAGCTCCTGACACTTTATCAAGCACATCAATATACTCCTCCCTCCTCTCCCTCACTCCCTTTTTCCCCTTTCAGAACAATTCATGAATATTTCTGTGTGATGGATGCGGTCCAGAGAAGAAAAAGCATGGACTCCAGTTTCCTCACACGAGTGGAAGAGATAGAAATCTAAACGAACAATGAGAAATCAAAGGCTAGAACTAGGAACATAACATGTGCTAAAAATTCTTGTAAACTTCATCACAAATAATAAATTAGAGTCTATCTATTAAGAGTTTGTTATCTGCCAGGCACAGTGGGAAGCATGTAATATAAATCACCGCACTTAGTCATCAAAATAGAGTGAAGATGCGGGCTTTATTATTTGTTTTACAGATAAGGAAACTGAAGTTTTGAAAGGATAGCTGACCAAGATTAACATAGGAACTCATTCATTCTCTCTTCTCTATCTCCCTTCTCTCTCTTTACTCTTTCCTCTCTCACACACACACTCTTCCTCCTCCCTCTCTCTCTCCCTCCCTCTTGAGTCTCTCTCTTTTCCTCCCCTCCCCTTCTTTCCCTTTCTCCCTATCTCCGGATCTGAGGATTCAATGACATGAAGTATGAAAAGCACATTGCGTAGTGTGTAGCAACATCATGACTTCTCAACGAATGCTGGCTTTTATGTCTGGGGCACATCAGGGAAGGCTCTTCAGGGAAGGTAGTGCTTGAACTAAAATTGAAAGATGCTCAGGTCAAGTAACTGTGACATTTTTCATTTCATTTAATATTTATTAGACACCCTGTGAGATGGGTGTCATTAACCTTACCTTTCAAACAAGGAAACCTAAGCTCAGCAAGTTTAAATAACTGGCCCAGGGCCAAGAAGCTAGCAAGCAGGAGGCTTGAGACTCAGACCCAAGTGTCCTAATTCAAAGGCTAACCTCTTCCGGCTGTGATACCTCTGCCCAGACGTGTTTCAGACTCAGTGGTTGAAATTCCTAATTCTTTAGTAAAAGCAGAGTAGTGAAAAACAGAAGAGATATCAGCTTCTTGTTAATCCTTACTGCCTGGAGTAGAAGCTCTCCCTTAAAGAGTTAGGAGGTACATATAAATGAGTAAAAGTCACTGCCTATTCAATAATGCTTCAAATACGTGTTTGTATCCTCTTAAGTAACTGAAATAATTATTTGAAAGGAAGGAAGGAAAAAGAAACCTAGTGTAAAGAGTGTGTTTGCAGGAAGGTCTTCTTAATGAGCTCTCTGCTCAGTACATTTTGTCATCTGCAAAGGAAAGGTGTGAACAGAGCAGTGCAGACCTGCTAAGAATTAGTCCAACTTGCTCCTGTCAATTACACTGAATTTTCTGAGAAACCTCTGCTGCTCATGGGAAATTTCCTGACAGGATGCTAATAAATATGCCTAACCTTGTCACCCCCTCAATATGCCAAATTTGTGGCATTTGAGAGAAATAACATTTATATATTATTAGGAGATCAACCTTGACTTCTCAGAATTTCCATAAGGTTCTGGCAGGTTAATGAAATAAATTTTTTTTGTCTCCAGAATATAAAAGAGAAAATGCTTGTATTTAAAAAGCACCAAATTGACAGGCAAAGTGTTTGCTGCTGGGACCATTTAAGATGCCAGGGAACAGGATTGAGAGGGGTCAGGCTGTGGGCACATGTTATCTGTACAACACAGTACCACATTAAAGACCATGGTGAATAACATGTCACCAGACAGATACTCTTAAAGAAACCCAAATGCCTAGATTTTGGGAGTTGACCTGCCAATATCAAAGCTAATATCTGCAGGTTTGCTTCCTACCCAATTCATTAAATTCCTGTTTCAGAAAGGATATTCATCACAATGAGCTAGAAGCTCATTGCCAAAGGGTAAGAGTGATTAGTGGGTCCAAGAACAAGTGTCTTTGTTTGGTGATGTTCCCAGGTGAGACAGCATCATTAATAATAGTGTGACATCTTGCCCTAACTGGTTTGGCTCAGTGGATAGAGCATCAACCTGAGGACTCAAGGGTCCCAGGTTCCATTCTGGTCAAGAGCATGTACTCGGTTGAGGGCACATACCCAGTAGGGAGTGTGTAGGAGGCAACTGATCAATGTTTCTCTCTCATCGATGTGTATAACCCTCTATCCCTCTCCCTTCCTCTCTGTAAAACATCAATAAAATATATTTTAAAAAAATAATAGTATGACGTCTTTGTCAAAAGCTACACTCTGAAGCTAGAGAACATGGCTTCAAATCTCTGCTCTGTACTTGTAAAGTTTATAAAATGGTCATAACACATCCATTGGGTTGTTTTAAGGATATCTTAAATTAATTGTGACAATGCATGTAAATCACTTAGTGCTCAATCCAGCTCATGGTAAACCCTCAAAACAAAACAAAACAAGACTAGTTATTTTATGTAGATCATATTCTAGTTAATACTCTGCTCATGTGTTACATCCCACAGGACCCCTTCACCTCGTTGCTCTAGCTGGGGCCTGTGGTTCATCTGCTCTGCTCCCGTGATATCCTACGTATGCCTTCATACCACACTTAACAAATTATGTTATAGGCAATGTCATAATATTCCTCCAGCAGATTATGAAACCCTTAAAGGTAAAGAATTTAAATTTCTATATTGTATACTTGTCTCCAGTATATTTATCTCCCAGATCCATTTAGTAACTAGTATAGTGGAGGGCATAAAAATGTGTGGTGAATTAAATGTATGAATACATTGTCTCATTTTGCTCATCTGAAACATAGAAAATACTAATGTCTCAACTTTTAGATTTAAAAGGAAGCTGAATAAATTGTTACTTTTGTCATATTAATGTCAACTAAGATTTTTCTGGGATTTGTTCTCCTATAAAAATTATGGGAGGAAAGAGCTCTTAAGTTCCAATATATTAATAATATAATCCCCAATGGTGGATGTAAGAATGTCATGCTCCATTGTAAAGTAGTGTCCATTGTTATTGTATCAGTAGAGAATAAACCACACATTCCTTCTTAGAAATTTCTTCTTCCCAGGCAGATGCTGAAAAAGGACTTTGAGTTCTGCTGGTGTCTGTTGGATCACCTGATGAAACCGAGAGATACTGCGATCAGATTTCTTGCCTCTTACTTCCTAGTAACCTCATGAGAAGACTAGGAGAAGAAAGATACCAAGCTAATAGGAAATTTCATTAGAACCATTGAGTGAGAGGAAGGACACACACACACACACACACACACACACACACACACACCACATATATACACACTTAAATTTTATTGCATGGACCTAGTTGGGGAAAACAAGATTTAACTTTTATATTCTCTCTCTGCATAGTATAGGTGTTATGAAAAAATGAAAATACCTGTCAGGGAAAGTAATGTCTTTAATATTGCACCACACTTAAACATCAGCAGAGATTTCTGTGCATTGCAAATAATTCCATCACCTGCTCATATTGCATCGCTCTGTGTTTTATCTGTGGTAGGACAATATCAATACGTCAAGGATGAGGATAAGGATGTTTCATGCCATTGATGTAGGAAGGCACAATGACAAGTGCATAAAAAGGGCAGCCAAAGATGCCACACAGTTGTCATAGGAAAAGGCCAGGATCTCTCACTGGTGTGTACTGAGTTGATTCTTTTCTCACCAAGGGTCCTGAGACTGTCAATACTGTCTGTAGCCTTGATCATGGATTTTAAAGACAATAAAGCAACCCTGACTTAAAAAAAATAAAAGCTGTTCAGTAACCATTGGGTGCCTGGGATGTAAATAATAGTTGAAGGCTCTTTGGAGCCTTTGAGAAACAAATCAGAGTGTTCCAGGGTGAGCTAGTGAGAAGCTCCCAAGATAGTCTGATTTTGCAAGGGACCATGAAGAGAAATTTCTTTGATACATGTAGCATAATTGGTGAGAGGAGGGTAGATTTTTATAGAGGGAAGGAATTGGTATATAGAGGAGAAAATAAGGTGATCTTCATTCTAGGTGTATACCATTTTCATGAAAGCAAAATTAGAAAAGAGGATGCAAAGATCATTTTCTTCTTACTCTTACTCTCTTACTGCCCCTTTTTTGGCTTTGTTACATCTTCTCTGCATTTTCCTAACAGCCTCTTCCTTCATTCTGTATAATAATGAGGTGAGGTGAAAGTGGAGGGGGAAGAGGTAGAGGAGAGTTTCCATTAGGCAAAATTAACAAGGCTAACTTCCAAGAGTTTTATCTTTCAGGAAATGTAGCTAGGAATAAAAAAATTCTAAACAAGAAGTGAACATTCTTCTGAACAGATATGCTATTATATTTCTAACTCTCTTTTGGGGACCTGCAGCAGACCACAAAACCATAGCAGGCAGAATAAAGATGTCAATTGAGCCCTAGCCAGTTTGGCTCAGTGGATAGAGCATCAACCTGTGGACTGAAGGGTCCCAGGTTTGATTCCTGCCAAGGGCACATGTCCTGGTTGTGTGCTTGATCCCCAGTAGTGGACATGCAGGAGGCAGCCAATCAATGATTCTCTCATATCATTGATGTTTCTATCTCTCTCTCCCTCTTCCTTCCTCTCTGAAATCAATAAAGAAACATTTTTTTTTTTTTTAAAGATGTCAATTGACTAAACCTCTCCAGGGTGTGGAAGAGGAGCTTATCTCTTTGCTTCCCCCATCTTTTAAAGTGTGGCCCATAATAGTTACTCAATAAAGGTACTGCACTGTGGAATAAATGAATTAGGGATGGCCCAGTGTCTCTTCAGATCTCCAAGAAAAGAGAAAAGAGAGAAATCAACAGCATTCTTATTAGCTGCCACCCAGCCCTGCAGCCACACACCAGGCTTCCCTAAGCACCTCAGCTCCCCAGGCTTCCCCGACACCCCTTAGGCCATCTTCATTTGCATTTTTTCCAGTTCGGATGGAATTTAGATAGTTCTTTATTTGTTTCTAATGTTATAATCTCTGTTACCCTTAGCAATCAATTTGAAACTTGTAGTCTCACTACAGTCAGCTATTAAGCCCTCATAATACTCCTCTAAATAGAATCTGGACAGTCCCTGATCCTTTGGTAAAACTAGTGGCTGCCTCTTATCTAACCAGTTCATTGTTATTCTCCTTTCCCTCTTCTGTATTCCTCTACTGCAATAAAATGTTGAGACACAAGTTCATTTTAATTAGCTTTTCAAGCTTCCTCCCAAATTTAGCAAAATATTACAAGTAAAGAAATAAAAGAACAATACTCTTGGACACCACACAGTATAATTAGTGTGCATTGCTTTTTAAAAAAAATATATGTACATACTGGCAAGCAATAAATTTTTATTCGGAAATAAGTAAGGGGGGGGGGGAGAAATCTCAGTTCATCTTATTTTATGATATACAGATCAACACATTTTAGTAAGAAACAACCTCAAGGCAAAGAGGTAAGTATAATTTCTCCACCTTAGGGAATGGTTAATATATGGTTTAATGCTATCATGAATGCTGATGGAAAAAAGAGAGTTTTAATATATTTTAAATTTTTCTTCTGAGCCAAAATATTGAGTGTTTGTGTATTAAGAAAAAAAATTAAAGTCATTGGGGCTAACACCAGTAAATTATGAATCATACATACATGTGCACATATAATGAACAAATGGATATTTATATATCTAATACCTAGAAATAAATCATTGGTTTCTTGTGTGCGTTTGTGGGAATGTGAAGATAAGTTTAAGGGTATGTACCTGGATTTGAAACTAATTTGTAAAGTCGACATCTCAGGTTTATAAATATATCTCATTTTTCACAGCTTCAGCCAGATTTTTCTTTTCTCCTTTGTCTCATAGCATTGTGAGAAGATATCAATAAAGTGTAATTATTCTCTTGCTGGGCCATATGTGCAGTAAATTTCCAGATAACCAAATTCTATTACTGATGAAATTTTCAGAGGGAACATTATTTTAGAAAAGCTGGTGTTTGGGGTTTTCAAATAGTAATTAGATATGATAATTCTCTACAAAATAAGAAAATGAAGAATCTGACATTTTTCTGAGTAGAATGGGGTGAATACACTCCAAAGGATCTTAGGTCATTCTTTATCTTATCAAAGGACATTTTGCTTATCAGGGGAAATCTAGTGATTATGATTATAACCTTCATTCACAGGCATTCATTACAGTTTTAGGTTTCCATATTTAATCACTTGGCCTCAATTATTTTTCATAAGGCAGGAGTAAGTCAACTCTGGACTTAAGACCCACTATGTGTCTTTACTTGTCTTTTGATCCACACCTTCTGCCCCCACTAATGCACACACAATTATTATTATATATATATATTTTTCCGAATGGGCTTTTCATTGAAACACAAGTGATATTGACAATGTCCTAACTATAAGGAGTGAAAAGACGTGAACAGATGACAGGGAGCAGGAATAAGAATAGCATTAAAATTAGAACTGATTAGTGAATGGGATCATAGACATACAGGCAAGTATTGGTTAGACAAGAGGGCAGATTTTTTTATTTTTATATGTTTTCTTTTTCTTTATTGACTTCAGAGAGAGGAAGGGAAAGGGAGAGAGGGATAGAAACATCAATGATGAGAGAGAATCATTGATCAGCTGCCTCCAGCACATGTGCCCTCCTGGAGATCGAGCCCAAAAGCATGTACCCTGACTGGGAATTGAACCATGAACTTCTGGTTCATATGTTGACGCTCAACCACTGAGTCACACCGGCTGGGCAAGACACCTTTTTCCTTTTTTATAAAACACAAATGTCAGAATTCTGCTTTTGCTCAATCCCCACATCATTCATTCTCAGGTGGTGGGAATAACAGTCATTATAATTATACAGTAATAATCAGAGAGGTTATTTGTTGGCCCAAAGTTCACAGCAAGCCAAAGGAAAATAAAGGTTTTCTGACATATTTATCCAGTTATTTTCCTCTTATTATTATCTTTCACTGTCACACAGTTTTTATGGGCTACTCAGAAGTAGGTTTCCCCCCCACTTCCTACACAAATATAGCAATGCTATCTTTCACATTGCATAAGAAATGTCCTGAAAAGTTGAATATAAATTGAGCTCTCATAAATCAAATACTGAAAAAAAAATGCTGAAATGGGAGACAGGATAGAAGTGAGAATTTGAACAGTGTGCATTTTTAAAAATATGTTTATTATATTTCCAAAAATAATTAGTGTTTTAAAAATTACATAAAATATAATTTCAATGCACTCGAGAAACATTAAAAGGAACTCTGCATAAAATAAAAATAACTTATGACTATAAATAAGTACACCATTCCTTAGAAATGTGAGAGCCTTAAATAAAATATAAAATATGTGTATACTACAAGACTTCACAGAGCCTTTAATTTGCTAATATACCCTGTGAATAAGGGCAGGAACAGTACTAAAAAGCTTTTGAATATGTACTTAGCATTTAATATCTTCTCTGCTCTTTTTTCCCAAGGAAAATAGCATAGGACTGATTTTTATGGGAATATATTATGGGAAACAACAATCTAATGATATTGTCTTTAAGTGAGGCTATCAATATCAGTTGGTATTAGTGTATCTGATCCTGGGCTGAAGGTGTAGTGGGGCTCAGTGAACATGGCTTTGTATATTTGTTTCTTATCATAGCAAACATCCTTTAGTCACCAAACTGGGAATCCTCTATTCACTTCCAGAGATGAAAGTGTTATCCACTTTGGAACCAAAAACATTGTTCAAAGATAATATTTACACATTCCACAAATCTTTCCTCTCAAAATTATTTAATCCTCCATGTCAAACATCAATAAGATTAGACACTGTCGTGGTTTGATCCAAAAGTACATTAAGAAAAAAACAAACATGTTGATGGAAGGTGATTTGACTCTGGGTGGTGGGCACACAATGCGATATACAGATCATGTATCATAGAAATCTACACTTGAAACCAACATTATCTTATTAACCAATGTCATCCCAAGGAATTTAATTAAACCAAACAAATAAAACTTAAATATGGATATCTAGTTGAAAGGTGTCTTTTAATTGTTATTCTTTATTAACTTTCTAGGATAAACATGGGACTTGTCTCTAGAATGTATGTGGAAAATCCTGTCAAGTTTAAATCTAATCCTCTTTTATAGAGTTTCTGGTCAACATGCACATACTGCAGGTATGCTAGAATAGAGACCCCTAGACCAATCCAGTTTTTGAAAGAAGCAATGTGAGAGCCTTAAATAAAATGTAAAATGTGTGTATACTACAAGACCTCCAAAGATTTCTAAGGTAGAACATGACCAACTCTTTCTAAATGTCAACTGAACTAACCAGAATCCATGGGAGTCTCTTAGGAGCAAATCATGATTCAGACTAGGCTCCGTGGTCAAAGCTTAGGCAATTAGATGGCGTGCTCAGTAAGAGCAGGACAGCAGATGAAGAGGGAATTTGCCAGCATATTTAGAAGGACTTCCTACCTCCTAGCTCCCTATTTATATTTTTATATCCAGCACTTTGCACATTATTGACTCTCACCACATGTTTGTTGGAGGAATGAATGTAGAGAGTGAGTCAGGGATGAAAAAAAATCTTTTCAGAATAATTGTTTTAGAAGTGAAATCTCTAATGAGATTTCCAGGCAATAAAGATTGTTAGGATTGCTATAAGGACTTACTGGTTAGTAAGAATGACTGACCTGATTTTTTTTCAGAGAAATTTAACAGAATTTATGTGACAGAATATTCATGAGGATTAATGAGCTCATTTTGGGAAGGTACTTTGAGATCCCTGGAGGAAACATGAAAAGATTTTAAGTAGTTTATGTTTAAAAAATCACTTCCCCAGTTATCTAAATAGGACTTTGTCTCAACTGTTACAATATTTATTTTGATGCATATTAAATATGGATCCATGTATGACAACTATTATATACCACACATTATGTTATAGGTTCACATTTTATATTCTAGACATAATGAAGTTCTATAAGAAAGCTTTAGGATAGCAGAAAGTTGGATGCTGCTCTTGGCTTCTTTATCAACAGGATGCTAATGGGGGAAATCCTTCCTGACCATCATAGGTAATCAGTTTATTCCCTGAAGCATGAGATCTGATTACCTTTATCTATACTTCACACACATGCAATTTATTTGATCTGTCATCCTAACTGAAAGAAATTCCAATGTGGTACCTGTGATTTAAAGAATTTCTTCAACTGGAAAGCAGGCGTTACTGAAAGTGAGCAACCTCTAAGGGTTTGTAAGGAGACATGCACTCTAAGTTAATATTGAGAAGTTCAACAGCCAAGAAGTATGGAGTATTTTTCTATGGCATTCAAAACAGGAAAAGAAAATCTTTCAGACAGTCTAATCGATATAGATTTCAAATTTTTAAGAACAAAGTCCTCTTTTTAAAATATTTTTATTAATTTCAGAGAGGGAGGGAGAGGTAGAGATTGAAACATCAATGATGAGAGAATCATTGATCGGCTGCCTCTTCCATGCCTTCAGTTGGGGATTGAGCCCCCGAACCTGGGCATGTGCCCTTGACAGGAATCAAACCCAGAAACTTTTAGTCCACAGGCCGACACTCTTATCTACTGAGCCAAACCAGTGAGGGCACGAGGTCCTCCTTTTTAATACAACCTCAAGACAGTAGATACCTAGATATCAACTCATTCATCCAACATTTTGTGCCTTAATCATGGTATTAAAATATTTTTCAAAAAGAAAAACCAGATTAAAGAGGTGGGGATAGACAGAGAGGATGGAAAACTATGGAAAGAAGTAGCAATTCCAGATACTATAGGACACAAAAGCTGACCAACGCACCCTTCAGAGCTATAGTCAATTGAACATATCCTCAAAGCTGGATTCTCACAATAGGTTCTCTCCTGCCCTGTGACATAAGCCAAATGACCTAAGCGTTTTGAGCCTCACTTTTCACCCCACAGCACATAAAAATGCTTTTAATGTTTCTTCTATTTCAAATCATTTCTCTATGTGTTCATATTATTCCCTGAGACCAACAGGGATGCTGGAATCTAAATTTCCTCTCTTATCACTCCCCCAAACCCCACCTTACCACAACCAGTTTAACATTTGCTTTCTAACAAAATGGCAGTTTTAGTGGCCCAATTTTAGAGCACTAAACATAAAACAAAAGCCTGTTAAATTATACTTTAAATGTGGTTTATCTGTTTAAATCAAGATATGCTTCTTGCCGAAACCGGTTTGGCTCAGTGGATAGAGCATCGGCCTGCGGACTGAAGGGTCCCGGGTTCGATTCCGGTCAAGGGCATGTACCTGGGTTGCGGTCACATCCCCAGTGGGGGTTGTGCAGGAGGCAGCTGATTGATGTTTCTCTCTCATCGATGTTTCTAACTCTCTATCTCTCTCTCTTCCTCTCTCTAAAAAATCAATAAAATATATTAAAAAAAAAGATATGCTTCTAAGACAAGCCAAATTAGTGACTAATTTGAGAAGATATTATTCTCTTTGGTAAATTAGCAGAGAAGTCAGAAAATATTGACTAATCATTGACTGCTTCAGACTCATCTCTCAGATCTGAGCTAGTCCTTTAGTCTGAGGAAAGCATGCCTAGAGAAACAAATTAACATTGCCATCCTCCATTGAATTGACAAAGGAACAACACACTATTCTATTGAAACAGTAGAACACTTTTATACCAACGTTGACTATTAAATGGTGGGAAGGAGTAGAATGGGGAATGGAGAGAATATTTTGTTTTCCTCAATTATCAGCTGAACCATCTTTGCCACCCATCATTATGACACTAACAAGCACCCACATTGGCTTTGACTGAAACCTATAAAGAAACAAATACTACAAATACTATTTCAGCCTTTTACACTTGAAAATTAATCAGATTAAGGAAATAAATGCCAACTATTCATACCACCAAGGTCATTTGAAGAGCTCTCTTTAGCCTCAAGATAAAACTTCCCCATAGGGTGAGACCTAGTTGGGTCTCCTAGTGAAAATGCAGAAAGCAAAGTAACAGTCAAGAGAATCCAATGGCATGATCCAGGGAATCTAATTGCTTGATCTTGCTTTTGAACATCCTGCTTTGAAACAAACTCTACTTGTGTGCCTAAGGAATGAAAGAAGACTTTGATATCATTAGCCAGGAATCATGATTCAAGAATATTTTCAAATACAAATCAGGTGCCTTAAACAAACACAACTTTCTCTACAATGGCTCATAGAAGGCAGGGTCACTATTGTTCTCCCCATTCTACAGGTGAGTAAAATGAGGCCCAGAAATGGACAGTAGGAGGTCACATTAGTAACAAGTGGTGGGGCCCCTTTGAGAGCCCAGTCTTCTAGGCCAGAGGAGAGTCCTCTCTCTGGCTTTCAGCACCCTGCCTATACCTGTCAGGGAGGACTTGGGAAGCAGAGGAGAGAATCACAAAGATGCTTGATCCACAAAAGGAATTAGTAAGGACAATAATTCACCAAAGAAGAAACCCTTCCTCATGGATGTCCAAGTCCAGTGAACTTCAATGAAATGGGCTGTAGCTGCCATCATGGAGGACTTAAAATATAAACAGGTCCAGAGGCAGCAATAACCAAGGTCGGTGGTTCCAACCTGTGGCACTTGCTTTTTGTGGCTAAGTCACAAGGGTGAAAGGTGAATTCCTGTTCCCTTGCTCCTGTAGAGAACATAAAGGCCAGTGCTTCCAGCGTCCTCCCCAAGCTTCAGTCAGTGGTGCTGAGATGCCACGCTGGAATCATTGGCCAGCAACCCTTATGGCTTTAAGGAGAGGCAGGGTCCACTGGGTCACTCAGCCTCCAGCAAGGGCAGGGATGTGTATGCTTTGGTCATATGAGGTGGTTACACCCACACCAAGCTCCCTTCTTACACTAGGCTTCTTTCTTCCAAACTGCTACCCAAGGAAATGTATCCTGAATTCCCTTTGGGAAAAAATAATGACATATATTCCAGTCTACTGTGTGGTAGTCCCCAGAGCCCTTTCCTTTTCCAGATGCCAGTTTGAAATGCTCAGGCTCAAGTCCAGCTTCAAAGTGCAGCAGATTGATTCATTTAGTTACTCAGAGCCTCATTATGGCTCACCTCTGGGTATGTAATCAGCCTTTTATTCACCTAACAGGATCACGCTTTAATAAGGTGCTCATTTAAAGAGTTTTCCCCACAGGGTGTGCCCATCTGAGAGCTCCCAGAGTGCAGATAGAAAGAGTGTGTATGCTGAATATTCACTCTCTGCCAAACAGGCTCCCCTCCCTCCTAGGTCTTCAGCTTTTCTGAAGGCTCTGTAGCTGCATTGGATCTACAATGTGCAGGCTGGCCACTGGCAGCACAAGGGAGGGAAAAGACAGAGACAAACTGGCACAAGACTGACAGCTGCCAAATTACATCAGCCCGACTTCCTGGGTAATCCATCTTCCTGACGCATCCCCTTCCTAGGAGTTGGTTTTCTCCAACAGACTTTCTTCTCTTGAGAAACAGGGCAGATCTGTCTTTACTCCTCCCCTCACTTACAAAGAAAAGAGTCACCTCTAAAGTGCCTTATGCACTCCCCTTCCCACATGACCCAGTTATTTATCTACCACCCAGTTTACTGAATTATGAGAAACCCCAAGAAATATGGTGATGAGATAAAGGTCTGACTAGAATCGGACACCACTTTTTCCTGGGCCATCTGCCCCCTGAAACCTCACTTTGCATCAAACATAAGGGGAACTGTCAAAGCAAAAGAATCAAAACAGAATGGAGTTTCAACCCAGAGAAGCATCACCAAATAGATGTTAAATTTTATTCTAATATAAGGATTTTAAAGGCACAGAAATCTTATAAAATACTAAAGGCCCGGTGCACAAAAGTTTGTGTACTCAGGGGGTCCCTCAGCCCAGCCTATGCTGTCTTGCAGTGTGGCACCCCTCGGAGGATGTCCACCCCAGTGGGGACCCTCACCCCATGGAGGTTTGGCCAGCCTGGGTGAGGGGCTGATGGCTGTTTTCAGGTTTGCCACACCCCCTTTAGGGTGGGGTGGTCCCCACTGGGGTGCCTGGCAAGTCTGGGTGAGGGGCTTAGGGCTGTTTTCAGGCTGGCCAATCACCCTGGCAACATAAGCTCCCAGTCTCTCCTTTTTTTCTTTTTCTTTTTTTTTTTTTTATTCTGGGATTTATTTACCTTCTATAATTGAAACTTTGTTGCCTTTAGCGGAGGCCTGCAGAAAGCTTGGCTTCCTCCATCGCCAGGGGCAACCCACTCCTGCTTGCTCCAGCTCCGTGGCCACGGCTGGCTGAAAGCAGGTTTCTAGGGTTTGTTTACCTTCTATAATTGAAACTTTGTTGCTTTCAGTGGAGCTCAGAGCCGGGGCCGCCGCAGGCGGAAAACCTTGGCTTCCTCCATCACTGGAGCAAGCAAGCCTCCTGCTTGCTCCAGCTCCATGGCTTCTGGTCGCCATCTTGGTTGGGTTAATTTGCATATAGTCACTCTGATTGGCTGGTGGGCATGGCTTAAGGTGTAGCAAAAGCATAGTCAATTTGCATGTTTGTCTTTTATTAGTATAGGATGCCTAATGGGGATTAGGCACTATACTATTCAAATAATCTCTTAATGTAAAGGAAGAAATAGTCTATATTTAAGATGTTTATTCAAGCAACTATAGCATCAGTGCCAGAAATGAGATTATCGTGGGTCCTAGTCCTGCTGAGTATTTTGGATTTTAAGTCTCTTCTTTAACTCTCAGGAGCCCAGTTTACTAATCTATAAGAAGGAGTTTGCTAAAGATGATCCCTTTGCTCCATTCCAGTGCTAAAACCCCATCTGAGAATCTCATCTGGGAAGTGATGTATAGAAAGGGTGTAATATGTGTGTCAGGGTCACTTGCTTCTAAAACAAAAACAAAAACAAAAACAAAATTAAAAGGTGAACTTCAGCAAATGTGTAATCCAGACAGAAATATGGTATATTTACATTTCTAAATGTCTATATGATTTTTGATTTGGAGAGCTTCCAAAGATTTCCAGGCCCAAGACCTAATTGCAAATCTTGTCCCAGGTGCAAATTGATCAGCTATAGCTAATATATTTTGCTAATGAGCCAAAGGCACAAACAAACTCTCTCTCTCTCTCTCTCTCCCTCTCCATATATAGGGAGAAAGAGAGAGAGAGAGAGAGAGAGAGAGAGAGAGAGAGAGAGAGAGAGAGAGAATCCAAGCTCTGTTGGATGCTTTTTTATTTTAATTCTCTACCTACTAACTGCCTCTTTTAAGACTTTGGCATAATTCAGTGTCTGTCCTCAGATGGAGGTGAGGAGCTATTTGTGGAGAAGCAGTAAGACATTAAACATTTGTCTTAGTCAAGTAGCTGATTGGCATAGAAGCATCAAATATTTTGTTACTTAGTCATCTAAATTTAATGCAAATTTTTATACTCAACTGTAGTTCCTCAAAATATTTTTAATACTTTTTTTTTAGATTTTAAACAATCAATTATTTAATACTCCAAAAGAGTCTTCCAAGTATTCATTCCTCCCCTCCCAAGATTTCAAGTACAGGAAGCTTTATCAGTGAGATATACAACTGAGCCCCTAGAGGGATACACTATGCTGTTAGCACTTCAGGGAAGGCTTTTGGCTATCTCTTGAGAACTCTGGAAGGTCTGAGAGTTCACCAATATCAGTTCCACAGAGCAGATCCTCACCTAACAGGCACATTAATTTAAAAAATGGAATGTCAGACAGACAAAGGTACCTAAATACATGGGTCTTTCTGAAATATGCAATTTTTTCTTCCTTGAATATGTATATACTGTTTGCTTTGACCTACTTAAATCATTATTTGAAAAATGGCCTTTCTACTGCATTGGGGGAAGATGTCATTGGCAAGAGCTTAACTGTCACATTTGAGGTCAGGACTGGTCTCACCATTTGGGAGATTAAGTGAAAGGTCTAAAAAGAAGAAATGGAAGGGGCACCAGGAAGGGGCCTTAACAAAATATACATTGTCTTTAGAAGCCTGAGTAAGATGGCTACAATGCCACCAATATAAAGTCTATTCATTTGGGTTAAAATGAAACACTTTAACAAATAGCAAATGCATACAGAGCTATCACATTTAACCCTTTGGTAGCATTTTCTTAATCAGATTCTTTCTGAGTAGAGTTATTCAAATGCCGAGCCATAGACAAATGAGGCTCTGGATATGGAATTTTAATAATAAAAAGGGTTAAAAAAAAAAGTCTAAATGTCAAGATAAGGATCCAAAAATCTAAGTAGGCAAGGGCTAACTTGAAGGTACCAGGGGAAGAGAAGAATTAATAAAAACAAATTTGTACAAAGGCAATGCCCCCACCAGGGACATTGAACACCTGAATAACCGGTGTGGTTCCGTTGCCTAGAACAGTGCCTAGTACATAATACATGTTCAGTAATAATGGTTACACAAATGAATAGACTCCCTTCAAAGAAATGTTTAAATATAGTTTTGTATGGTTTAATTTTACATGAACATGAGGAGAGAAGGAATGCCAAAATATGCCTGAAACCTGCATTGGAAAACTAGAAATGAGTATGTGTCCACATTTGGTGGTAAATTCACTAAATAAAGCTGAAACCCAAATAGAAGTTTATATTTATCAGGAACATGCTTCTTAGGACAAATAAAAGGGGCAGAAAAATAGAAGTTGACATACAAATAATATAACAAATTGATGGGAAGCAATCATTCTAACAGTAATTAGGTGGAATTAATTACAAGTTAAAAAATGTTTCCCTTTAGTGGGATATATTGAGTTTGGTGGATAAATCAGAAGTGAAGCAAGATGAACTTACATTTAATGTACTCAAAGGCTAAAAAATAGCCTTGAATACAGTACACTGACGATTCTTCATATTTCCTCATGGACTATCTATAAAGCGATGTCTTGCCTGATAAGAAACCAGTGCTATTGAAGATATGTCTGATGTTCTTAACAGTCAAATATTTTCCATTAAGTAGATTTCAATTTTAAGTCAGAAAGTTAATAAAAAGATAGATTTAAAGAAACAAACAAACAAAAAACCCCACCACACATGCCTTATGCAGCCTGGCTTTCTCTTTTTGCTTGTTATTAACTCTTGCCGTATTTTGATGAAGCTCTGTTTCCCACTCACAGTTTAGCTTCTCCCTCTACTTAGTCCTGCTGGAAACTCATGCTGGTCTGCTGCAGATAACCTGTGGTAATCAGAATAATGGTGCCCCGAAGATGTCCATATCCTAATCCCCAAGACCTGTGAATATGTTAGGTTACAAAGCAAAAAGGAATGAAGGTAGTGGGTAGAATTGAGGTTGCTGATCAGCAGACCTGAAGAAAGGGAGATTATCCTGGATTATCTGCTGGTCTCAATCTAATCATCACAGAGTCTTTAAAAATGGACAAGAAGAGCAGGTCAGAAAGATATGAAGGGAGGAGGATTTGACCAGCTGATGCTGGCTTTGAAGAGCCAAAGAATGCAGCAGCTTCCAGAAGCTGGCGACGGCCCTCGGTTTCCAGCCAGCAAGAATCAGGGATCTCCAGCCTACAGTCTCGGGAAACTGAATTCTGTCAACAACCTAAATGAGCAGGGAACAAATTTGTCCCTAGAACCTACAAAAGGAAATACAGCAGGTTGACACCTTGATTTCAATCCAGGGCGACCCATGCTACACTCCTCACCTGGAGAACTGTAAGATACAAGCTTCATGTTGTTTAGAGCCATGAGGGTTGTGGTGATTTGTCACAGCTGCCATAGGAAATTGAAACAAAATCCCACCATCTCTAGGGTAATTCCTGGGACTGCTCCTCTTTCAGAGTTATATCAAGAAAAACGAAATAGGAAGAAAGAGATGGAATAATGCCATGTTAGGTGTACATGATGTTATCTCCGATCAAGGAAGGAAATTGGGATCCGAGGGAATTGCTTCCTTTTATCAATATAAAGCATGATAATTGGGTTTTAGTTACACTTTACTTTATTCTTAGGGTTTATTCTAACCAGAAGCTGTCTAACCCGTCTCATTCCATTAAAGCGATTTGGCCAGTGAGCAGATAAAAATGGGCAGAAACACTGACATCTGGAACAGGCAATTGCCAAGCGCTCTTTTAATGTCTATTCCTTGTTAGTCCTCCTGGCTCTTGAATCCTGGCTTTCATATCTGGCTTCCGAGATCTAATTATGGCCACTCTATTTTGGTGGCCTCTGTGGAAGTCCCTCAGTGGCCAACTGGGCTCAGCAGCCTCCCTGACTCTTGTATTAATTTGAGGTAACAAAGTACCACAAACTAGGTATTTTGACACAACAGAGATGAATTATCTCACAGTTCTGGAGGCTAGCGGTCTTCCATCAGGTGTCAGCAGGGCCATGCTCCCTCTTCCCACCAGGGTTTCCAGCAATCCCTGGTGCTCCTTGGCTTGCCCCTCAATGTTTCCAATCCCTGTCTTCCTTCATCATCCTATGGACATCTTCCCTCTGTATGTCTACCTTCACATAATGTTCTCTTCTCTGTGTATATCTATCTCTAGGTCTCTTTTCCTCTTATTATACAAACACCAATTATATTGAATTAAGAGCTCACCCTATTCCAATATGACCTTATCTTGACTAGTTACATCTGCAATGGCCCTATTTCAAAATAAAGTCACATTCTGAGCTTCTGGGAAGAACATTAATTTTGAGGGACACTATTTAACCCAGTATAATTCCTAACTCTGAATAGGTACTAGGTTTTGAAATCTCCTTAAGCTCAGGTAAGTGATTTCCTCCATCCGCTATCATCTTGGCCACTCAATGCTGCTATGCTTGTCAAACAGTAAGCATAGGTGTGAGAAACTAAATTAAACCAATTATTATTTTTTGCATTATGATTTGTTATTAAACTTATAACTTTCTATGTCTCCAAGTAATTCACACTTATCTTAATACAAATCTCATTATCTCCATTTTGCAGTGAGATAAACTAAAACATACCAAAAGAGAATATATTGTCCCAAATTGTACAGTTAGTTAAAAATCAAGTCAAGTTAAAGAATAGATTTCCTGACTTTTAGTCCCCATCTCTGAGTCCCTTTTTCACAATCATAGTAGGAAAAAATACAAATCACCCTTATGTCTACAACTGTTGTATTTTTTAAAAAATATATTTTATTGATTTTTTACAGAAAGGAAGGGAGAGGGATAGAGTGTTAGAAACATCGATGAGAGAGAAACATCGATCAGCTGCCTCCTGCACACCCCCTGCCGGGGATGTGCCCACAACCAAGGTACATGCCTTTGACCAGAATCGAACCTGGGACCCTTCAGTCCGCAGGCCAATGCTCTATCCACCAAGCCAAACCGGCCAGGGCATACAATTTCTTTTTAAGTGTTCAAGGGAATTTAAAGGGGCCTGGGGATGAGCTATAGTCTCTCTGAGTATCTACATGTCCTCTCCAAGCTGCCACATTGTTAATGAGTCCTCCCTCCCCACCCCTAGCCCCCATAATAAAATAAAATAGAAATTCAGGACAATATATGGTAAAATGTTTCTTCCTCTTCTTCTACACATAGAACATATCAGAGGTAAATAAAGTCACATTACATAATTTGTTACTAAAATCATTATTTCTAAAAGGACATTACCTTTTAGAAGTCATGGAAAGTTCAAATTTGTATATGTTTGCTACAGCCCTGAGAGGAAATTCTTTTGTGTCCTAAAATAGTGTCTTTATTTGTTGCCCTCGTGCGTAATGTTGATAATCTGTGACTTGCCAGAGCAATGTACTAAACAATGTGCAAAGCATGGATTTAATTCTTGAAAGAGTCAGGAAGCTCTTCTTTATTCATCCCCATGATCTCAACTACTGATTTTGGGAGAGCATCACTGTAAGTCCACCAGCATTTGGGCAAATACCATTTGTTTGTTTTATATATAAAAGTGTGATTAGTAACATGACATTCCCATCTAAAACAGTTAATTGCTAATAGAGATGAATAACTACATCTTATTTTTAATCATCAAAATAATTTTTGAGGGAAAACAGTGGCAAATTTCTAAAAGGATAAACAAGAGTAAAAGGAATAGGATATGAGAGTATTAAAACAAAAACATAATTTCCAGCAGGAGCCTTTCTTCAAAAATCTAACCTGGATCATTGAAACCTTCATGTGGAAGGGGGAAAAATCCATAATGTAGATCCAACAAAGTGATAAACAATGTCCCCAGCTCCATGTATAATTCAAATAAACTCTTTATATATTTGGTTTCTGCCTTGTCCTCTCTTTAGGTAGAGAATTGGAATGTAAGTCTCCAGGCTTTACCAGTAACTTTTGGTAAATGTCCTAAGACTTCCTGGTCCCTTTCATTTTTTTTTTTCACTGAAATTATTGTGAAAGGGAAAATAAGTGCATGTCAGTTTTCTCTCTCACATGAAACCAGGAAAATATGATAAAGCACTCTCTAAATGATAGCACTAAGCTTTGGTTATTCTTATATTTAATTCTAAAATGTGAGTCCTGGGCAAGTGGCTCAGTTGGTTGGAGCATAGTTTCCAATACCAAAAGGGCTGCAACATAACCATATAACCACACCGTTCAATAATAAAACTGTTGGGATGCTAAATTATAATAATATGACCATCAGATTTGGAAATAGAAATAACCATCCACTTAAGAGTTTTGACTCTTTGCATTTACCCTTAATAGACCTACACCATTAAATTAAGTTGCCTTCCTCTTATAGAGCCCTTAAGCTAACCAGGCCCTCTTAGTATCATAGTGTACCTGGGGGAAAGTCTTAAAAGAAAAGAAATACAATTTGGAAAAAAACCCTCCACTTTTCTTATTAAATCTTTCCACAAGAGCAATGATAATGACAGAACAAGATCTTGCCTCAAGCTTTTACTAATACTAATGATAAAATAACATAAGGATAACAACTAGCATTTATTGAGTGTTGTACATTGCAAAGCTAAGTGTTTTATTTATATTTATGTACATTTTAAAATTAGAGTTTCCATTTTAGAGTAGTTTTAGGTTCATAGCAAACTGAATGTTCTTTGTTTCATTTCTACCAGCACCACCCTAAATCAAGACACCATCATATCACACTGGCACAATTAAAGTAGCCTCCTAACTGGCTTCCCACCTCCCTCTTGCCTCTGCGTAAATAAAATTAGACCATTTACTCCCTTGCTTAAAATGCTATAAATGCGCACCATCAGAATTACCAGGGATCCAAACTCCTCCCCTGGCTTACATAATCAGGCCCTGCCTACCTATCCAGTCTTATTCCCCTCACTCATCCCACTGCTGATTCCATCCAGGCTCTCTGAGTGTTTCTGGTTCTCTAAAAAGCCAAGCTTATTTCTGCTATAAGACTTTTACATCAACAGTCCTCTGACTTAGATGTGCCTTTCCAGCCCTTGCAGAACTCCTTTTTATCATTTGGGCTTTGAGGTTTTTCTATTCACACAACCCAAGTTATCTCCCAATCATACACCTTGCCTCACTCTCTTTTATCCCAGCTTCTATCAGACACTGACATCCTCTTCTCCTTTTTAATTTACTTATTGCCTTTCTCCCTTAAGAGAATACACAACGAGGCTGTCTTGCTCAACACCATATACTCTACGTGCAGTATATGACCTGGGAATAGTCACATGCTCAATAAAGTTGGCTGAATGAAAGAGTGAATGAGTTTAATTCCTACAGCCATGCTGGGACACAGGTATTCTATTTTCTCCCAATTTATGAACTCCCCGTGAAATAGAGATTGTTGAAGGTCACTCAGTGATTTAACAGGGGCAGAGCCAACATTCAAGCCCAGATCTGTCTGACTTCATGTTGGATCTGTACAACAGAGTGTCTGATCAATCAAGAAAATGCACTTACATGTAGCAATGGTTTAAATGGTTTGGGTTGCAAGTTATAGATCTGGTTGAAAAAAGGGGGGGGAATTTATCATCTCAAATTAAAAGAGGGCAATTATAGGAGTGATATTTCAAAGGTTCAATAATAAACATCAAGGAAACAAGTTCTTCCAAGCTTTTTACTTTAGATATCGGCAGGTGGGTTTTGTCCACATGTCAGATATGAAACCAATAGTGTATACTGTAGAATAATCTCTTGAAGAGTAAAGAGGCAAATGAGTGTCTGTTTAGATTAATGTCCTATTGATAAGAATTCACTAAGGCAACTAAGCATTACAATTAAAGATTTTCTCATTTATGCACTTTACAAAGGGTTTAGAATCACCTCCGGAGCTTTTACATTTTGATTGCTGGTTCTCACTTCAGACTAATTAAATCAGTGTTTGTGGATGAGTCTGGGCACCAGAGGCTGTGTGTGTGTGTGTGTGTGTGTGTGTGTGGTGTTGTGTTTTTATTTTTTAATTCTCTAGATGATTTTTTTGTAAGGTAAGGTTTGCGGATCACTAGAACTTCATTTGTGGATGCTACCCTGCCCTGAGAATTTTCACTTCTTAATTATTCATTAATTTCTCTTCTTGCTTGAATGTTCTCATTTATTTCTTACTTTCCATTCTATGAATTTTCCTATAATATTTATTAAATCATGGTTATTGTTAAATGAGCTATACAAATAATATTGATAAGTTCCACTTTTTATCTTGGAGCATTCTTAGAAAGATGAAGAAAGAGTATTTCAAATATAGAGTATTTAAAAGTGATCAATCTTTCTGTCAGCATGCCTGATGCACTGCTCCACGAAATATCATAAAGATACAATCACCTGATTCTTTTTCAAAATGACTAAGCAATGTCTGTGGAGAATTGTGGTTCTCAAAGACAGCCTTAACAACATCTCCCATGCAACTTTCTCTGTTGAAAGTTGACTTTGCCTTGCCCTCATCAAGAAGTAGAGTTTATCTTTCCTCTTGAATCTGGGTTAGCTTGAGTGACTCAACTAGTAACCAATGAAATGTGGCAGGACTATCACTGTGTGCTTCTGAGACTCAGTCAGAATAGTCAATGCAGTTCCCACCTCCTTTTTTGGAATGTTCCCTCTCCAGCAGCTTTCTCTTAGGGCATCCCCTCTCAGAAAACCAGATGCTCTGAATGAGAAGCACAAGCTACATGGAAAGGCCACATAGACAGACATTCCCAGCTCAGTTCAACCTTCAAGTAATCCAAGTCAAGGCTCCAAACACATGAGGCAAGAAACCTCTAGATATTTCCAGATCCAAGTCATGCAAATCACTACCAGCTCTCCACGTCTTCTCAGCTAAGATCCCAGATATCAGGGAGCAGAGAAAAGCTATCCCCATAGAGTCCTTTCCAAATACTTACCCTACAGAATCCATGACATCATAAAATGCTTTGTCACTTGTAACCCATTGAATTTGGGTTTGTTTGTTAAACAGCAATAGATAACCAGAACTATCTCAGGAGAGTCACACCAGGAAAAGCATCAGAAAACACCTTTATCTCTTTAAGTTTTATGAGGTCATATATGTTTGAGTCAGGATGGAGATATATATATATATATATATATATATATATATATATATATATATATCCATCCCTAATATGCAAATAGACCAAACAGCGGAACAACCAAATAACCGAACAACTGAACAACCGATTGCATGATGTGCGCTGACTACTAGTGGGCACACGCAGAACATGGCAGGAATTGAAAGCAGGCGGGATGGTGGAACAGGTGAGCAGGGGTGCCAGACCAAGGTGGAGTGCCAGTCGCTGTCATCAGGGCGAACCTCTGGTGGTTACTAAAAATTCTTTGCTCCCACGTGCTGTAGTCCCGCCTGGTGCTCACACCCGCCTGCTGGTGCTGGAGCTGCTGTTCGCACCTGCTGCCAGTGCCTGGTGCTGGCCCCAATCACTCAGTTCTGTCAGCAGGTGTGAGCGGTGGCTGCCTGCCTCACTCACCTCTCAGGGCTTCTCCACCTCCCCTTGCTCCTGAGGGGCAATCAGGACAGCAGCCGTGGCTCACACCTGCTGAAGGTCCTGGCCCCACTCGTACCCACTGCTGGTGCTAGCCCTAACCGCTCCGCGCTGTCAGCGGGTGAGAGTGGGGTGGGCACCGTCAGCACATGGGAGTGGCAGTGGTGGGAGTGGGGCTGCAGGCAGAAAGGGGACCAGGGGCCCTGGCAGGAGAGGCTGGGTGGGGGTGCGGAGGATGGGCGGAGAACTGTCCCTGTGCCCACCACAGCCTTGTGGACCACAATTCCTTTCAAGGTGCATGAATTTGTGCACTGGGCCCATAGTATGCATATAAAAATCACATTCAAATACTATTGACATTTATAGAATAAAGTCCTTCTCTCAAATAGTGCTAGTATGAACCATTAACATTGTGGAGTTCTATTTTCTAGAAAAGGGAGAGATACAATAACCACAAAATGGAGCCTTCTTTTGAAAAAAAAAAAAAAGGGGGGGGGGAATCTTAATATATAAGATGCTACTTTATTCCTCCTTTGTTAAGCTACCAATATTACCTATGCCAGTCTCAGTACCCCCCAGTAGTACCAACCTCAAGAAGGAAAGAAACCATAAAACAGTTCAAAATAATGACTTCCCCTAACTTTTCTGAAACTTGAGCTCATGATGTATCTTTAGAACTCTTTCCATTGCTGTCCTCTTTCTCTCTCCTGGATTTAAAGAAAGTATAGAAGAGGGCAAATAAAAGGAAGTAGAATGTATCTAAAAACTGCATGTCAATGGGAAGTAAAAAATAAAATAAAAATTGCTATAAAACAAATTAAGACATTTGTAGGTGAAAATATCACCAAGCTACCAAACACTTGATAAAGGCTCTTTCATCTTTCCATAATAAAAGTATAGTCACCCAACAAACACTGATAGCCTCTTTCCAGAAGTAGGAGGAAATTACATTCAAATGGGTCAGGATCCAGATGAAGAAAAATCCCAAGGAAGCTTTGACTTGCAGCATATTCTCCACATTCTGCTTTTTGAAACAAAGACCAGTTTAGAATTGCCAGGAAGACAATCTACCACCCCCACATGTATTCTATAACTCAAACACTAGGTTCTTCATCAGCCAGAAAATGGGACAGTCTTTGTTCATGTGCCAATAGAAGCCTTTCCAGGTGACCTCACAGCCACTTCCTCTCTACACCTGCTGTGAGATGGCAACACTCAGCAGGGCAATTAACTCCTTTCTCTCATAAACAGAAAGGTGTCTTGTGTATGTTTTTTTCTTCTACATTTAACTGAGAGCCTCATGAAAAAAATGGATTGTATGACTGAGCCCAACACAGAATATGTGTGGCTATGACTATACCAAGTTTAACAATTACATTTTTTCATTTCAGTACATTTTTCAGTGAAATTAATTGATTTGGAAGGGAATGAAAACATGTCCTTATGATGGATCCTTAAAACCAAAGAGCATAACTTTCCAAGAGTAAGAGTGGAAATGTGATGTGGTCATGTGAGTCTTTCACACTGTGGCAGCCCCAAGAGCTGGTCTCTTCTGGAACCAGTCCTGACACACAGAGAGAATGAGCGGGGCCAGGAGTATGGATACTCCTCAGGGAATTGGTTGAGGTCCATCCTGTGGATTCTAAAATGTGCTATCTCCTTTTAAATGCCCCTTTTGTGCTTTTATTTTTAAATATTTTTTTATTGATTTCAGATAGGGAGAGAGAGATGGAAACATCAATGATGAGAGATAATCTCTGATCACCTACTTCCTGCATGCTCCCTACTGGGGATAGAGCCTGTAACCCAGGCATCAGCCTTGTCTGGGAACCAAACCATGACCTTCTAGTTCATATAGCAATGCTCCACCATTGAGACAAGCTGTCCAGGCTGATTTTGCTCTTTAAAAGTAATTTGTGATATGCTAAGTTAGGAATGTACATAAAAATGTATTGTATTTTACTATGCTATGCTTGACTCCATAAATTTGTTGATTCCATGTATATAACAAGTTAAAATTGCTCACAGAAAAACAAAAACAAAAAACCACCTTAAAATGTACACCAGGACACATTTATTTTATAAACAACTAGAGGCCTAGTGCACAAAATTTGTGCATGGGGGAGGGGGTTGCCTCAGCCCAGCCTGCACCCATTTCAATCCGGGACCTCGGGTGATGTCTGACAACCTCTCACAATCCAGGACTGCTGACTCCTAACTGCTCACCTGCCTGCCTGCCTGATTGCCCCTAACTACCCCCCTGCCAACCTGATCACCCCTAACAGGACCCCTGCTGGTTGCCCCCAACTGCCCCCCTCTGTTGGCCTGGTCGACCTCAACTGCCCCCCCCCCCTGCTGGCCTCATTGCCCCTCACTGCCTACTGCCCCCTCCAGCCTGGTCACCCCACACAGCCTGCTTGTTCATTCATTTGGTCTTCCCTCACTAAACCCCCTGCCAGCCTGGTTGCCCCCCGTAGCCTGCTGTTCAGTTGTTTGGTCGTCCCTCACTAACCCCCTGTAGACCCCACACAGCCCGATGTTCGGTTGTTACTGTTACTGTGATGGCATCCCAGAAAATTTGCATATTCCTCTATTAGTATAGATTTCCTGAGGTATCTAATTAATAAAGTGCACCCACAGATTAATTGCATACGGTGTACTTAACATACCAATCCACCTATGAAGGCATGTACCTCTACCATGTATTTGGCTTTCTTCTTTTTAGGTGTACTCATGGCATTATAAGAACATGGACAGCCCTGACTGGTTTGGCTCCATGGATAGAGTGTCGGCCTCTGGAGTGAAGGGTCCCAGGTTCAATTCCGGTCAAGGGTATGTACCTAGATTGCGGGCACATCCTTGGTAGGGGATGTGCAGGAAGCAGCTGATCAATGTTTCTTTCTCATTGATGTTTCTAACTCTCTGTCCCTCTCCCTTCTTCTCTGTAAAAAAATCAATAAAATATATTTTAAAAAAAGAACATGGACAGATCAGGGGGATAGAAGAGAAGATGGGTAGCCACTGAGATAATGTTCTTATAGAATATTTTTACAAGCGCCACTTATGGTGGTTCTATAAAAATACGCTTGCAATCTGAAAGATTAAAATAAAAATTTTCAGTTGGACTAACAAGCCAATTCACCCAAACAACAAGATAAGTTTGTAAACTAAATTATAAAACTATAATGAAAATAATATAGTCCAATGCTTTCCAAAGTGTGTCCAATAGAACATTAGTCCCTAAACTGCTCCTATAAAAAAGCATTCCAAAGTAAAATAAGATTGGAAAATGTTGCATACTATATGCCCCTACTAGAGATTCATAATATGGGTGAGGTTTTTTTGTAAGGCTCTGAGAAGGTCTTCAGTAAAAATTAATATTGTTTCACCAGCATTTTACATACTTATTTGAACATAAAGCTGTATGTATGTTTGTGCGTATGTGTTCTTTTTGAGGAGAATATGAGAGATATGAGAAGACAGGTAAAGTATCCATTCATATACCGAGAAAGATCTGGTCTCATTTGTAATAACAGGTACAAAGCACAGATATTAACAAACCCAGTTTTATATAAAGAACTTCTCAGAAGCAGATAGGAGCAAGGAGGGAGAGTCAGTGTTGGGATTTTTTGAGATCCTTCTCATCTAGGTTTTGTAACACCTTCATCCATCTTCTCTTTCCCTTTTCCCCAGGCCAGTTAATGGATTAACCTAAAAACATAGAGTGTCAGAGGCCAAAACTCTACAACTGAAAACACATGTAGCTTTTCATGTACGAAGGAATAAATCATTTCATAGCCTTTCTCCCACAAACCCCAGAAGAGAATCACAGATAGGAATTTCTTCTTTGGACAATTATTAGCCATAGCAGGTGGCAGGAATGCCAATGTTTAAAACTGCACTTTGGCAACCAAAGCTGCAGCCCAAACACAATGATGCTCACAGGGGCTCTGCCTGTCTTCTGGCTGCTGAGATGCAACATTAACATCCAAATAGTGGCAGACAAATGATCCTTCTTGTTTCCCTTGCCACAGATCCCTGAAAATGCACAGAAAGTTGTTCTTCAAGCCAAGAGTGGAGAAATAAAAAGTGGAATAAGACAAAAAGAAAAAATACCAAAACAATAGCGACTGAAACACACAAAAATATCATCTCTCAATACATCCAGCCTTGAGTACTTTAACTCCTTAATGCTCAGAGAAACACTCAGAGAAAATTACATTGTTAGTGTAATAACAGGGGAAAGGGAATTTTAGCTGCAAATTTGTAAAAAAAATCTTCATCTAGTGTTGGACTCTTTTGATAGAGTTTATGAAAATCTCAGGTTTTCAGGATATCGATTGGCCTCGAAAGTGACCAAGGCAAGGATTTTGAAGGATTCCTCTGGAACAGCTGTTGGAATTTAGCTGTAATTAAATACCAAGCCTCAATAAAAGAAGTCTGTAGATGTGACATGGCCTAATGGTCAAGAGGACAGGTTCTGAAATCAGATGGGACTACATTCAAATCTAAACTCCACCACTTAACAGCTATTTAACCTTGGGCAAATTACTTAATTTTGGGGCTCTACAGTTTCCTCATTGCTAAGATAGAATAATAGTAATATCTGCTTCAATGTATTATTGGGTTTAAATCATATAAGACGGACAAAGCATTCAGTGCTTTGTCATAAATGGTAACTGCAATTATTATCATCACTAGAGGCTCAGTGCATGAAATTCATGCACTTGGGGGGGCGGGTGGAGTCCTTCAGCCTGGCCTGCACCCTCTCACAGTCCAGGTGCCCTCAGGGGATATCTGACTGCTGGCTTAGGCTCACTCCCCGCAGGGCCTAAGTCAGCAGTTGGACATCCTTAGCACTGCTGCAGAGGTGGGATAGGCTCCTGCCACTGCTGCTGCACTTGCCAGCCATAAGCGCTGCTCAGGGCTTCTGGTTGAGCAGCGCTCCCCCTGTGGGAGCACACTGACCACCAGGAGGCAGCTCCTGCATTGAGCATCTGCCTCTTGATGGTCAGTGTGTGTCATAGTGGCCAGTTGTTCTGCTGTTCAGTCAATTTGCATATTAGCCTTTTATTATATAGAATTATTTTTGAGGTGGAATGTGTTAGTGGTCCTTTTCCTAATCCCAGACGGGTATGCATGTATATGCCTTCCCAATAAAAACAATTTGAAATGGAAAGTGTGTGATATGCCAGTCATTCTTCTAAGCTATTTTAATGAGTTGACTAATAACATACAATAACATATGGGAAGGTACTATTAATAGCCCTATCTTAAAAATGAGGAAACTGGGGCACAATGAGGTTAAGCAGCGTGTCCAAGTTCAATAATAGTAAGTAGTGGGACTAGGGTACAAATCTAGGCTTTTTGGTTCTGAAATCTGGACCCTTTAATACTAGATGGAAATTAACTCACTTGTCAAAAAAGAAAATATAGTTATTGCTATAGGAGAGACTAGAGACCACATCCCCTACTTATTTTACCACAGGAGTGTTAGAGATGTGTAAGAGATAATTAGTCCAGGTGGCAAAGACAACCAACTGATGAAATTTAAAACAAATAGGAGAAAAGGTCATTTTAAAGAGTCTTGTGTTTCAGCAAGCTGGATAAGACCTAGAAACTTAGCAAGGAACACCATAATCCCACCAAACAAACACTACTAAGAGTTCCTACAGCATCAGACTGACTTTATTGTCCTGTATTGGCTAACCAAGTAACCTATAAACAAAAGGACTGAGAAGGGACACAAATACCAAATATGGTCCTGACTGGTTTGGCTCAGTGGATAGAGCGTCGGCCTGTGGACTCAAGGGTCCCAGATTCAATTCCGGTCAAGGGCATGTACCTTGGTTGCGGGCACATCCCTAGTGGGGGGTGTGCAGGAGGCAGCTGATCAATGTTTCTCTCTCATCGATGTTTCTAACTCTCTATCCCTCTCCCTTTCTCTCTGTAAAAATCAATAAAATATATTTTTAAAAAATACCAAATATGTAGAAGTCAGAAATATTTATTAAAACCTACAGGCTCTACATGAAATCTAGATAGAACTCTTGAGAGACCTGAGCTTCCTCAAGAATCAGAGAAGTCAGTAGGTATTCTTTCCAATGAAATAAATTACATCTCTTAAGTTCGAGCCTATTAAATCCCCACTGAAGCAATTTGTACTGCCCACACTCAGCAGTTCAGCTTAGACATAAGCAAGAGAGATAGTCACCAATTCTCAATGCTCAAAGGATTTATTCAGAGCACACAATAGATCCCATTTGAGTTTCTTGGTAGTTAGGACAGACATTGATTATCTTGTTCACTTAAACAAACTTTTTTTGGGGAATGCTTCTTTGGCACCAGTCACTGTGGAAGTGCTGTGGATACCATGGGGAGCCTCACAGATGTACTTTTGTAAGGAAGCAAGCATATTTTCCTAGTTAAGGTGCAAGGCAAGTCATTAAGATACTTGTTCTCAAAATAGTATCTCTCAGAACACTCATTATTGAACAAAATAATCTTAAAAGAAATTGACATAGGATCTTGAATAGCTTTATCCATGGAAGACAAGAACTGAGAAAATCGATTAAGATGGTTTACCCTGAAGGCACAGCTCTTAAACAAGCAAAGAAAAAAAGTATAGCCGTACTCATCTATAACACCCCAATACTGTTAAATGGCAATTCACAGGATAAAACCAAGGGGAAATTAGCTGGCACTTGTAACCAAGGGGCCAATGCTATTGATGCGTTCATAATTAGTTCTTTCCTGTTTATCTTATCTGCAAGGTTGAGTATCTTAGACAGGGTCACAAAGGATACTTTGCCCATGTGCACATTTTGTCCCTTTACAGTGTGTACGGTAGAGTAACAGCCGTGCATGAATGGTGAACTTAGAGATTTAATAGGACTAGCATTCACTCACTCATTCATTCATTCATTCATTCATTCATTCATTCATTCATTGTTTATGGGTGTCTTTCAAATTTTCAGCACTATTTTAGGCTTCGGGGTCAAAATGCCTAGTATAGGAAAGGTTTCTTGAGTCCTAGAAGCTTATATAGTTATAAGGAAGTATGAACAAACAGAATGCTGGTAAATGCTATAAATATAATCCAGAGTAATGAGATAGAGTAATATTATTACCTGGAATATTACCAGAATGGGGAAACTATTTTAGATAGGGTAGTAGAAAAACTCTCCCTAATCATTCAAGACCTGAATGATTTAAATGATGACAGGGATTGAGAGCCTCTGAGATACCAGGTTTATTAATGGCTCACAGGATTTATAACACTATACACACAGTATTTACATGGCAGTGTATTATAGATAGACTGAAACATAACCTTGATTCCTTCTTTGGAGGACACAGTAATTGGACATCCCTATTCTTGATAAAGACTGCTAAATCGTAAAAAGAACTCAAAGTTTATTAATATGCAATTCATTACTCTTAAACTTTTCACAAAACCTTTCTATGCTGTTGGTGGAAATACAAATTGGTGCACCATTCCTGGCAGCAAATCTGGCAAAATATGTTCAAAACTTAAAAATATACACACTGGTAACATTGGTAATTCTACTTATAAAATTTATCCTAAGGATAAAATCACAACCATTTTACAAACTTAGCTACAGATCTGATTGCTGCAACACTGTTTATAATAGCAAAAATTGGGAAATGACCATAATGTTCAATAAAATTGGGTTAATCAAAGTACATTATGCTATTTTATATAATGGAATATGGGTAAAACACTTGAAACAGTGACCACACTGAGTAAGAGCTCATTAAATGTTGGTTACAATGAATACGACTATTATTCAGCCATAGAATATAAAAATTTAGATGGATATTAGTTGATTAAAAATGTTTTATGGACATGGAGATGAAAAATATATTCTTGGCTACAAAAAGATCCTTGGTAAAGATTTCAATATTCTCAGTGTTAGATCATGGATGGAGCTCTTTCAGTTAAGAAAACAGAAAAATTAGGGCATTTCTTGACTCAGATTTAGAAAAAATGAACCTTGGTGGCAGAGAGTCTAATGGATAAATTCTGATTCTTGAATCTACCTTTTTTGCTCATTTCCATAAATCTAGGAGCTGTCTTAGGTAGAATTAGATAACCCGCCCATTTTACCATCATTAGAAGCACCTCCCCCCCACCCACCCAAAACTTACTTTTGCTGACAGGACTGTTTACATTCTGAGTTATGGGTTCTAATTCTTGCAGAATTATTCAGTCTAATTGCTTCCAATAGAATCCTTTGGGATGGACTTAGAATGTTATCCCCTTTTCTAAAAAGATGATCTGTTTCCTTCCCAGTATGGAGTAATTATGTTGCTGCCTCCTCATTATCCTTTGAGAAAGTTACTGAACTTCCCATTCTCCTTGTCTATAATATTGGAATATTATTACCTACCTCTCAGAGTGGCTAAGAAGATGAATGGTGCTAATATTTTGAAAGCTTCTAAATCAATGCTTTATGCGTGTTGTTAAGTAAAAATTTAATTGTCTATTCTGTAGCAACTCTAGAGTTGCTTCTTAATTTTTGATTATCAATTATATCAATTACTGAAGTAATTGTCAGTTGAATTGTCATATAGGATAAATTCTCTTTCTTGTTCAAGATTTACTCCCTATCTTCACTCTTTCTCTTTAAACATTATCTATCTATCTATCTATCTATCTATCTATCTATCTATCTAATCATCTTCAAGCAGGACCTATACAACTTCCCTCTGTATATATGCAACAATACATAGAATGGGTTTCTGGTTCATTTTAAGCAGGATCTTTAGTGTGTGTTAGGGCAGGGAGAATGTCCGATGAAATAAAAGGAATAAGTTGAGAGGGTAAATGTGTATGGTGATTTCAGGTCAGGCAAATGCTCATTTTCAGAGTGGTCTTCTCATTTGTCTTTCCAGCTTCCACTCCATCTCTTCACTGCCCATATTCTGAACCCTGCTGTAAAAACCCTGTATTTATACCAGTTATTAAAATGAAATCCTCAAGAGAGGCGGTCTCATTTTCTTTTGAAATATTTTCTATTCTTACTTAAGTCTCTTTTGTCCTATTATGTTCCAAATTTTCATTCATGTGAATTTTGTTTTTCTCTACCATCTGAGTGAGTGTCTCTCACAGAGAATTCTGTGGACTGGCTGTATTGGAGTCACTGAGAGTAGTGAGGGAAATCAGATTTCTGAGTTCTATTCCACATCTACTGAATCCCAATGCAGTGCTCAGCAACTTGCATTTATAAAAGAAACCCAGTTAAGCCTGGCTGGCATGGCTCTGGTGGTTGAGCCTCGATCTATGAATCAGGAGGTTATGGTTTGATTCCTGGTCAGGGCACATGCCTGGGTTACGGGCTCAATCTCCAGTGGGGGGCATGAGAGAGGCAGCCAAACAATGATTCCTTCTGATCATTTTTGTTCTCTCTCTCTCCCCCTCTCCTTTTCTTTCTGAAATCAATAAAAATATACTTTAGAAAAAGAATATCAGTTAAGACAAATTCACACCAAATATTGAGAGCCATAGTTTAGGGAACTAACATGTAATGGACACAGGCCAGGCTGATAAGTGATGGCCCATTGATACTGGCAGTTGCAAGTACCTTCAAAGCTCAAAGGGGCCTGCCTCAGAGGCAGGAGGGCCAAGAAGCAGCTGTTAAATAAGTGTGTTTGGATATATTCCTCCTGGAAGTGGGAAAGGCTACAGACAGCTAAAGTCTTTAATTTAATCTGGTAGAAAAAAAGGTCTTAGTGATTTTTTAAAAAAATTTCATACTAAATAAATGAATGAATTTAATAGTAATAATGAACACTGAGACTTCTACATTAATCTCCTGGCTACATACATTGTGTTCTGCCTTTCTAATTAGGTAATAACGTTATTAATTATGTCTAATGTTTGTATGTATGCCTATTAAAATTAATTGAAAACCAAATGGTTTCCAATGATAAAAAAGAACAAAAAAGAAACATTCCTTATACCAACTAAAGATAACAGCATTGGGATGTTAATGACAATAACTTAGAAAAGGGTCTGGAAAGGCAGAATTGTTAAAACAGAGAGTGACAACAGTTAACATTGTTATTTTGTTTAATTTTATTTATTATTTTTTAAATATGTTTTTATTGATTTTAGAGATAAAAAGTGAGTGGGAGAAAGAGGGAAACATCGATTGATTGCCTCCTGTACGCACCTTGATCAAGGATCAAACCCATAACCCGGGTATGTGCCCTGACTGGGAATTGAACCAGTGACCTTTCAGTGCACAGTGCATGAGATGATGTTCAACCAACTGAAGCACATTGGCCAGGACAACAGTTAACATTTTTAGAGCATGGATGACTTTCAAGGCTTACCTTGAAATGCTTGCATATTTCATCTCATGTAATCCTTACCACTACCCTGTGAGGTTAGTCTCAATCATATCCATGATTATCATTTACAGTTAGATAGAAGAGAAGTCAGTAAGTGGCAGGGGCAGACTTGGAACCTACAGGGTCTGTTTCCACAGCCTACACTCTTACAGCTCTGACTGTGATTAGTGATCAGCCTCCTCCAAATGAAACTTCTCATCTCGAACATGGGGATAGGACATTGCCAGACCCAAAAGGTCCTTGTGAGGATTAACGCATGCAAATCCTTTAAAAGAGTGGTTGGCATAGGAAATACTATGCTTGCATCTTCTATCATTCATTGTTATTAATGTTATTAGTTATTAATGACTAATATAATTAGACCAATGTAACTATAATAATTTATGTAATAGAAATGTCAATGATTATTTACTGATAGTTACATTTTATTGGAGAGTAACAAAACAAAAACATGGACAGAGTAATGAATGACTTTTATGAGGACAGAGTAAGATGTCCCTCAAAATGTGTTCTTCCCAACCACCTATATCAGCACATCTAGGATGCTTGTCAAAAAAGAATGATAATAATAAATACAGAATATAAGAGCTCCACCAGAGACCTGCTATAATGAGATCCCCAAAACTGTATATTTAGCAGGGTTCTTAAATGTTTCTGAACATTAACGTTTGAGGCAAAATTAAAACATGGAGAACTAGAAGAAAAGTCAGCTGTCATACAGCCTAAATATTTCTTTGCATGCTTGAGTTAAATATCTTAAAGACATATAGAGCTAGTCCTTTCAGGAGATGGTATTTCTGTATTTTTTGCCATTGCACTAAATGATTTCTGACTTGATAAAGTTTGCACTTATAATGTAATTAAATAATTTCCATACCATTATGCTCTATTAGGATGGGATTAATTCAAGCAATAAAAATACAATGATAATGGTGATGGATGATGGTAGATAAAGAAGGATAATGATGATAATTATGAGGTGCTTGATGTTTTACATCAAAATTATACAGTCCTACTTTCATTAACTTGGCGCTCAACTATGATGACAAGACTGACAAGCAAACTTTTTAAACAGCAATTCAGAAGTCAGTCCATTTGATTTATTCCACTTAAGATGTAGTTTTATATCTCTACTCACCTTTGCTGGTATCTCTCTTGTAAGACTCTAATTCAAAAATTATAGCTTTACAGTATATACTTAAAAACATCAATGTTATCCTGGCTGGTTAGAGCATCGTCCCACAGACCAATGGGTCTTGGGTTCAATTCCCAGTCAAGGACATGTACCTTGATTGCAGGTTCCATCCCCATCCCCAGTTGGGGCATTTGGGGGAGGCAACCAGTTGATGTGTCTCTCTCACATCGATGTTTTTCTGTCTCCCCCTCTTCCCTCACTTCCATTCTCTCTTTAAAAATCAATGGGGAAAATATCCCCAGGTGAGGATTAAAATAAATAAATAAATAAATTAATTAATTAATTAAAAAAACCATCAACATTAATAAGCATTGAAGAGTAAAAACTGTCTGATAGATGAACTGAGTGAAATACCCTGAAAATAGTGCCACCATAAAATTAGGTTCCCAACATAAAGGGTAGTCCATTTCCAAGTATGATAAAATGGCTAAGGAAAAATTACTCTGAATGGGAATTAGACATCCCAATTCCTCATCCAGTTTCCATCTGGCTATTATTACTTCCCCTAACCAATAGTCTAGCATTAAAGAACAAAAGTTTTCCAGTTTTGAAGCCTAAAAGGAATCATTGCTGGCATATTCGACAGTGTGTAGGCTGTGTGTACATCAGGCACACGCTCTACAGTGCCCAAACACAAAGGGAGATCTCAGTTGGTATTGATGCTCAGAGAGAATGTGATTCCACCTGCCAAAGGATTGCCAGAAGGAAGCCACTGGCAAATAACGACACTGTGTGTATATCTGTACCAAATCTCAGCTGTCTCATGCTTTGAGGACTGTCCAAAAAACAGTGCTTTCTAAGGAGACAGCTAGAAAGGAACCTGGATGCATGCCCTTGTTTCCTTCCCTGTGCATAAATATCTCCACCTGCACCAGGAGGGGAAAACAGGGAGGCAGCACTCGGGGTGCTTTTCTTCAGTATCTACCCAACATCTGCTTGGTTTTCCCTGGCAGCCACTGGAGGCAGCCGGAGAGAATTGTGCCTGCAACTCGGAAATTGATGATGACTTGAAGTATGAAAATGAGCATATTCAGACATTTCTCCTCACAAGGAAAGAATAAACAGCCAATACTAAAGAAAGTTCATTTCTCTTATGCCAAGATTTTGATGGTGGCAGGCAAATGTTTCTTTTTATACCCAACTCTTAGCTGAATGCTACATATCAATAAAGCCTTAGCTTTCTATATTCATTTTTCTAACTGAACCTTGGAAATTCTTATAAAATCCTTCACTTTCCTTGGTAACTGTTGCCATATAAAGGTAGTATACTTCCCATCTCCATTTACTTGAGGAGAATCTTGAAGGCATCTCTCATAGACTAATGATTAAGTATACAGAATTTGGAGGCAGATGACAGGTTCAAATCATAGTTCCTTTGCTTACTAGCTATTTCATCGTAGATAAGTCTCATCAGCATCCTCCTCTGTAAATAAGAATAATAATAGTACCTACACCAATGGGTTTTGTAAGTATAAAAAGACATTATGTATATAGTTACATAGAAAGTGCTACAATAGTGCCCAGCACAAGGTCAGTTATATAAACCTTCACTCTTGTTAAGGTAGAAGAAAATTCCTGCTTTGGAATAAATCAGAAGCTTTATCAAGCTTAATTATCTGTGGTTTTGTGTTTACTTAACTTTCTCTTGGATCACAGTGCCAAACTCTTGGATGGCCTACAACAAATACTTGTTGATGAACTGAGACCCATAGTCTTTTAATAGTCTTTATTAAGAATTCAATAAAAAGATGATAGCATAAATTCTACAGAGGAAATGGCGGCAACATTCAATAAAAGGCCAATCCCTCCGAGTCTCAGCTTTTCTCTGAATGTTTCTGAATATATTAAAATAAATAAAATATCATATCCCAAGAAACAGCCCAACAGACTAGCCTTCTTTTTTAACAACATATTAAAAATCATATTCCTGCCCTAGCTGGTTAGGCTCAGTGGATAGAGTGTCAGCCTGTGGACTGAAAGGTCCCAGGTTTGATTCTAGGCAAGGGCACATGCCTGGGTTGCAGGCTTGATCCCCAGTGGGGGGCATGTGGGAGGCAGCCTATCAATGATTATCTCTCATTATTGATGCTTCTCTCTCTCTCTCCCTTGCCCTTCCTCTCTGAAATTAATAAAATGTATTTCAAAACCATATTTCTAATTCCATATCTTAGAAAATATTTTTGATTCTTACTTTTATTTAAACATGAAATAAGTTGATATATGGCAGTCATTGGGAATGAAAGCTACCTTTCTTCCCCTTTGGCCACAAGTATTATATATATATTTTTAAATAATTACTATCTACCTACTAGTTTTGATAAGTGCTCCCAGGAAACAAAAGATACACAGAAAGTTGTTCCCAAAAGAAGTCATCATCATTTCATCCTCGAATTTCTATCTAAGAAGCAAACTTGACTCTAATATTGCTCATCGATACAAACCAGTGACTTCAACATAAATGTTATCCAAATCCTGGGAACTGAATTTGATGCAGTCAGAGCCATTTTCCTAGGAACGACATGTCCATAAAGAAAGAATAAACTACTTGGTATTATTTTAGCCTGAAGAATAGAAGGCTAGAGAGAAAAAAATATTGTGTAATACTTATTTCAAAAATATGAAGATTATTACATGAGAGATAGTTACCATATGTTCTTCATGTCCCCCGAGGATAAACAAAAAGAAAGCAAAAAATGATACAGCTTAAATGAGAGCGATAGGGATTTTGGATAATGATTTCAAAATGAACGCCTGGGTAACAAGTGCCATCGAGTATCAGAACAGGTTACCAAGAGGCTGAGTGAAGTCTTTTTCTCTGGGACTGTAAGTTGTGTGAACACAGTTTTCCAATTTGTTTCACCACCTGCTTTTCTATTTGTATTAATGAAGAAAGAACAAGAAAAGCTAACCCATTCCTTCCCAGGATATAAAGACAAACAAGTGATCATTACCAAAGACTGTTAGTTTCCTTCTGCATTTCACCCCAGAAGAGCCCCATTTTCATCCCACTTTGTCCCAGCTGGCCTTAGAATTCCAGATCCTCTACTAGGTCTGAGATGCTTTCTATTCCATACATGGGCTACTTCTGTTCTTCTAACTGCTCCTTCTTTCTTTAATAGTTCTTTCTCTCCTACACTACACTCATCATAAATATGAACACATTCCTTTGTGGAAAATATAATCCATTTTCTTGAATTCAACCACCATCTTTGTGTGGCTAATTCACAAATCGACAGCTTTAGTTTTAGACTCCCTCCCAAACTCTAGTTCAGGATCACCTGACTGATTAATGGGTAGTCTCACTTGCCTATTTCATAGTCATCAAAACCTCAAAACAGTCACCTCTACAAAAGCCACCTCCTTTGCTTACATGTTTTTTAAAAATTAAGTATATATTTTTATTGTTGACAGTATTAAAGATGTCCCCTATCTCCCCCCTTTTATCTCTCCCCTCTCTTGACTTTTTAATAAGATTCATTGATACCTTAATTTATTTTATGTGTCAGCCTTAAAAATTTATCCCTTTTACCTTCTCTGGTCTAGGCATTCCCCAAACTCTCACTCTCCCATCCCCACTCAGTGACCTAACACTGGTTCTCACATTTCCTGTTCTATTATACTGTTCACATGTTTATTTCCATGGTTACTATCAGTGATTCTCAAGCACATACTGAACAGCCCTAGCTCTCTACCCTGGCATTCAGGGCCTTTCATCAGCTGGCCCTAAGTCACTTTCCCACAGTTAATCTGCCATTTAAAGCCCTTCTCCTTGAACCAAACTTATCTGGAGCTGCCTCTTACCCTTTATTCAGACTGTCTGACTGAATCTTATAGTGTTATCCCAAATCATGCTGAAGGCCCACTTTCCTTGGACCACTCCAGTGAATGGTGGTTGTCTCTTTGTTCACACTTCTATTTGTAGCAGTTATTTTGTTCTTAACACATATTACCTCAAACTGTCAATTGCTTTTTTTTCTTGTATATCTTTTTTAACATATAACTTTTTTTTCAACTTTCAATCACAAAAACATTGAAAGCATGTATTCTTACACATGTGTATACCTTCTCTCTTAAGAAATACATATTAATGAATATTGACTTAATTGATGTTGCCACCTTTGAATCAGAGTGTTTCTTCTTTTTCTGTGTGATCAGAATAATCACAAAGGAAGCTCAGCACATTTAATTTTGTCCTTCTCATCAGACTAGTAACTTCTATTTTATTTTTTTAAATATGTTCCATTTATTTTTTACAGAGAGGAAGAGAGAAGGATAGAGAGTTAGAAACATCAATGAGAGAGAAATATCAATCCGCTGCCTCCTGCACACACACACACACACACACACACACACACACACACACACACCACTGGGGATGTGCCCGCAACCAAGGTACATGCCCTTGACCGGAATCGAACCTGGGACCTTTCAGTCTGCAGGCCGACGCTCTATCCACTGAGCCAAACCGGTCAGGGCAGACTAGTAACTTTTAATCAATCATTTAGTCTAAAGCCTGCTTAATCCTTCATCTAAAAATGGAAAGGAGCAAGAGGAAAAGAATAATCTAAAGTTAGAGGAAAAAAAAAGAAAGAAGTGGGAAGTAAAGAAAGAGGAGGAAGAATGACAAAAAATAAGAGAAAGAAAATTCCATGATTTGTTTTCTCTAAGTTTGACAATTTAGAAATTACCTGTGATCCTGCTCACAGTTCATTTCCCATTTTGGAGAATCAGTCAGAAAGATCATAGCTCACATCAATTATTCTCTGGAGACTATTCCTCAGTTTTAAGGTTTCTAAGTAAAATAGCCAACCACTTCATTTCTCCTTCAATAAAGCAAGATCCTGGCCCATTCAATTAACCTATTTGAATGGAATTACTGCTGCTCAACTTCTAAGTATCATAGTTGAATTTCTTTCCTTTAATTCTAGTAATATTACCTCTTTGGCTACCTTAACATTTTATATAATTTTTCCCCTTTAGTACTGAGTAAACAGTAATGCATATTCTTCTGCTGGGGCACTGTTGTTTAGTAAAGCAAATTATATCATTATCACTAAACCCATCACATCCAAATACTAAAAATGCATTTCTCCTGGTGGCATAAACAAATTGATCTTTAAAACACAGAACATCATAACAGATTGTCATTGGATATTCACTATACTGTATATTATGACACTTGTTGCTGTATTTACAGTGTTTCTACTAAAAAAAAATAATAATTAATCAAGGGAAAAAAGCCAAGTTCAGAATGTTTTAAATCTATATTACATATTGTCAAAATAACTTTTAAATAAATGTGAAAGTGAGTATTTGCAATTCAAAACAAGAACACATAGAGGAAAATAGAAATGCTTCCATTTCGTATAAATCACATTGGAAAGAAGTTATTTGGACCATCCATTTTCTACCAGACTCATGGAAAAAAATGGATGAAAGAGTGAAAGAAGAGTATCCCCCTCTCAGAAATTACCCTTATAATGAAAAAAGAACCATCTCTAGAAATAAAGTGATAAAGAATGAGTACAAGAAGTTGAGCAGGAGGTAGGATGATTCAGAAAATGATGACAATAGCCTTCTGACAGCATAACCATCATTTTGATATTCTGAGATGAACTTTAGAATCATATAACACGTGCTTATTAAGCACCTACTATGTGACTGGCACCATCTTTGGTTCTTGGGAAACACGAAAGAGGCACAAGATTTGGTACCTCTACTGAAGGAGTAAGTAACCTAGTGTGCAGTATAAAAGTAATGCAAAAGAGAAATTGAGAGGGGAATCCAAGGCCATGTGGGAAAATGTGAACCATTAGCATTGACTAAAAGAGAAATAACAGAAATTCAGAGAAGTGTCATACAGGTGGTTAATGGAATAGTCCGTGTGACTTCATAAAGGGGCCATGAAAAATGTAGGACTGGAATTGCCTTCAGGAATTGCCTCATCTTGACTTGGTGTTCAGAAGATATGAGCAGACATTTTCAATGGGAATCTTCAAGAAAAGGCATGGCTAACCAAAGAACTTATATGCATATATGCATTGCCCACGAATACAGACAATAGGGTGGTAAAGACCTGGGGCAGGGTGGGAACTGGGTAGAGGAGGGAAATGGAGGAAGAAGGGTCATCTCTAATACTCTCAACAATAAAGATTAAAAAATAAGAGCAGGTATAGAGACAGGATTGACAAATAGCAGTTAAGGCAGTGGTTCTCAACCTTCCTAATGCCGTGACCCTTCAATACAGTTCCTCATGTTGTGGTGACCCCCAATTTCATTGTTACAAATTGAACATAATTAAAGCATAGTGATTAATCACAAAAACAATATGTAATTATATATGTGTCTTCTGATGGTCTTAGGCGACCCCTGTGAAACGGTTGTTCAACCCCCAAAGGGGTCGCGACCCACAGGTTGAGAACCACTGAGTTAAGAGAACCACCCCAGTCGAGGAAGAGGCTGTGTATTGTTCAGTGAAGAAAAATCAGTGTTGCTAAGCCAATTTTGGATGGTATTTAAGATAGAAACTTGAACTATAGCATTGCATGTGGTTAAGGCCACCAATGGGATGCCTGGATTGGATCTTTGACTGTGGAACCAGCAACAACGAAGGAACTAAATAATAAGAGTTCATTCAGCCCTAACCGGTTTGGCTCAGTGGATAGAGCGTCGGCCTGCAGACTGAAAGGTCCCAGGTTTGATTCCTGTCAAGGGCATGTACCTTGGTTGCGGGCACATCCCCAGTAGGGGGTGTGCAGGAGGCAGCTGATTGATGTTTCTCTCTCATTGATGTTTCTAACTCTCTATCCCTCTCTCTTCCTCTCTGTAAAAATCAATAAAATATATTTTAAAAAAGTGTTCATTCAAGCACTCTGATTTCTTTAATAAATCACCAAGTGGGGAAAAATAGAAAATGCAGATTACCAAGAAAATAGAAAAAGAGAAACGAAAGCTCTGATCAAAGCATCCAACAGTCTTAATATCAAGAATCAGGTTTAGCCCTGGCCGGTTTGGCTCAGTGGATAGAGCGTTGACCTGTGGACTGAAAGGTCCCGGGTTCGATTCTGGTCAAGGGCATGTACCTTGGTTGCCGGCACACCCCCAGTGGGAGGTGTGCAGGAGGCAGCTGATCGATGTTTCTTTCTCATCAATGTTTCTAACTCTCTATCCCTCTCCCTTCCTCTCTGTAAAAAAAAAAAAAAAAAAAAAAAAAAAAAAAGAGAGAGAGAGAGAATCAGGTTTAGGCCAGCTGGTGTGGCTCAGTGGTTGAGCATTGACTTATTAACTAGGAGGTCATGGTTCAATTCCCAGTCAGGGTACATGCCCGGGGTTGTGGGCTTGATCCTCAGTGGGGGTGGGAGGGTGTTAGGAGGCAGCCGATCAATGATTCCCTCTCATCATTGATGTTTCTATCTCTCTCTCCCTCTCTGAAATAAATAAAAATATATTTTTAAAAAATCAAGTTCAAATGACTCATCTGATTGATTTACTAAGACTTTTGTTCTGAGAACAATCCCTCATTATCCCTACTCAAAACAAAATTAATAATTAAAATAATTAATGCCATTAATTATTGTGGCATATGACTACCTGTGTCTTTTTGCCCATCCTTGTATTTTCCTTATGGTTGCAGCAGGCCAAGGCAGTTACTGTATGTCTAATATGACCATACCTCCAAATAAAAAGTTCCTTCTGCAGGAATTTAAATTGGGATTTGGGGATATCAATCTAGCTGTTCTCTTAAATCAGTATAAAGCAAACCTGAGAATGAAAATTGCCATATAAACATTGGGTCCTGGAAGCAGCAAAGACTCATCTGAAAATAGAGACTAAAACAAATAGAGAAGAATATGCCCAAGCTAGCCAGTTGGACACTGGAAGAGGAGATGAGATGTGTAGTTAAGGCTAACCTGCCACAGCTGAGCACAGCCCACATCACTGAACCCCACCTGACCCTCTGGCCCATGAGTGAGCCCAGCTGAGATTAGCAGAGTCATATAGCCAATCCCAGTCTTCGAATAGCTGACTCTCAACCAACCTATGCTGCATGAGAAATAAATGCTTATTGTCCTATGCTGCCAGAATGCTGTGGTTGTTAGTAATACATACAGCATATTATAGAAGTAGCTAATTGAATTAATAACATTTTTTACCTAATTTGAGTTTCACAAGATACCTTTGTATCCTTACAATGTATTTTTTTTTGTACAAATCAGTTCAAGAAAGCAAATAAAATCTAATAGACTAAAACATGTTGGCAAATGTCACAACATATTGAGGCCAACTTCCCCCCCACCCCTATAATGTGAGAGTTCCTGTTCAAATCACCAACAGGTATGATCCAGGCCTTCAAGTCATTCATTTCATTCAACCTGTCTAAACCAGCCAACACTGTCCTTCACTTTTTCATTGTTCCTCAATCCTTCTACCCCTTTCCCCACCCCGTTCACAGACAGTGTGGTATTTCTTTCCCAGAACTTATTTTCTCTTCCAAACCATCTCAAGTTATTTATTCTACTTCCTATTCATTCCGCCATGCTATCAAATAGTGATCTTCACAGTAAATGGATCTGCTACAGAGATTTGTAAAAGGGTATGGTTGATTAGGTCACATTGCTTCATCCTTTCTACCTATAATCACTTCTCTTTTATGAGGCCCCATGGAGATACAACATTTTAATCCAAAGGTATGAATCTCTAATAGCAAAATTTCTAACCCTGTGATGGATGGGGAAGTTTTCTCCCTAAACTTCTCAATTGAGTATAGCCTGGATCCTATGGCGTCCTGAGGCATGGACCAATCTATAATAATAAAAGCATAATATGCTAATTGGAACAGACATCCTCTGGACACCCTTCCAGACGAAGCCGGGGCTGTGAGGGAAGTCCAGGTCTTGGGCGCCAGAGGGAAGCCAGTGCCGGCCACAGGGGGAAGGAAGGCCTACTCGTGCATGAATTTTGTGCATCGGGCCTCTAGTCATATAATAAAAGGGAGAGTTGTCAACATTTTTTTTGCTGAGCAGATTGCTTTTGTTCCTTGCAAACACTTGGAAGAAAAACAAAATTGGAGAAAGAGTAGAGCGTCTGGGTATGCCTACATGTGTGTCTGTGGGTTGGTGGGCAAAACGAGTCCTGGGTACCAAAACCTTAGGAAAGACTTGAGACTCATCACTTTCTAGCATTTCTCCAAAGGCATGCCCAGGTTTCCCACAGTGCTGAAACCTAGGTCATTCTAAGAAGGACAATGCAGGGATGAGAAGTTTTTGTTTTTTCATTTCTGCTTTTCCCAAAGGCCTCCTGACACAGGGAGATCGATGGTGGCCAGTGACAAGGATTAGGAAGCCCACCCCTTGCTGCCTAGGCTCCAGGAGTCACATTTGTCATTCCCAGGGCTTTCTCCTCAGTGGGAACTTCCTACCAGTGGGCCTGGCTTGACTGCTCCGAGGACAGACCCAGGGGCACAGGAGGGACATCATTCTTAATCACTCAGATGGAAAAGGGAAGCATAAGAAGAGGAGGGAAAATGAGCCATCTATGACTGAGGCTTGATTAATTACCAATCTTGACAGTGACAGGAATGTGAAAAACAGAGAAGGAAAAGAAAAAGCAACTTTATAGCCTCCTACACAGAAAATAACTGTACCTTAAATTAGAAGAATCAGTTAGTCATGTCAGATGTCTTACAGGCAGAATCTGAGAATTTGGAAACTATAAATAAACAAATAGAGCACAAGACTTGTATTTGCCCAGCACATCTAGAAGACTTGAAGGTACAGGGAGATGATCTCTGAAAACAAAAGCCAGGTGTATGCACATGCATTTCATTTCTACCCTGTGTACCCTGTTTCTGTGCTGATGACAAAAGGCAACTGCAGCCAACACACAGAGATACAGAGACCTCTGGGGCCTCATTGCCTCTCTGCTCTTGAGAATGAGACTCCATAACTCCCGGTTTCTTTTGTGGGAATCGACCAAAAGATAGAAATCTTTGTCTTTCCCTTACTTTCTCCCACAGCATCAGCTGGCCTCCAAACTACCCAGACAAAATGCCCTGCAGCTACCTTTTGCTGTGCCAGAAACCCCAGGAGCAGAACTGTTGCTTTGATTAGAGAATCACATTCCCTGGAGTCCTCAGTGAACAGGAAATCTGCTCACTTGGAAGTTCCCAAAACAAATTGTCAGCTTCGCAATGTTGCCCAAGGCTAGGAAGTTCCTAGTTTCTTCTGGAAACAGAGGGAAGGAAAAGATGGTTTTGCATGTCAAAGGAAATTAAAGTGTGCCAGCGATGAAAAGATCTGAGCAATAACTGGGAACAGCACTTGGTGAAGGGAAGAAAAATGCTGGGAAAATGCAATATCAGTGACTGAGTCAAATGTAGAGCCTGGTTCTCTGAGAATCCTAGAAACCTCTTTGAGAAAGTTCTTTTTCCTCCAAAGAAAATATCACTGATATAAAGAACACCCTCTAAAAATTGTAGTAATCACTTTAGACTATAAATTGTTTAATTGCCTAAATGTTTGAAGACATGCAAAGCACTTCTAGTTTTAAGTTTGTAAATAATTATTTCTACCACTCCATTTATGGGGTTGTCTTGTTTAGATGGCATTAATCATCTCTGAGTGCTGAAGTCATCAGATAACAGGCCATGGGGTAGGGTGCTTCAGGGGTCAACAATTATGTTCCATTTTTTGGTAGGAATTCTAAGAAACTCTCATGCAAAACACACACATTAGAAAACATTTCTACTCATTCCAGGCTCTCCTGTAATGGATCCTCCCCATCCATCTTTTCTAAACTAATCTTCTCAAGATGTTTCCACATAACTGTGATTGAACGGAAAGTTTAAACAGATTTTTTCCCACCCACTAGTTACTCTGGTCACTTGGAACTGCAATGTCCTTTGAGAGAGGTTTTCTCAGTAGTTAGCAAAAATGTTCGGAGTTTATAACAATTAATAAACATTGCTAAACACTTGTAAAATTAACAACAGACTGCAACAGAAGCTTAAAGTACTTACAACAATGATGTATGCAAAGATTAATGCAAAGGAAAAGTAACCTAAATTTAAATCAATTAGATGCTGAGACACTCTCTTGCTTGTTCATATTTCTCCTGTTCCCTCCTTTAGCCCTACCCCTTGTTCTGTGACACTGTTAATACACTACTAAAGGTTGAAATAAATCTCTCTAACCAATCTCTTGCTTGTGCAATTTAAAACCAAAGTCAGATCCAGAGGGTGAAATCCATCTCTCTTTTCCCTTTAGTGTTCTCTTTAATTTATGTTCCTTTTAAACATCAGTATTCTTATTTAGAGGCTACAGCATATTTATATCACCACCATTCTTCCCAGAAGTTCCAGAGTCCTTCTATTACACAGCCGAAGGGGAGGTTTATCATGGTGGCTAATTCTATACCAGAATGACAGACAGGTCTTTTTACATACTGCTTCACTTAGTGTGTCAACTCCAATCTTGCCAGTGACAAAACTCGCACAAAGTAGGTGCTTAACAGTGTTAGTGACAGATTTTCAGAGGAAGAAGAGACCTTCGGGAACATCTAAGTAGTGATTCTGAGCACTAAGGAGGCGAAGTCACTTGTCTATCCTGAGCAAATGAGCAGATGAAATATCATGTCCCTTTAGGATTTTTCAAGGCACGTCCGCCATAGCCCAACTCCGAAATGCAATGCGCCTCCCAGTCAGAACATATACCCAAGTCAAATGGAAATCCCTGCCCCTGCTATAAATACTGTCTTCAGGGAAATCTTTCTCAAGGACTAGAAAAATCACAGTATAATACGTCTGGAGAGACACAACAAACCTGTCACCCTTTTGATGAATCGATAAATATGTTTTCATTGTTACTGTGAAATAGGTTATATATGCATCTAGTTGTATGACTCCTTTTTTATACGTGAAATAACGTGGGATCGCACTCGCCATGAATTGACTTATAGTTCTCGCTGTTCTGTGTCACCGCAGAAAGTTAATATTCACAGAACTAACTGCATATATCTTTCCAGGAAGAAACTTGCTGGTTTTGAAAACTCATTGCTACAAAAGTAAAAGCCCTACTCCTACCTAGATGACTTGAATGTTGCTGTGGAAATTCTCCGAATGCCCAGTTCCTAGGACTGCTGCTTATCCCCTCCTCTTTTACCTTTTCCTTCCTCCCAATCCTTACTCTCCTTTCACGTTGCTACCCAATAAAATCACATGAGTCCTCAATAAGGACCAAGGGAAAAGAGCCTAAGTATTTATCACAGCCCTTTGGAACATAGTAACCAACTCTGGCTATTAAAAGTATAGTGGGTTTAATGGTAGCTGGTGGTCCCCCCTGGTGAGTTTGAAGTATTTGATGGCTTTGCTTTGGGGAAGAAATTGCCCTTTGTTGAAGATCCATTAACAATATGTCCCTGGATGTCCTATGGAAAGGCAATATTTCTATGAGGGCTATTCCCCAAAACATATGTACTAGAGATTTTACCTTTATATAGTCTAAGGAAAGAGTCATGTGTTGTACAGGCCAAAGGGCTAGCAGCAATGTAGCTGGCTTCAAAAAACTCTTTTGTTGACATATTTTGATATTTAAATAATGTGTGTGTGGGGGGGTGGTGTCTGAAATAGGGGACTTGAAATACTTCTTAATGCTTACCCATAATGTTTGGAAGGTGACTTACCACCACCAGCCTTACCATCACCATCAATTTTACAATAAAGATTCACTTTGAATTAATTACGTGAAATACTAGATTTAATAAATTCATCCTACTTTCTCACTTTATCCAATGCCCCTTAACAGTGTGTTACAGGAACTTTTCCTGGCAAAGTAGAACGAAGGATCAAGCGAAACATATATAACTAGCACTGTATAAAACGATAGAAACTCCAGCTGACCTCTTATGGTAAAAACAAATAAACAACAAGACCATCTTACGCCTACCAAATGCAAACAAAATCTACCAATCTTTCACCAAGATTCAATTTGCTGCATTACAGAACTGGGTATTCTTCCACATGCTCAACAAACACTCCCTGAGTCCCTGCTTTACAGAATGCACCATGCTGAGAGACACAGGGAGTGGCACATACACAGGGCAGGGCGCAGGCCATCAACAGTTAGTAACACCAGCTGAGATGATCTTCATTCCCACCTAGGAAGGGCTCATTGTTGAAACTCTCAGAAGGATCTTGTTATAATATCTTATCACCTATAAAAATCTATGATTGTGGAGAATAGCATATGCTGTTTTCCCCCAAGCTTACACCCCCTTTAGAAGGATTAATCCATGAAAGGTGCATTATCTGTTGATAGGGTAAATCTCTCTGGCGAGCCTTGAATTATTCTAGGGGGAAACAAGACATTTACTTGGAACCCAGGGGAAAGGTCATTTAATCTGTTTTAGTTCCACATGCCTTGTCTGTAAACTTGAGATCATAATACGTTCTACCTCAGAGGTATATTGTGAGGATAATGAGTTGGAACCACTTAGCCTAGAAATAAGTGTAAATAAATGTTATCTCTATTTAACAATAATAAAAAGAACAATATAGTGCCCTGCCACCTATGAAAACTGCAAGTCATTCTGGAAATTTACCCACTTGCTTTAAAGGGGCACTCCAACTTTGTTCATGGTACACTGGTTTGAAATTGTTCAAAAAGAAATTATTGGCACGCTTGAAACTGCAGGCAGCACACCTTGGTGCTCTGGGCAGCACCCCCAATTTAGGATATTCCCAGGTAAAGGGCTCATGGGTTTAGTTCACTCCCAAAGCAGAAATGGTGAGAAGAAAACTCAGTAGAAGGAGATGTGCCTAGATGTTTATTCCCCTTCATCGAGGTTCATAAAGCATATAGATCAAATGCTCAACGCTATTAGGAGCAGAGAAAAATGCCAGAATCGATGCGGCAACACATTTTGTGCTTGTCCTGAATTAATGCTTCTATGTCAGTGTTGTTCCTGATTTAACTTCCTGTTAATGGTCTTAAGCATTTGATCTATATTTTTTGCCAGTTCCAATACAGAAAACTCCACATCATGGATTCCCTAGAGAGTCAGGAGGAAAGAAATCTGCAAAGCCACCAGAAATGTCTAGGAACTGAAGTAGGTCTGAGTGACCCTTCTTGGGAGGTAATTATTACAGAGAAATGTGATGCTCGCACATCACACGATACAGGTACAATCAAAGTGAGAGTTTACACTGCTCATCAATAATTAAAGTGAAGGTTCTTTTTAAACAGTAGAGTTTTATAGTCATTACAATGTTATTGACTATATCCCCTATGCTGTTTTTGTAACTGACAATTTGTATATCTTAGTTTGTTCCCCTTTTCACCTATCTTTGCAACTCCTCCATCCATCTGGCAACCATAAAAATGCTGATGTCAGTTACTATTAGACTAATTGGGATGATCACTTTGTTAAGTTATACAAATGTCCAATCATTATGTTGTACACCTGAAAAGAATATAATATTGTTTGTCAACTATAATTTAAAATTTAAAAAAAGAAAAGAAAAAGTAGAGAAGTTTCAGAGAGTTGATTCCCTATCATGTTCTCTGTCTTTAGGACAATTTCAATAAATAACTGTGGAAAGCATGAAAAGATCTGGCAGCTATTTTGTGGTCTTCAGAAATGAGTCCTGTCGTGATTGGACTACTGCTTTCTAAACTGGATTTACTGGAGGTGTCAGTAGGTGGTGCATGTAAAAGAAAGCTGCCCTGATATAATAATATGGAGACACAGGTCAGATTAGCTCTAATGCCTATGCATAGTACATATTTGTATGTTAAAAGTTCTGAGAAGTCCCACAGTAAAACAAATTCAAAAAATTTGTATACCATTCTATGTTTACCAAATGTATTTAAGTAATAGTGTGTGTGTGTGTGTGTGTGCGCGTGTGTGTGTGTGTATGTGTTTCAGATAATACTTGAAAAAATTGTTTGCTGGCACATCTATCAATTTCACGTTAATCTACTAAAGTGAAACAAAATAAAATAGAATAGCTAACATTTACTGAGTGCTTAATATATGCTAGCAAGAAAGTCATACTAAGTAGTTTGAATGTATCAGCACATTTTACCCTCAAAGAAACCCTAGGAGGCATGTACTATTTGTATCCTACCAAACGATTTAATAAGTTCTGGAGGTCAGTCAGATAGTAAATGGTGGGGCCAGACTTCAGCCCAAGCAGCCTGTCTCAGGTCATCTCACCAACATGCAGGTAGAAAACCTGAAGTGATTTCAGAGAAGTTCCAGAAACTGTTTACAAAATCTTGGGAGAAAGTAATAAGAAAAGTGCTTTTTCATCTGGGAAAGTGAATGCTTAAAAGAAAGAATAACATCCTCATATACAAAATCAGATTCAAGTAAAAATTTAACTGTAGGAAAAATCCCCAGGAATAAAATTGCTAAAAATAATAGAGGAGGTAAAGGTTGTAGAATTGTTTTCTCACGAATCTTTTCAAATGAGAGTGTTTTGCCACATATACCTCTTAGGCCAATCTTTACTAAAATCAAGAGGATCAATATCCCTAAATTCTTAAGAATTTCACATGAAGAAGTTGATAGGACATACCCAGTACATGTGGGTGACTTTCCTTCATCATCAGTGAGCCAGCCCACAGAAAATGTCCTAGATATTAATACTCCCACCTTAGAAATGAGCCTACTAGAACCAAAATAAAAAATGAAACTTAAAAGGCACAAATAACAATTTAATAACCTCTTAAAACAATGAAACCCTTTATAAACACATCCACTGTGTGAGCTATACTCTGTGATATATCCTGTGATGATAGCTTATTGATAAAAAAATGCAGTACCACTCAACTGACACAAATACCATAAAATCCTGAGACTATGTACAGTTAAGGCAAAATGTTTTTCAGCATCCTTAACTATCCATATCATCTTTTGTTACACAAACAAGAAAAATAAGAAGACTAAGGGAAGATAGGGGAGCAATTTCCACTAAGGAGTGTCAAGGAATATTTGTTCCTGATAGTAAAACAAATGGACAAACAAACAAACAAAGCAGAACTATGTCATGGCATGAACAGTGGAATCCCAGGGATGATATTTCCTTGGACAGTTCCCCTCAGTCACTGATCCCTGCACCCTGAACTCCTGGCCCCAGCCATTAGTGAGATGTAGGTCCCGCATGATTCTGTTCTCCTTTACTGCACTCCAGAGAACCTGTCAGGGCATGCATGGAAGAATGTCCCTTAAATGAATGTCTGTGATGGGACTGGAATTTGTGTCAAATTTCAGAAAGATAGAGATGATACATGCTTCTTAAATGCTATTCTGAGAAGAATAATGGAAACCTATCAATATCTGGAAAATGTTATCTTGGAAACATTTCTCCTCCTTTTTTTTCACAGACAAGCACAGATCATCTCTTGCTCTTTCTTTTCCTTCTTTTTTTTATCACAAAATTTAAATATATTGGACAGTATCCCCAAACACTACAGATTTCACATCTTGATTGGGCTAATTCTATTATCTGGCCTGCCAAAATGATTTCATCAATGAGCTTGCAATGCAGGAGCTCTCGTAATCAATTCTTTGAAACTTAATTAAGGACTCTGCCTGTCTTTGAGGATCTGATTCCTGGAACAAGGAAGAGCTCTGTGTAAAGGGAGGTTGTCAAAGCTCCTGACAAAAGGAAGCCCATATCTCTCATCGCCTCTGCTAGTCTGGTTGCTTTGTTATTATTTTAAACTTAGCAGGGAGACTCTCTCCAGTCCCCAAGAAATAATTTTCTTCTTGGTCACTATCATCTAGGACCCATGGTGGTAATGGTTTCAAAACTATTCAAAGGTTCCAGATTCATTTACAGACATATGTTCCAGGCTAGACCATGGAAGTCAAGTGTGTGGATTAGAAACATTAAGCTGGAATCCCTTCATTTCTCATGAGATTGTATAGAGAGGGCCTGCCAGACACAGAAAAGAAAAATAAGTGAATAAACAGGATGATATTATAGGAAGTGGGTTGAGGTTCCATGGTGATAGACTGGGTCATTATGTAAGCATAGAACAAAGAGGGGAACATTTACCAGGGCTGTGATTATAGACTACAATGGTCCAACTAAGAAGAATGATATAATTTTAAACAGTTTCACCTTTTTTGATAGTAGACTTACTAATTTAAATACATAGATGTTGTTTAAAGAGGATATAACCAAGATTCCCCACTGAAAATATTTACTATGGGATGTGTGTCATTTTACTTGTTTCAATGGGGTTCACATAGGATTTAGACCTTCATTTTAATCATCTGACATTTGAATAAAGACATGTGGGAAAGTAAGTCCATACATGATATGGAGAGATATTAAAGTATATGAAAATTAAGGCAAGGATGGAACAGAGGAAGATATGGTTGGATTGATCTGGCCAATTCTAGTACAAACCTTGCTATAACACATGGGAGAACTGAGGTATAGGGGAATGCAGCTACTGTCTTAAGAATATTAATGAGCTTTTGCCAATAATTTCAATTATTTAAGCCCAAATAAATAAAATGTATGTTTTTCAAAGTTTCATAAAGGATTGGAATTATGGATATTAAAATGAAAAGTATGTTCTGAGAAAATAATAAATAATCATATCATATAAATATGTGCTTAACAAACTTAACACATGGCATAATTCACATGTAGATTTTTTATAGATCTAGTTTAATTAATTGCAATCTTTCTCTTAGTGTTTCTCAGATTTTTCTTTATTCTTCAATTTTTAGTGAATGTGTTTTTCAAAGTCAGTTCCCCATTAACAATTGGTGTAATCAAGGACACTAGATTTTAATTATGAGTAAATTATTTGATAACCGTAAAGAATTATGTAGTAGATTCTAGGAGATTTTCTTGTAGAATCCAGTAGCTCTCCTCATCATAAATGAACTTAAATAATTGATTGTATCATTACTTGACTAATTGGCCTCAAGCCCACTAGAATATAGGTTCTGTGGAGGTAGGGACAATGTCCCTCTTTTTTCAAGCTTTGTCTTAGCACTAAGCATATTTTTGCCTTTACATGTTGTAGCAAATTATTATTAACAACTGAATAAACAAAAAAAAATCCTCCTACATCAATCATTTCATCAGTGTCATAATTATTTGGAAGGCCATGATGATAAGGGGTGACAGCAAAGATTGAAAATATCAGGCAAAGGACCTTCTCTTTCAAAGCATAACCAAGCCCAACCAAGATATGTCTTCATATTTGTTGTAGAGGGGACTATCTAATCTCCAAGTCACATTACCTTTACTAAAAGCTGAACTTTGGAGTCACTATTGAGATGTTTTTCACATCAGGTACCCCAGAACTGTGTATACCCCAGTGATGTAAGTGTTCAGGGTAACTTGTAAAAAGTGCTTTCATTTCACAGTAAGTTCATTAAGCAGAGAACCTATATTTCTTATTTCATTAATTAAATATTAGCCATCACCAGATATGTCTCTTGATCTTTAATATCTATTCTACCTTTCCACATGATCCAGGAAAACAACATTTTTTTTTTAACTGGGAAAGACAGATCACCTGACTTCTTTCAGAAAATGATTGAGAGTGAAGAAAAAGGGTGAATAAAAAGCCAGGAAAAATAAAATAAGAAGAGAATTTTTTTTTTTTTTTTTTTTTTAGATATCAGATTAGGAAAAGAAAATGCTAGGTAAAGTAGATAAAGATCAAAGTGGAATTTAGGATTGACCCAGTCTTCGACTGACATACTATTTTAGTCTTAGACCAAATTTGTATTATTTTCTTAGAGTTTGGGACTTTGGGACTAATTTTTTTAATTACATCTTATTCTACTACAGTTTGATAGCTGTTTGCTTTGTTTTTCATATTAGATTCCTACCCTGTTCTGGAATTTCTGCTGACATAAAAGCTTTTCATTCCTGACTGTGCTTCACAGTCTCTTCTTCTCCCTTCTATATGTAGTGTCATAGACTCTGCATTAGTTTGGTATATGACTGTGGTACCACATAAATATTACTAGATCTATGGCAGAGTAGACGCACTGGTATAAAATAGGGGCTGTATTTGGCTAAATGTTTATTATTGTCAACTGTTTCAATTATGTAAAAGCTTCCATGGTGCTCTATGATGCTAATTTTAAAATATGATATCTCCTATGAGTTTTTAGACATAAAGTAAACTCAGCAAGTAAATCCATTAAATATTGTAATATGTAAGATACACCATGTGGTGTAGTCTAAGATATGGGACTTAGGGGGAAAAAAGGGCAGTTAATTAAGAATGAGACAACATAAGAGATAACTCAATATTTTTATTCAGAAAAATATCACTCTTCATCTGTTTCTGGTATCCATGAAAATGATTTTTAAAATACTTTCCAAAACCTTGATATTTACCTTTAAGAAATACTCAAATATTTCCCGTTTGTACTTCCTTTCTTGTATGGTCGGGGGAAATGGGGAGAAAGTCCATTTACTTCTTTCCAGAGACTATAATTTTAAAATTTCAATTAAAATGAAATGAGCAGCAGCATGATTATCACTACAGAGCAGGTTGTGGGTAGCAGCAATAGGCCTTCTTTCATTGCTATGGCAACTGGGCTGCATTGTCATAGCTACCTCAGCACTATGTGCGATTATCAGTGTGTGAGCTAAACTGACAATATGCAATCAATACTCAATAAGTTGCAAACCACATTTTGAGCCTGAAAGACAACCAAGTGAAAGAGAGGTTAATTTATTATTATTTTTTTATGATTGTGTCCTGGGACAGACACTGGCTCTTGTAGCCACGGAAAGGTTCTGCTAGAAGGAAAGGGAAACAGACCTATTTTCTACTATCTGGACTAAATGTTTCCATAATTAGAGAGGATGCACTTGAAATACTCAGGGCCACTGTTAGAATATGAAACAGAATAGAACACCTGAAATTAGTACAGAATAATATTGAATGTAAACTGCAATTGAAAAATTAAAAAAAAAAAAAAGAACACAATGGTGGTTGTGGCTGGGGACATAGGAGAACCACAAGCCTTTCTTATAAGGGAAAATAACCACGTGGAAGCTTAGAACAAAGTCACCTGGACTGTGGGGATTGAGCGAATAGAGCACGTGAACACAATGTTCTCTGGGTATCATCTTCACCACCACCAAGCTGCAACCAAATAAAAGTGTCCCATGCAGACACCAAATTAATTTGGGGATGCATGAATAGCAAGCATAAAGAGGACCAGATGCCTCCACATTCTTCATTCAGTCCTGTCCTTGTTCTCAACTTTAAAGGGCGGTTCTCAAACTTACATGTAGATGAGAACCACCGGGGGGCTTGTTAAAATACAAGTTGCTAGGCCCTTCTATGAGAGTTGCTGGCTCAGTAGGTCTGAGCTGGGGCCCAAGGATCTGCTAATGCTGTAGGTTCCAGGACCACACTTTGAGAACCACCGCCTGACACCGAGATCAGCAGTGGTATCATTGCTTATAAAATCTTCATCATCTTCTTCATCATTTCTATCCAGCTAAGGTAACGATGCAACTCAAATCTGTATGTTTTTCAAGAGACAGGAAAAGACAGTGAAATAGTTGTTTTAACTCTGAGCTAGTCTATCTTCTTGGTCCAGAGTTACATCCCTAGACCCAGGATGGTCCAGAAAAGATTTTTTTTTTGTCCTTTTGTATATGCCTTGTTTAGGAACTTGAGCTATAGTAAAGATCTCTGAAGATAAGCAAAGAAAAATAGCATCAGGTTTGCCTGAATAAAACATATTGAAATTATAGAGGAAGAGCATTCTTTCAGTATGAGGTCAGGCCTGAGAACTGCAAAATACCATTGTCAGGGGACAGAAGAAAAGGAGCCGACAGAATGGCCTCTTCACCTGCTAACCCTTACCATGGGCCTAATTTGGGAGGTAGCTGCTGAGAGAAAGTCTTCCTTTTAAGAGAAAGTTAGCAGGAAAAAAAAAAAAAAAAGCCAGAACACTGGTGTTGGAAGGGCCCTTCAGTGAGGAAAATGCTGAGTGGTCGGAAACCTGTGAAGCAGTTGGGCCTGGGCAGAGATTAATGACTCAGCAGAAAGCTGCTGACTTAATGACATTCACAGCACAGAGTAAAGTCATTTTATCTCTTGGTTGCCAGTGTGTGGTGTGGAACTGAAGTCAAAACATGCATGTTTGGAGAGATAGGCAGACACTTGAAAGTCGGCATGCCCTAAGAGATCATGCTGTTTTATGGTTTTTCTTGTATCTTTAATGTATCTCAAAAGACAGATTCTGACAGCCTTTTTTTAAAAAAAATCCTCATCCAAGGATAGTTTTTATTGATTTTAGAAAGAGGAAGAGAGAGATGGAGAGAGAGAGAGAGAGAGAGAGAGAGAAAGACATTGATCAGTTGCCTCCCATATACGCCCGACTTGGGATCAAACCCACAACCTAGTTATGTGCCCTGATCAGGAATCGAACCCACCACCTTTTGGTGTATGAAACACTGCTCCAACCAACTGAGCCCTAACCAGCCAGGGCTGACAATCTCTTTTTAAATCAGGTTTAACCTATTCAGATTTATTCCCAATCTGATACATGGAGAAAATCATGGGTGCACTTCAAATAATAGCAATAAATTAGTGCCAAAAGTTACAATTCGGTCAAGTGGCTAGACAACAATTTTATGAAGGTAAGTGTTGTTCTTCTCTTCCTTTCAAACAACGCCTATTCTTTAAGCTGAAAACTATAAAAACTATAATGATCCCAAATGCCATCCTTTATGTTATCTTTTTTTATTTTTATTTTTTTATTTTGTTTTATTGCTTAAAGTATTACAAAGATTATTACATATGTCTCCTTTTCCCTCCTTGACCTCCCCCCGTATTTTATCTTTTATTATGATCTTCCTCTATGTTCAAATTCGGTTCAATCCTGACATTCTTAAGAAGTCAAGAATAGCAATAATATAAAGCCACTTTACCACGACCTAGAAAGCAAACAGCTAACTATACTATTTTCCTCTCATTTTTATTGTTACAATTTCGCCATTTAAGATCCAAGTGTCTCTTCCCAGAATTCGCCCACTCCTCAAATGCCACGTAGTCACTTTACAAATGTAAATGAATCCTAAGGCAAAGACATCTGCACCTAGGAGAGTCCTCCCCACTCCCCAAACAATTTGTTCATAGATTAAGTTTAAAGAATCCTTCAGAAACCCTAGATTGCAGTATTGGGTATGCTGGCTGCTTTAGAAAGTATTTTCCCCCAAAAAAATCCATCTTAATTAAAATGAATTTTTGCATTTTATGACACAAAAATTTATCAAAGCATCTTAACTGTGAAACTAACAAACTAAATAAATACCCCCAGCATTCCCCACATTAAAAGAGAATATTTATTTTCTCTGAGGGCTGATAAAAGTTCTGATGGCACATTTTCTAATTTTAAAACCATTTTCATTTCACACTTCTGCAAAACTTGAAGTCAGGAGTGAGCGGGTGGGTCTGTTTGAAGTGCAATTCACACTTTGCGTTCTCTTTCCCCAACAGCTCATACATATTTATAATGCCACCCCAGACTTCAGGTTTTAAACATGCCAAAGAAAGGCCTATTTTAGAGGATAACAAATAAGTGCACAGTAGTTATGCAGCACTTTATGTCCAAAATATCCACCCTGTTTATACATTTCAACTCACAATTTCCAAAGATAAAATAAAGATAAGTCATCCTCATCACCATCTTATGCTAAAAAATATCATAATAAAAGCATTTTTCTCTAAAGCTATTTCAACAGGAACTTTCCTTTGTCCAGGTCCATAATATTCCCTATTTATTTAATGATCCGTTCATTCATTTATCAGCCAGCCCATCCATCCATCTTTCCACCCAATAATGCATCATCAGTCAGTCATCAAACTCCATTGCAGGGATCCTGTAAGGAATCCAGAGGGGTACAAAGAGAGAATGCCACACTCCACAAGGGTGGAGATGCAGGTAAGTAAACCAGTTATTATATCAATATAAAAAGAGCTACAATTGGTAAGTAGATGAAATAATGAAGAAGCAAATACTTAGCTTTTTCTAGATAAGTTTTCTTACCATTTGCAATAGCATGGATGAAATTGGAGAGCATTATGCTAAGCAATATAAGCCAGTCAGAGAAAGATAAATATCACATGATCTCACTGATTTGTGGAATATAATGAACAACATAAACTGATGAACAAAAACAGATTCAGAGACAGAGAAGCATCAATCAGACCGTCAAACCTCAGAGGGAAGGTATGGGAGGGTGGGGGTAAGGGGGAGAGACCAACCAAAGGGCTTGTATGCATGCATATAAGCCTCACCAATGGACACAGACACCAGGGGGGCGAGGGCATGAGTGGGGGGGGCGGGGGTTGGGGGGTAATGGGGGAATGAGGACACATATGTAATACCTTAATCAATAAAGAAATTTTAAAAAAAGATAAAAGATATAGGATGAAGTTCACTAGGTTAATGGTGAAGAATAAGCAATTCAGTCGCAAGAAGCATCATGGGCAAAGTGTCAGAGGACTAGAAGAACACAGCATATTCAGGAAACAGCTGTAACCCCGAACAGCTGGAGTGCTGGTTGCAGGTGGCAAAGTGCTGGTACTCGAGAGTGAAATAATAAGCAAAGGATAAAGTGGAAAGAGCCTGATACACCACACTGAGGAGTCTGGATTTTAGCGTGTAGCTGAGGCATCACCAACTCAACACCATGGGCTAGGAGTTTCCTGTGGGAAAACTAGAGTGTGTGTGTCTCACGTTAAGGTATTCTAATTCCGTTTATTTAAAACATAACACAGTCTCAGGAAACACGCTTACAGGTTCAGATTCAGTACCTCTTCCTAATTCATAAAGCTAATTGGAAACCATGGGGGAAAAATTATGGGACTCATATCAGATATGCATTTAGCTGGGAGGAAGACAGATTTAGTGGAGTGAGGCAGAAGGCAAAGTACCAGTTAGGAACTGATTTAACAGTTCCTGCTAATCTTGCTCATTAGTTCATCCATTCCTTCAATTGATAGTACTGAGTGCTTAGGATGTGCAAAGCCTGAGCTAACCCCACAGTCAGATAATGTCATTTTCTTCATGGAAAGTCTACTGGGTTGCCTTCTCTTTGGTTGCTTTTGTCTTTCTTTACTTGGTAAACATCTGTTAGGGGTTAGAATTATTAGATTTTATTTTTCCTTAGTACTCCTAAAACTCAGCTTTACCAAGTAACAGGCCAGACTTCTGAAATAGCAACTCTTTCCTGGGCTGTAGCCCTTTTTAGGAGACAGGATTTATCAAATGCCATGGTTCTGGGATGTTTCCACCCCAGAAGTCTAAATCAGTTGCGGAATCATATCGTCTTTGGTCTTAACTGTAATCAAACAATCTAGACACACATGTAACGTAAAATAGCATACCATTTCTTCCTTCCTTCGCTCAATGTACTTCCTTTTTTCTCCCATTGGGCTTGTTATTGAACAATGTTTGAATGTCATACTTTCCAGAAACCTGTCTACTAGTTCTGATTCTTGGCTCAGAATAAAGAATCCCTTAGTCAAGAAAGAATTTAATAAATATGCTGGGCTAATTTTTCTCATGCATGGACAAATTAAATTTGGTAAACTTTTTAAAGACAGCAACAGAACCTCTTTTTAAAAAATATAGTTTTATTCATTTCAGAGAGTAAAGGAGTGGGAGGGAGAGATAGAAACATCAGTGATGAGAGAGAATCATTGATCAGCTGCCTCCTGCATGCTCCCCTCTGGGGATCAAGCCCACAACCCAGGCATGTGCCCTGACTGAGAATTGAACCATGACCTCCTAGTTCATAGGTCGATGCTCAACCACTGAGCCATGACGGCTGGGTGAACCTCAATCACAGGTTTGCATAGAGCGCTACTCCAATATCATGCATGCTCTGTGCATGCCACAAATGTATGCTGACTCTATCACAACTTACAGCATTGTTTTGTAACTTAGCCAGGAAACAGAGAAGTGCTGTGATTTAAACAACATGCCATCCCACTTCCTCACTGCCAGCAACACAACCCAAAAGCCAAAACTCTGGGCTTGGGAATCAGATGGCTAAGAAAATCCTGGACTCTATTATAAGTAGCACTAACTCTTTCCCAATCTGAAGTAGCCTACACTCTTCAAGTTTGCAAAGCAAGCAACAGTGAGATGCAGTATCATGCAGCCCCCCCGGTGTCCCCCTGTTGGAGGTATGATTTGCTTTCTTTAAGTGAGAAAGTACACAAATTCACCACTTGCTTAAAAATAAAATTTAAAAATAATATGTTTTATTAATTTATTATAAATTAGGATTCCATAGAACTTACTATTTATACTTATATTCAACCAGATACACACAGCATATACAATGGATTCTTTATAAGTTTATGAATTCCATTAAAAAAAAGTGGTGATGAGATCTAATCAAGAACAGCTCCAGGTGAGTTCTCAGTCTTCAGTTTGGTATCCTACACTAGCCATGTTGCACTCAGTCAGGCTATGATTTCCTTACTTAGCTTTTTATTGTTTTATTTTTAAGCTTAATTCTAAGTTATTTTACTTATACTGGTACACTATCTAAAAACTGATTCCCTTTCCCTTCTTTATTCCACATCTCCTTACTGCTTCCCTTCCTCTTTCCAAATCTTGGCAAGCTAGATTAATAACTTGTATCATTCATATATATATATATATATATATATATATATATATATATATATAAAATTATTTGTTTCAGAGAAGAATAGGGAGGGAGAGACATCAGTGATGAGAGGGAATCATTGATTGGCTGCCTCCTGCATGCCCCCTACTGGGGATTGAGCTGTAATCCATGAATGTGTTCTGACAGGGAATCCAACTGTGACCTCCCAGTTCATAGGTCTATACTCAACCACTGAGCAACACTGGCTGGGAAACTTGTATCATTCTTATTTTTCTCCATTATTATCTAGTTTCCTTACTTAACAATACATTGTAAAAATCCCTATAAGTCCTATGCTTTAGATCAAGATAGATCAAGTTCAGACCATAACAGTTACTGAAAGGAATTTATTATAATTTACTAAAAAATTCCATTTCCCTATTTATGAACATATTCTTAACATTCCTCTTACAAAAATGCTACAATAAAATCCTGGCTTATATATAATTAGGTACTAGTATTTTTATTTCTTTGAGAGAGACTCAAAATTAGGATTCCTGCCTCAAAGGGTATATGTATTTTAATTTCAGTAGAAATTGCCATGCAAAAGTTGATCTTTGTTTGAAAAAACTGCAACCAGTCAAAATTTTTATGCATCTCAAACAGCAGTAGGAGCTAGCATATGTTTAAATTAGTGTCAATTGGATGAATATAAAGTGATATCTCATTGTTACTTAAATTTGGAATTCTTTGATCACTGAGGAGATCAGGCATTTTTCTCATAAGTGTAAAGGGCATCCAAATGTTTTCTTCTGCGAATTGTTTATTCCTATTCATCACCGTCTTCCCATTAGTTTGTTTTCTTTAGTTATGAATTTGCAAAAATTCCGCATGTAATCTATCCTCATTTGTTTACAGGAGGCATTGCTAGTCACTTATCTGGAACTAATAATGCCTTTCTCTCCATAAGAAAACTCTAATGTTAAGGTTGGCAATATGCACAGATTAGAGAAACAAAAACAACAAAACCAATTGCAATAACCAGTCTCCCCTTTACCTGGGATAGACCCAGTTATGGTGAAAGAAATATAACTGGATGTTGCAGGTGATACTTCTGGGCAATTTCCTTTAAAAGAGGCAAACTTAGCTGGTGTGTACCTTTTGCTTTCATCCTTCCTACTTTTTCCTTCCTGGAACTTGGACCTGATACCGAGGGAGGAACAGCCTGTTAGTGAACATGAAGTGATGAATGGAAGCATGAAAGTCCATGGTCAGGATGGCCACTCTGTGATGACTGCAAGGACTTGGTATATGAGCTCCCAATTGCTTAGCTTCGGACTTTTTATTACAGGAAAACAATTAAGACACCTAACTGGCTCAAGGCAGTTATCTGGGTTCTCAGTTACAACTGCTTGCAGTCCTAATGGGCATATTATATTACAGCATTTCCCAAATACTGCATCATTTACATAACAAAAATATTTCTGAAAAACTTTTATATGTTGACTATTTCCTTTTCGTATTATAGCATTTAGATTCCTATTTTTGTTATAAATGGTCCAAGCAATGACTAGGTGTTATATACAGTACACATTTTCTTCTAATATTTTCAGTACTATTTTTTTTACCTTTAAGTCTTTAGTTTACTTGGAATTCATGTTTGTTTATGAAGAGAGATAGATAACCAACATTATTTTCTTCCATATGGATGGTGGTTTGTTCCTTCCACCATTGGTCCAAGAAATGCTTCCCATCTCTCCACTAAATTATTATAACAGCTTTGTAAACAATTAAATCACATTCTGGGGACTACTTCTGGGCTACTTTTCTCTTTCTTTAATCTACATGCCTATTTCTATGCCAAACATACATTTTTTAAAATATATTTTTATTGATTTTTAGAGAGAGAGGAAGGGAACAGGAGAGAAAGAAAAGTCATCGATCTGCTGCCTCCTGCATGCCCCAAACTGGGGACTGAGGGTGCAACACTGGACATGTGCCCTTACAGGGAATTGAAACGGCAACTTTTTGGTTAATGGGTCAGTGCTCAGCCACTGATCCAACCAGGCTGGGCCAGACATACATTTTTTTTATTATTATTATTACAATGGTTTTAGATTGAAATTATACAGTGTAATAATCCTTTCTTAAAATCTCCTGTCTTATTTTTCATTTGGCTATTCTTAGACATTCATTCTTTCACACCAACTTTAAGATCACTTTGGGCCATTAAAAGAAAGTTACCTGCAGAAGATTTTACTTGGAGTCACAATGGGGCATCACTTTGGTATTATATCATTCCACCCCAGGCCATAGTCTGTCTTTCATTTGGCCAGATATAGTTTATTTATGTTTATAGTTTAAAATATATACATGGTTTTTTACATCTTATTAAATACACTGAGTGGCCAGATTATTATGACCACCTGACGTTTGTAGGCAAATTAGCTATAATTTCATGCTGAAGTTGCTAAAGGGCCAGACCATTATAAATAGGGAAGCAGGTTCTTTACCACTACAGTAGAAGTGATTTTTTTTTCTGAATATGTGGGTAAAAAATGAGGTTTAACAGCCTCTGAATGTGGGATATATATATATATATATATATATATATATATAGCCACTCAGCGTATATTCCTAGGTAATTAATTAATTAATTAATTAAATTTACTAATTTTTAGAGAGGAAGGGGGGAGGAGAAAAAGAGATATTTAATTTGTTGTTCCACTTGTTTAAACATTCATTGGTGGCTTCTTTTTTTAAAATATATTTTTATTGATTTCAGAAAGGGAGAGGGAGAGAGAGAGATAGAAACATCAATGATGAGAGAGAATCATTCATTGATCAGCTGCCTCCTGCTGCCCCCCACTGGGGATCGAGCCCGCAACCCAGCATGTGCCTCTGACCAGAATCGAAACTGGGACCCTTCAGTCCACAGGCCAATGCTCTATCCACTAAGCCAAACTGGCTAGGACCTTTGGTTGCTTCTTGTATGTGTCCTGAAGGGATAAAACTTGCAACCCTGGTGCACTGGGATGATGCTCTAAGTGACTGATCTACCAGGAAGTGCTATTCCTAGGTTACATTAGAGTTTTGTTACTTATTGTCAATTATCCTCATCTATTTATGCCAGGCTTGGGAAGAAAGTACCTTTGTTTTCTTTCTTTTCTCTCTGGCTCCTTCTTCTGAAAATGAGTACATATAATTCAGATGCAAGACTATATCTCATGGCTATAGTTTTGTTTTCAACAACATTTTCAACAACAGCCAAAAAATAAGTGAGATAGGAAAGCAAAGGATGACACATGAACACCACACCCACTCTTGATCAGCCATGAATTTAAAAGCATTGTCTACAGTTAAATGTAAGATGAATCCCCTACCTCATATTCTACAGGATGATATCATTATGCATGGTATTGAAATAATTATAGTGGAACTGACTATGTCCCATGTATGGCTGTATCCTTCAGTGAATTTGGTTTTGTTAAGTGCAAGAGAATGTAATGAGACTCCCATGAGAAATGAAGAAGAAGCTAGAATGATTTCAAGGCCTTCATACCAACAACTTTATATGCAAGTACTGCTGCAATGACTCCGTGTGACTTCACTTCAAAATCCAATCCTCCCTCACCTCATCTATATTCCAAAAACAAGAGAGAGAATTTTGGGTGCACCACCTCAAGGAAGAGAGAAGAGCAAAAGTGCGTTGCATTTCCCTCTACCCTCCCTTTCGTCAATGGAGAGCAATGTAAAGAGCTTGTGTAAAGGTTTAATTAAGGTCAGAATTAAAATACAGATCCTGCGTCTGTGCCTGTGGGAAGCCAGTGCATGTTTTTTGAAGTAATTTCAAGGGGAGAATGGAACCCTGTACAGTGGGTTTCCCTTCTAATTGGGCCCTAAGTGAGGAGTCTATGTGTTTTAACTTCTCCTTAAAGGGTTATTTGTATTCCCTTCCTCCTCAGAAACATACTTTAAAAAAGAAATTATCTTGCCCTTGAAAAAGTATTATTTTGAGATGTGACAATCCTTTTAGATGTGACAAGTGATACAGAGAGCCACCAATTAGTACCCCAAACTCAAGAGGTTGGGCTCATTTGTGCATCAAGAAAGAATAACCTTGCCCTAACCAGCTTGCCTCAGTGGATAGAGTGTTGGCCTGCAAACTGAAGGGTCCCAGGTTTGATTCCGGTCAAGGGCATGTACCTTGGTTGTGGGCACATCTCCCGTAGGAGCTGTGCAGGAGGCAGCTGATCGATGTTTCTCTCTCATCTATGTTTCTAAATCTCTACCCCTCTCCCTTCCTCTCTGTAAAAAATCGATAAAATATATTTTTTAAAAAGAAAGAAAGAATATCCTTCTCTTGGAATTCCGAGTAACTCAAATTCCTATAGGGATTGTGTCATATTGAACACAGGTTCTTTAGGATATTTGGTATGATTAAAACAGATTCTTAAAAATGTAGAAACAAATGTGGAGAGATAGGGAATATCTAGAATGGGACAAGGCAGGCAATTCTAAATGGACTTTTTGCTGAACACTTTCCTTCCCTCCAATTCAGGTAGTATATTCTCTCTCTATCTTTGTCCAAGATATTCAGCGATGGATATTAATTTTCCATCCAAGTCTAGCCTTTATGGGTAGGCTTCAACTTCAACACCTTTATAAATACCTGCCTCAGTTTCCAGATATCTGACTCTTTTCTGTATACCCATAATAGCTCTTATGGATAGTACCCATTTGACATAAATATGAAGGCATTAATGGCTACTATACTTGGGGTTCTAGAATCATAAGGAAACTAGAAGACCAACTCCAATACCTCTTTTTGCATATGAAAAAACCTACTTCTTAGAGATGTTAAAATTTTATCTAAGTCATACTAAACACTTTTCACTGGATGTTTCTTCTCAGAATAAGTATCCCTGTTTGTCCCAGCTCAATAACTTTCCCATGTTAGATGCTCAATAAATAAGTGCCGACCAAAGGATTAACATTAAGTTTGAAGTACATTTAATTTGACCCAAATGCAACCAAAATATGTACTATAAAATGTGCTGTGCTAAGTGAAGAAGACTATTGTCTCAAGGAGCTTAAAACCTTGCATTATAGAAATGATGGGCCAGCTTATGCTCACTCCAATTAGAGTCATGTGATCTTACATATATTTAGGCTTGGTGTCTATTGGTTGTTAAGCCAGTTCTAACCAAAGAAGGACATATTCTTAAAACTCAAACTCACCTGTTCATGAGCCTGCAATTACTACATTTTGGAATGCTTTGGTTCCCTCCCTCTTGTATGTTGCTCCTATCTCTGTTTCCTTACTTTAAACTTAGGTTTCCTTCTGGGACTGGAGCCTTCCATGGATTCCACAATGATACAATGAAGCCCTAAAAAATTCTTTCTTTCTTTTTTTTTTTTTTTTGCCAACGATGGAATATCAAGAGTTAAGGAACCAAAGTACTCATGCACCTATGAAAGAGAGATATTTATCCCTCCAAATGTAGTTTAATCAGAGAGCACAAATGTCAATGGGGGAGGGAGATGTCACTTAGTGATGATTGCCATTCCTATGTAGAGTCCACTTGGTTCATTAAAAGCAAGGGTTTTAAGGGAAAGTAGAACCAATAGCGGAAGCCAATTTCAATTAAAATAGAAATTACAGCACAGCCAGCTTAGCTCAGTGGTTGAGTACCAACCTATGAATCAGGAGGTCATGGTTCGATTCCCAGTTAAGGCACATGCCCAGGTTGCGGGCTCAATCCTCAGTGTAGGGCATGCAGGAGGTGGACAATCAATTATTCTCTCTCATCATTGATATTTATATCTCTCTCTCCCTCTCCTTCCCTCTCTGAAATCAATAAAAATACATATTAAAATATATAAATTACATGGGAAAGAATGTAGGAGATCAGTGTACAATAGAGGATGGATTCCAAAGGGCACAGGGCAAGAGTTAGTGACGAGGAGTCCTGAGTAAGGGAAGGTAGAAAAATGAATTGGACAGGAATTAAAACCCAGAAAGAGAAACAAAGTAGATAATGACTTAACGATATAAAACAAAGCTTTTATAGTAATTGTAGGGGAGAGCAAAACCCCCACAATTCCCTGTTTCAATTGGGTTGAACCAAAAAGAGGTCACTTTTTTGTGTGTGTGAGATAGGCACTACTTTATTTGGAGTGAAAGTGCAACACAGAGTTAATACAAGCACAAATCATGGCTCTGGGGACCAAGAGAGAGATTAGGTCTTAATGAACATCTGTAGCTACCTTCAGTTTTCTTCTGTAAATAAATGATACCAAGATGAAGGAGATGTAAGATACAATGAGAAAGTCCAGCCACAGTTTCACTTTTAATTCCAGTTTATTTAGAATAACCAACTTTTGCTGGATGTATGTGCCTCTTCTCACTTTTTGTTACCTCCTAATATAGAAATCCAGTCAAGATAAACTAACAAGCCCAAAACAGTTCCAAGTACTTTCTCTGAGATGCCCCTCTAATTACATTTCTACTCCTCACCATATTAATTGTGTTTTTATTAACCTTCCTGTAACAAGCTTTGGATATATAATTTCTTCTTTCCATGTCTTTAAGATGAATTGATATACTAGTAGGCTCCTTGTCTAATATTCCAGTATACAGTCCTGGTATATAGTAGGAACTCAGTAAATATCTGATTAATTGAAAATTGATCATAGTAGATAATCTCAATTTTCACACCAAAAGACTATCAATGTCATCATCTGCATCATCACCATCGTCATCATCAAATCTAGAGAAAATATTTTATAATAACAACCAAACTATAACCTAAGTCAAACTATAGAGTATAAATCAACATATTTTTAAGGATAATTGGGTATGGGGTGGGAGGGAGCATCTGTAAACTATAGTCTGAAAGGCCATTATTGAGGCCTTTGATAAGTTGATAAGTGAATCAACTACCATCCAAGCAAGCAAACAATTCACCAATCAGCCAACCAATAAGCATTTATTCGATCTACTTACTGTGTTCAATATTATATTGCAAGGACATCGCATAATCTGGAGAAGTGCTCATCTTAACTTTAGGATTTTTTACTCTAATAAAGGAAGCAAAATAATATAACTAAAGGCATGGAAAAATATGAAACAGTATAGGTTTAGGCATTATACTGCATGACAAATTGCAAGTAAAGAAACATGAGTGATGGTTTCTTTGGCCAGGAAAAACCTGAAGGTGACTTTTGAAGGACATGCTATATTTGCTAAGGTAAAAAAAAATGAAGCAAAAAGTATTACAGGTTTTAGGAAGAATACAAAGGTGAACAAGCATGACAGAACAGTGGAACAACAAATATACCAAACTAGGTAGAATAGAGGGAAGAAATGGAAAGTAATATTAGCTTGTGAAGTGAGAGAGTATTATCAAAGATAATCAGGATATCAGGAAGAGGAACTTAGATTTATCATGATAGAAAAAAATGAACACCTTAAATATTTAATGCCACTATAAATTTCTTCTAAAGTCAACATGTTATTGAAATATGTAAGCAGAGTTTTCGATACTTGACATAGAAGATGTTAAATTACTGAGTTGAGTATGGTGTAAGAAATCCTCTCTCCTTTATATTATCCATTTTATCCACTAAGATCTGATATATGGCTGTCAAACTATCTTCCTTTAAAAACTAAACTTATGGTAAATATTCTTATGCAACAGTGGCTTGGTTAAGAAGATGACAAAAAGCCACTTTAGGACCCAAGGAAAACATTTGTCATCTTTTGGTTCAAAGAGGTGCAAGAGCACCAGAGGCAAATTCCCTGTGCTAACTCTATCCTGTTCTACCTCCCGCAATAGACTTCTCTTCTCTCCAACATGGGGGTTAATGCAGAGTGACATAGTGTATGGGTGTGGCATGCTGAGGATTGGGGAAGGCTCAATAAGTGGTAAGATAGGGAAGGTGACTCACAAGGCCTAGCTTAAAAACATTGGGTACTCTTACTTCTATTGTCACTGCTTTTGTTTCAGATCAAATAGTTAAGTCATGGGCTGACTTTCCATCTCTTTTCTCTGAGAAAGATGAGGCCTCCTGAAAGCAAAGAAGAATGGCAAATATAAGGCTGGTCTGGATGGAAAGGGAGAGCACAGATAGTATCTGATACTTCTGCAGATGATGCTGGCTGAATGATTGAATGCTAATCTACTCTTTGACATATAGAACAAAGATTAGTGGTATAAAATCTGGTGGGGATAACAAATAAGGAATGAAGAGAGCAGGAGGTGAGAGGGATTGTTCTGATGAGAAGTATTTGCCAAGGATTTGCTTTCTGAGTATGGAACTTTGAACAATGCCTGCAGGTCAACAATGGTCTTCATCACATGCTGTTAAATTTTAAGGAATCTTACAGCGTCATGGAGGGAGAAACAGTTAGAGAGACTAAGAGGAACTCTGTATTATATTATATTTATTTTCTACTTACCTCTAATTTCTGGGGCTGACAATAAGAAAAGGACCCAGTCACATTATGTAAGTGGGTCAGTGGTCCTGGGCTTCCAGTGACATGTTTATAGGTTTTATTTTGATGCTAGTTCAATCAGCAGAATGTTGTGGAATGTTCTGTTAAAAAATCTTCCAAAGCATATATGGCTATCACTATACCATTCACATCACTTAAACATAGAACAAGGCTAGTGTATTGATACACATAGGAGGGGTTAATTTTCAAAGTGTATCACAAAATGTTATTATGTAGTGCTGAGACGCTGATTTCATCGTCAAACCACTTAGCATCTCACAGCATACGCCACGATATACCATGAGAACTACTGCCATAAACAGCAATAAAGAAACATTTCATCCATACTCCAGAATTGAGTGCGAGGATTGATGGAAGTTAACATTTTGTGAGCATCCACTGTGTCAGGCACTTTACACAAATCACCTTATGCAACCTTCATAACAAACCTGAACTCAAGATGAGTATATTCATTTTATAGATGAGAAAATGGAATCTCAGATGGATAAAGCATCTTGCTCAAGGTCCTAAACTTTACTAATTAACAGAGACAAGAGTGGAATACAGCAATGTCTGCTTTCAAAATTTGTTATTTTAAAAATCTATTTCATATGTCCATTTAAAAAAAAGTTACAATAATCCAGTCAATGTCAAGCTTATTAATCCAAGGGTCTCAGCACTAAAAACAATTTCTTCTTAATATTTGGGTCAATATCAAGTTTCATTCATTTAAAAAAAATCAACCAAATAAAACCAAACAATGAACATTTTCAACACATAAAATATGAAATGAGATTCTACTGTCTCAGTTTCATATTCATAATACCAACACCATTAATTTTGTTATATTTCCATTTCCTATTTAACTCACAATAGAGTCTTTGGGAAATTTGCCCATTTTGATCAATCAATGGTAAAAGTGAAGAGAAAAAGAGGAAATGGATCAGGATGGGTGAGTCAGTGATTAAATTAAGTTTGACCCTGAAACTGAGAATGAGCCAGCTTAATGAAACCTATTTGTATTACCTTTAACTTCTCTGATTTCTAGGCAGTTTTTTTCCCCCTACTACAAGGAAGAAGCTTTCAGAAAAACCCAGTTTCAGGAACACATCCCTTGAATGATTCCCAGATATACATGATTTAGAAGGCACTGTTGTAAAATAATACTTAAAAAAAAAAAAGTAAACCAGTATTGGAATTAAAGGCAGCTACAAAAGAAACTGCAAAAGGGTATGCATTTTTAAAATTGCAGCCCATAGAACATTCTCTTCCTGATCCCTAGTTGCATTGGGACGACCATTTGTAAATCATTTTTAATTGTCTTATTAAGCAGCTTAGAGTGCAGCAATCAAAAGCTTGTGGCATTGTGAGACCTGGCAGAGCCATCAGGCACGGATCAGCAGTCAGAATAATAGAAATCGCAGGATTATATAACCAGTTATGGTCATCAGGGAAGGCAATTCTGAGAGAAACTGGTACATGGTTGGCTTGGAAGAGATGCGGATCTCAGACAATATGAAACCTGACATTATGGTTCCAAGAAAATGGAGACCCCTCCCCACACAAGCACACACCATAGCCATGTGGAGTCTCATGACTGTATTGGGGAAACCCAACTATTGAAAGCCATGATATCTTTTCAAGGAGAAATCTCTCATGCAGTGCTCTCATAGAGGTTATTTGCAAAGCTGGCCCATAAGGTTGAAATGCTGTGTGTGTGTGTGTGTGTGTGTGTGTGTGTATGTGTGTAGTCACAGAAACTAGATCAGGAAGTTGGATTCATGAATTAATAAGAACACACAAAAGAGGATGACAGTGGAATATTTCAGACAAAATGCAAAGGTAACTCCATAAAGACAATTTTCTAAGGTGAGTGTATTGTGTCACAGATTTGTGATCCACAGTTATGACATCTTTAGAATCAAAATAGATTCAAGGTTCCTTCTCATTCCTCAACAGACTTGTCTTACATTGCCCTAAGGCACCACATAGAAAAGGAGCAGACTCCTGAATTAATTATTATGCCACTTCAGCCAGGAGCACGAGCCAGCAGTCCGTGGTCATCAGGAGAGGGGCTGGGAAAACACATGCTGAGTTCCCAATGGAGTATCCACTGAAAGAAGTTATTCTTCATAAACCACTTCTTCCTACACAATAGCCATCTTCAACTCAATCTCCAAGAGTCTGGCCCATTCATCTGCTGATGGGCACTTAGGCTTAAGTGCCCATCAGCAGACAAATGGGTTAAAAAGCTTTGGCACATCTACACAATGGAATACTATGCTGCTGTAAAAAGGAAGGAATTCCTACCATTTGCAACAGCGTGGATGGAGCTGGAGAGCATTATGCTAAGTGAAATAAGTCAGTCAGAGAAAGATAAATATCACATGCTCTCACTCATTTGTGGATTATAATGAACAACATAAACCGATGAACAAAAACAGATGTAGAGATAGAGAAGCATCGATCTGATGCTCAAAACTCAGAGGGAAAGTAGGGGAGGGTGGAGGGGAGGGGGAGAGATCAAACAAAGGACTTGTGTGCATGCATATAAGCATAAACGATGGATGTGGACAACAGGGGGTGAGGGTGAGGGCAGGATTGGGGGGATGAGAGGACATTGGGGGGATAAGGACACATTTGTAATATCTTAATCACTAAAGGGAAAATAAAAAAAAAATTTAAAAAGAGTCTGGCCCAAAGTGAGGAATGTTGAAAGAAAGAATTTACATAATTAATGGCAATGCATTTGTAAGCACATTAAAGATAATTACGTTTTCACACATTAGTGGGGGAAATGTTTTATCTTCTGCATTTATAGTTCCAAAATTATGTACTGCAACATAAATAACACGTAGTTTTCAATTTTTCCTCTTAATCTCCTAACCGCAGGCACAAACTTTTCAGTCTATTTTCATGGGCATCTGATCTTCTCTAAAGAAACCATAAAAATTTCAGGAAGGACACCATTGGTCAAATGTTCTGGCTATCTCAGAAAACTCATGTGACTATGCATTTTTTTGATGAATGACCTATTCATTTTCTTTAGCTTGAGATTCTGATATAAGTGTAATCAGACAATATTACAAGTAATCTCATTTGTGGGTAATAGGCATGAATAAAGGGGAAAGAATGAGAATTTCCATTATGAATATTTTTTCATTTTCTATAAGGGATAGCCTCTTCTCCACAAATACTCTCCAGATTTGATTTTTTGACTATTTTTATTGTTAGAATTTACCCAGGTCCTGCTTGAGAGTCCAGGACAATCTCAGCTTGTTAGCCACAGGCTTGCATACTTGAGTTTGGTTTTGTGTTACCAGAAATGTACATCTATACTAAGGGGCCCAAGGTTGTGTGTAGCTAACACAGACATATAAATTATGATTGAGAGGAGTATCTTAAAAAAATAGAAGTGATGAGTAATAGTTCTAAAGAGTGATGCAAGGCATTATACAAAAAAAACAACAACACAAAAACAAACAAACAAAAAACCCAAACAGTCATACCATTAGTCACCAGAAAGATCATAAATAAACTTGTAGGTAAAAAGCTAGACAAGTCAGGGTAGGCTGCTCACAAAAAGGCTGAGAACAATGTGTAGGTTCAATATTATGAGTGCTGGGTCAATAGGTTCAGTATGGCTTAACAACTTAAAGGAGCCATACAGGACCAGACAAGGTTAACAGTAGTGCTCTTGCATTGGTGTTGCTATTATTTTATAACAATTAGTTTTGGCAAAAGAGTACTCTTAAAAAGGATGAGAAAGCGGCATGATTTTATCCTTGTTGTGCCATTTTTTTCAGTTCATTAAATGAAAGAAATTGATTTGGCAGAGCTAATTTTGTAATTAAAAAGCTTATCATGGTTTTCTGTAATGAGTTAAGTAAACAGGCAGTAATTCAGTTATAATATTTACATAGTTCATGCTATGAGACTTCTGCTTACTAAATTAAATAAAAAGGGGGAATGAAAAATAAGTCATTTAAAATGATGGCGAACAGAGTGTACCAAGGGCAAAAAAGAATTCAGACACGGCAGATCATAGCTGCATTTATTATATTAGTGCCAGGCCAGGAAGGTAGCTCTTTGCATCTCTCTGGGGATAGGAGACACTGTGGCCAGTGACTTCATTAGACTGTGGTTCCCATAAACTCTGGTTCATCTCTCTAGTAAAAGAAGCAAGTCATTTATTTGACACCAAAAGACACCACGTTTTCCATTCTCCTAAAAGAACTTACTTTCCTTATGATTCAAAAGAGTTCCTTGGCAACCTCTATTCATCTATACTGGATCAGGGCACAGCACTTATTTTATGGAGCAGGGAAACAATGAGGATGGAGTGAGGATGCTTATTGAGGAGGTAGCTGAAAGCCAATCAAGCCTCTGTGAAAGCAGACTATAACTGCTCCATTGGCAGTCTCTCAAAGTCGTGATAAGTTTATTTTTTTTGCAAATGGTGTCAAAGTCACTATAAGTTCCACACTGACACTGATCAATGTTTTCTGAAAGGTGAAATTAATAATTAATTCAAAGAGAGATACTGAGACAGGTAGAGAAACAGAAAAGAAGATAACATAGAAGAGAAAGGGAGAGGATGGGGTGGATGAAGGGAAGAGATGAAGGAAAGGGAGGGGGTAGAAGAAAAAGTGAAGGGAGGCAAGGCAAGGTGAAATGAGGGGGAAGAAGGAAAGAAGGGGAGAACAGAGGAGAAGAAAGCTACTTACACAGCATCACAGCACCTGACTTTGTCATTAGATTTGATAATTAATGTAATGATCAGGCCTAACCCTGCTAGTCTTCAAAAATGGGCAAACTCTTTATCTCAGGTAGTGTAACTACAGTTAGAAAGGCTACTTAAAAAGTCCCTTTGAAAGTTACTGCCTTGGAATAAACCTTGGAGCTCTAATTTTATAGCTGAACCTGCAGCTTAGATGTTGTTGGGTTCATTTTGATAAAATTCATAGGATCCCATTATTCCAGTGCCTTTACTACGAAAGTCAGTGGAGGTCAAGGGAATCCAGTCACTTTGCTTAGCATCCTGTGTCCATCATCATTAAAGGTTAAGACTTTTAGAACCAAGGACAGCTCCCATTTCCCAAAGCAAAGATGGTCTATGACCTGAGGCTTAGCACAGCCATTTTAAATCATATATGGAATTCATTATGGAACAAAGCAAATGCTTTCTTCAACTGAGAGTTTTCAGCAATGAGTAAATGGTGTTACCCACATCCTTGTAATTTAAAAGATATTTCAAAACACCTACTGCACACACTTTATCACACATCCAACCACATCTGTTCTTTAAATCTTTATAAATGAGACATTGTTAAAATCAATTAAAATAATGATTATTTGTCAAAGATATACCCATAAGGATATTTCTACCTTGTGTTTCTACACTGGAAAATGCTGATTGAAGCAGTCATATGTTAAATGTTTCTTACCTTCAGCATAGTTTGATGGCCAAATTCTCTGAAATTCTTAAATGCAGAAATTTCTAGAGTCTGGGATTAAAAAGGATATATAGATATAGATAGATATAGATAGATATAGATATAGATGTAGATAGATATAGATATAGATATAGATGATATAGATAGATATGGATATGGATATGGATATAGATAGATATAGATATAGATATAGATAGATATACATAGATATAGATATAGATATAGATATAGATATAGATATAGATATAGATATAGATATAGATATAGATATAGATATAGATATAGATAGATATATACCCTGGGTGTAACATCATGGCCAGAAGTGCAACCAAGCAGAAGGAAGTCAGTCCTGCAGGGGTTGTCTTGGAAAGGGCTGCACCCCACCCCACCCCAACTGTTTCCCAGAGCTGTTTCCTGTAAGGGCGGGGTTTGAGGCAGGTACCCACCCTCAGAGCATGGAGGCATATCTTTATAGAGTGCGCCTCGCCAGCACAGCCAAGGGTGAACCTGAGTGGGGGTGGCTGAAAGGCTTAGAAAAGACAGACAAGAGAATGAAATCTGGGTCTCGGTGGGACACTGCTCCTCTGAGAGACAGTGATCACACCCACAGCCATGTCTTTATTTTATAGCAGATGCCACGAGGCAAAGTAAGGGCGTGACCAAGATGTTTACAACATTCTCCTGGATTTCAGTCCTACTCAACTGCATGCACGTGAACTCTATCAAGCCTACATCACTTAGGCACGTGGGGCCACCTGTTTGGACTATAGGTTCAAGCTTACAACTATAGTTGTTGGCTATAATTGTGCTGGGAGGGCCCTGCCCTCCAAGCTGGGACTTGCACATGGCAATGAGAGGACTATGCCCTCTCATCAGTCCAAGGTTTGAACCTGTCCAAAACACTGTAGCAGCTCCTCACAATAAAGTTTTAATACATTATATTAGAGGTTGTGGTGGTACTGTTTTACCCACAGCGTCTACAGGAATTGCTGCAAATTTACTTCTCAGTGGAAGAACCTTTCATTCCCAATATAAATGAACAATTCCATTAAATGAGACTTCAATTTCTAGATTCTATATAAACAGTGAAGTTGTTAAAACTATTAAAAAGGCCCAACTTCTCATTATTGATGAATGCATCATGGCATCCAGTCATGCTACAAATGCCATAGACAGATTACTAAGATAAATTATGAATTTGAATGTTGTATTTGGTGGGAAAGTTCTCCTTCCTGGAGGGGATTTTCGACAATGTCTCAGTATTGTACTACATGCTATGGGATCGGCCATAGTACAAACGAGTTTAAAGTACTGTAATGTTTGGGGATGTTTCAATAAATTGTCTCTTAAAACAAATATGAGATCAGAGGATTCTGCTTATAGTGAATAGTTAGTAAAATTTGGAGATGGCAAACTTGATAGCAGTTTTCATTTAGGAATGGATATTATTGAAATCCCCTGTGAAATGATTTGTAATGGATCTGTTATTAAAGCTACCTTTGGAAATAGTACATCTACAGATAATATTAAAAATATATCTAAACATGAAATTTTTTGTCCAAAAAAATGAGCACATTCAAAATTTAAATGAAGAAATTTTGGATATACTCAGAGATTTTCACACATATTTGAGTGATGATTCCATTGATTCAACAGATGATGCTGAAAAGGAAAATTTTGCCATCGAATTTCTTAATAGTATTACTCCTTCGGGAATGCCATGTCATAAATTAAAATTGAAAGTGGTGCAATTATCATGCTATTGAGAAATCTTAATAGTAAATGGTGTCTTTGTAATGGTACCAGATTTATTATCAAAAGATTACGACCTAACATTATCGAAGCTGAAGTGTTAACAGGGTCTGCAGAGGGAGAAGCTGTTCTGATTCCAAGAATTGATTTGTCCCTGTCTGACACTGGCCTCCCATTTAAATTAATTCGAAGACAGTTTCCCGTGATGCCAGCATTTGTGATGATTATTAATAAATCTCAAGGACAAACTCTAAACAGAGTAGGAATATTCCTACCTGAACCCATTTTCGCACATGGTCAGTTATATGTTGCTTTCTCTCGAGTTTGAAGAGCATGTGACGTTACAGTTAAAGTTCTAAATACTTCATCACAAGGGAAATTAGTCAAGCACTCTGAAAGTGTTTTAACTCTTAATGTGGTGTACAGGGAGATATTAGAATAAGTTTAATCACTTTATCAGTCATTGTTTGCATCACTGTTGTTTTTATATCATGTTTGTGTTGTTTTCATATCATGTTTTTGTCGTTTTTATATCATGCCTCTGTTGTTATATCCTTTTGTTACTGTTTATTTATTAACACATTGTTTGTGAGTAGTTTTTATCATGCACTAACAGGTGGCACGGGCCATTTTTGCTAATTTTTTGCGCAAATGGCAACGTTCAGTAAAATTATGATAACTTTAGTTTACGTATTTATACGTTACCCGCATTCTACCACTAGTCTATAATAAACGTATTAATACGTGTCCCGCGCTCTACTACCAGTCAACATAAAATGTATAAGTAAAACGTATAAATACGTTTCCCACATACAATGTGTTAATAAATTTATATATTATTTTCATATACATTTTACTAATTTCCTTTCCTCTCTCACACTTCTATTATAGAGAAAGGGCAAATAGCAATATTAAAATATCTCTGCTAATTAATTCCCTTTTAATGTGCAGGGTTACTAGTATATATATATATATATATATATATATATATATATATAGATATAGATATAGATATAGATAGATATATAGATATATCTATATCTATCTATATCTATATATCTATATATCTATATATCTATATATCTATATATCTATATATCTATATATCTATATCTATATCTATCTATCTATCTATATATATATATATATATATATATATATATATATATATATACTAGATACCCGGTGCACAAAAATTTGTGCACTGGCGGGGGGGTGTGTGTCCCTCAGCCCCACTTGTGCCCTCTCACAGTCTGGGACCCCTCGGGAGATAACAACCTGCTGGCTTAGGCCCGCTCCTGGGTGGCAGAGGGTAGGCCCAATCCCTAGGTGCCTGCCCCGCAGACCCTGGTCGGGCTCAGAGCAGGGCTGATTGGGGAGTTGGGGCACCGCCCCCTGTCATGCACAGAGCAGGGCCAATCAAGGAGTAGGGGAGCTCTCCCCTGTCACCCACAGAGCAGGGCAGATCCGGGGGTTGGGGAGATCCCCCCTGCCATGCACAGAACAGGGCAGATCAGGAAGTTGTGATGCCACCCTAAGTCTCGCTCAGGGTATGGCTGATTGGGGGGTTGGGGCGCCACCCCCTGTCACACTCAAGGCAGGGCCAATGGGGAGGTTGTGGCTCCACCCCGTAACACACAGAGCAGGGCCCCTGGGGGGGGGGGTGTTGGGGTGCCGCACCCTGTCACGAACAGAGCAGGGTGGATAGAGAGGTTGTGACCCTACCCTCTGTCACACACAGAGCCGCAGGGCAATCAGGGGGTTTGGGCGCTGCCCCCTATCATGCTGCTCCAGGGGCCAGGAGGCCTCCCGGCTCTGCTGATCCCAGTGCTGGGAGGCCTCGATGCTCCGCTTGACACCATGGCAGTGAGGCCTCGCGGCTCAGCTGATCCCGGGTTTGGGAGGCCTTGCAGCTCCACTGATCCCAGTGCTGGGAGGCATATTACCCTTTTACTATATAGGATAGAGGCTTGGGGCCGGCTGGTTTGCCCTGAAGGGTGTCCCAGATCAGGGTGGGGGTCCCGCTTGGGTGCCTGGCCATTCTGGATGAGGGGATGATGGCTGTTTGCAGCTGGTTACAGCCCCTTCAGGGTGGGGGTCCCCACTGGGATGCCTGGCCAGTCTGGGTGAGGGACTGAGGGCCGTTTTTAGGATGGCAGGTGACTGAAGCTCCCAACCTCTCTTTTATATCTTTTTTCTTTTTTATTCTGGGATTTATTTACCTTTTATGGCTGTCACTGGAGCTGAGAGCCATCTTTAGCTCTGAGGCTCAGCTCCAGCTCTGAGATCCCGGCTGACTGAAAGCAGGTTTCTGAGTTTTGTTTAGCTTCTATATTTGTAACAATGTTTCTTAGAGAGCAGCTGAGAGGCCAGCAGCAGCAGGCAGGGAACTTTGGAGTCCTCCATCACTGAAGCAAGCAAGCCTCATGTTAACTTCAAGCTGCCTGGCTGCCGGCCGCCATCTTGGCTGGCAGTTAATTTGCATATCGCCCTGATTAGCCAATGGGAAGGGTAGCAGATGTACGGCTAATTACCATGTTTCTCTTTTATTAGATAGGATGTTCTACTCAATATCAATTTTATAAATATTTACTGAAAATATATTATGTTACATGTCACCTATGAATAAGAATGTGTCCCATGGAAATGCTCCATTTGGCCCTCTTTGCCACCACACATCCCTAAGGTAGATTATTTATTTAAAAGAGACAAGTTAATCTCTAGTTATAGAAACCCAAGTATATGCATTATGTGAAAAAGAAGAACAAGAATCTTATATCGAGCATTCCACGTTGTGTGGTTAAAATTAAATGTTAAGATAGTTTCTTCACCAACAGACAGAAGAGAAGCTTCCTTGCCTGATTATTTGCAGTTCCCTCTCAGTTATAGACTAATTGTAGTGTGTTGCTAAGGACATCTGTAAACTGCCTATTTGGAGAATATAGGATATAATTATTAACCTCTGGTTAAAAATGGTCATGACCTTTCCCAAGCTCTTCCACACCACTGTCCACATGGTTCTTCCCTCCTTTCTTGTGCCATACCAGACACGAGGTGCCATCTGTTGGTTTCTGCCTATAACACATGAAGCCTCTTAAGAATCTGAGTATCATTTTAGGTCTTATCTTTAATGTTAAAAGCAGTAAATTCCAGATGGCAAGTGTTGTTTTTTTCCTTGAGATTATTTAAAGTTTGGGTAATTTTGTCATGAGTCACATTAAAAAAAGAACAAGTGATGTTGTACAGCACCTACTCAACATGAATATGTGCAAAGAACAGCTATCCACCCAGTCATCCATTCAGCAATGGAGGGAAGGATTTTGCTTTGCTTGTAAGGTGACAGATTTTAACGTGAGAGAATGTGTGTAGTTCAATATGTCCTGTAAGCACAATCAGAAAACATGTATAAAGATGCAGATGAAAAAAGAGCAACAAAATGTGCAGAATTATGCTAGATACTACACAGAACGGCTGGGTGAGGGGATCCATGTCAGGGAAAGGGCCAGAATCATTATGGCAATGAACATTTCACTCACAGAATAATTAATATTAAGAATTTGCCCTGGCTGGCATGGCTCGGTTGCTTAGGGATTCTCCTGTGTACCAGGAGTTGCTGGTTTGCAGGCTCAGTGCTGGCGGCAGCCTATTAATGTTGTGCTCTCACATGTATGTTTCTCCCTCTTTCCTTCATCTCTCTCTAAAAATCAATAAGCTATAGAAAAAGAATTTGTGTAAAGTTTTCATTTTTCTTTTTAGATGTTGATTTCAAAATTCTGGGATTAAAACTTACAGCTCCAACTAAACTATTGAAATTTAAGAAGCTGTGGTACTGCTTGTTACTTAAAATGAGGCCATTTTTTAAGCATCCTCAAAAAGCGTACTATTGCAGCAGAGGCCCAAGAAAAAGTTTTGGGTATTGCTAGAGCCCAAAAATGGAAGAGGTCACCTCAACTTTTAAACAGCTGTAGGAATTTCTTCCAAGTCATTTTACTCCATTGAGTCTCAAAAGGATCTAAACAGGTCTGAGTTGCTAATATTGATGATTCTTGGTAGCATTATATCATATAACATCTCTTTTTATGGGATTTTATTTGGAACACTCATAAAAGTATATGACTTTTAAAAGTATCTGCACCCCTGAACTCTGAAACTCACTTAAAATTACCCATGGATGATTCTTCATAGAGTCAACCTGTGTCTCAATTCCACTATTCACTTTAAAACATAGCATAGGACATGTATGTAGATAAATATAACTATTCAATATATTGAGCTGCTATCCTCAAAGCTAGAACCAGTGAATAATAAGTCAGAATAAGACAGAAACAAGTAATGGTAGTAAAAAAAGGTGCTTATGAAGTAGGTAGGCAAAACAAGTTACTTCTAATAAATAATGACATTAAACTATGTGTTCCCATGAATATTTCTCTGTTGAGGTAGAAGCATTAAAAAAATGGATCAGCTTCATTCATCATAAGACTAGATATTTATAAGGTTCTCAAAAGGATTTCTACCCTAAATTAATCACACATTAAATGGCTCATTAATATCACTATTAAATTTGCAGGTGAATTGCCTTAAAGCAAATATATCAAAGTGTCAATTAATAATAACTTCTTTGCTTTACAAAGGTTCAGGGTACCTTATTAGAGCCTTTCATTCATGACTTGAACTGAACATTGGTTGTGATTGTAGGAAAGTAGAAATAAATTCTTCCTCAAGAGAGTAAATCTAAGGGGGGAAGTCTCCAGGCATAAAGGAGAGGAATAAGCCAACCATACATGTGAGTAAAAGCTGAGTAAGGAGTTGAAAATAGGAGAACATGATGAAAACAGAAACAAAAAATTATCTTTCAAGTAACCAAGTGCTCGATTTCCAAAACAGCACCTGCTCCAAAGAGTGAATCTTCACTCAATTGCAATCCCCATCTCCTCCTAGCCTTAGCATAGCAGCATCTTAGGAAATATTATGCAAATGGGAAATTTCCAAGGGTAACAGGTGAAACATGGTGCATGGTAGGTTCCATCACAAACACTTTTCTCTTATTAATTCCTTCTGAAGGCTAAAATATTTCTCAAGACTTTTGTTATAAGCCTTTCTTTGTATTTTTACTTTCCTCTTCTCCATCATCTTTCCCAAAGAAGTACCCCAAGTTAGTTTTACCAGTCTAACAGGTAAATAATTCAAAATAGTATTGTTGATGTAAATTTTGAGTCACTTATCCTTCAAAAGATGGCACATATCTTGGGGACTCCAAAAGGTTTCAGGAGTGTTTCCCTAACTATTGATAGGATAATTATTACAATCTAAATGAGGGATTTATGAGTATGGCATTTTCTGGCTCATGTTACTACATGATATGCCAAGATGAGGGTTCACTCCTTTCTGTGGAAAAAAAAAAGGCTAAGGGAATTCTAGGAAGCTCAGATTAGCCAAAAAGCAAGACTAGTGTTGTGCATTTATTTCCTGGTTTCCACAGTAACTCTAGTCCAACACAGCCTGGTAAGGCTCCCATCCACTTCTGGAAGTCACTGTGCTTGATTAGACCTCAGAAAGTATCCTTTGAGAACACAATATGATAGAAATTTAGATTCGTTGATGAAAACAAAATGAAAATATTTGGATACATATGCTAATCATACCATCATTTTTCTACCTCATTGTATACCTTGAAATCAAGAGAAATTTATGAAGTCCTAAAGGATTCTAAGTATGTCTTCTCTCTGAGCAGAGAAAGAACCTTTACTAAAGGAAAAAGCAACAGTATCAACACTGAAAGCAACAATAGCAGATGCCAATTAACAGCAAAATCAGCAGAAAAAGTACCAGGAGTGTAGGTAACCACTATCAGTGAATCTTAACCAGGAATGACTTTGCAAAGTTTGATAGTATTTTTTTATTGTCAGAACTAGGGTTGTGGATTGGGAGGAGGGGCTGGGCAGCGGGGGAGGGGTTGCTACTGGCATCTAGTGGGGAAAGCCCAGGGATGCTGCTAAACACCCTATAATGCACAAGATAGCCATTTACAATGAAGAATTATTGGCCCACAATGCCAACTGTGCTGAGGTTGAGAACTCTGCCATAAAGGAACTGGAAATGGGAATGAGGCAATGATAAAAGGGCATGGAATAAAATACTGGTGTGAGTCATTGCTGCCAATTTTTAAAAAAGTCTTCCTTATGCCGAAACCGGTTTGGCTCAGTGGATAGAGCGTCGGCCTGCGGACTGAGGGGTCCCAGGTTCGATTCCGGTTGAGGGCATGTACCTGGGTTGCGGGCACATCCCCAGTAGGAGATGTGCAGGAGGCAGCTGATCGATGTTTCTCTCTCATCGATGTTTCTAACTCTCTATCTCTCTCCCTTCCTCTCTGTAAAACATCAATAAAATATATATATAAAAAAAGTCTTCCTTATCTGGGTTCTATAGACTTTTCAAATTTTTACTTTTCCCTGACTCTATGACTTTCCTTAGAAGCTTACTCCCAAATTTCTCACAGCCTTGTTAATAAAATAGCATCATGTTAAGGAATCTAAGGATGTCAGTACACTAGAGGGGAGGAGGTAAAAAGAAAAAAAAAAAAACGGTGAGATAGAGGGAAGAGTAAACATTCTTTTGAAGGAAAGGGTCAATGAGGAAGAATAGAAGAGAGACATCGGTAATACTTTCAACAATAAAAAAAGAGAATGGTCAGTAATATTTTGTTGTTATTGTTGTATCTTTACTTGTTTACCTTCCTTCCTGAACCTAAATCCAATTTTTAAAGTTTGATCTTTCAATGGTACAGCAATTTCAGAATGTCAATCTTAGTTTCAGTGAAGTAGACTATTAATATACTCCCCTTCCCCCAAAACAAACAAACAAACAAACAAACAATGAAATACGGCCTTTTACCATACTCAGTATTTTTTTTTTTAATTAAATCTTTATTGTTCAGATTATTACATTTGTTCCTCTTTTTTCCCCCCATAACTCCCCTCCTCCCAGTTCCCGCCCCACCCTCCGCCCTCACTCCCCACCCACTGTCCTCATCCATAGGTGCACGATTTTTGTCCAGTCTCTTCCCGAATCTCCCACACCCCTTTCCCCCCCAAGAATAGTCAGTCCATTCCCTTTCTATGTCCCTCATTCTATTATAATCACCAGTTCATTCTGTTCATCGGATTATTTATTCACTTGATTCTTAGATTCACTTGTTGATAGATGCATATTTGTTGTTCATAATTTGTATCTTTACCTTTTTCTTCCTCTTCCTCTTCTTAAAGGATACCTTTCAGCATTTCATATAATCCTGGTTTGGTGGTGATGAACTCCTTTAGCTTTTCCTTATCTGTGAAGCTCTTTATCTGACCTTCAATTCTGAATGATAGCTTTGCTGGATAAAGTAATCTTGGTTGTAGGTTCTTGGTATTCATCACTTTGAATATTTCTTGCCATTCCCTTCTGGCCTGCAAAGTTTCTGTTGAGAAATCAGCTGACAGTCGTATGGGTATTCCCTTGTAGGTAACTGAGTTTCTTTCTCTTGCTGTTTTTAAGATTCTCTCTTTATCTTTTGCTCTTGGCATTTTAATGATGATGTGTCTTGGTGTGGTCCTCTTTGGATTCCTTTTGTTTGGGGTTCTCCGCGCTTCTTGGACCTGTAAGTCCATTTCTTTCACCAGGTGAGGGAAGTTTTCTGTCATTATTTCTTCAAATAGGTTTTCAATATCTTGCTCTCTCTCATCTTCTGGCACCCCTATAATTCTGATGTTGGTACGCCTGAAGCTGTCCCAGAGGCTCCTTACACTATCCTCGCATTTTTGGATTCTTTTTTCATTTTGCTTTTCCGGTTGGGTGTTTTTTGCTTCCTCGCATTTCAAGTCATTGACTTGATTCTTGCGCTCCTCTGTTCTGCTGTCAGGAGTCTGTATAATATTCTTTATTTCAGTCAGTGTATGCTTAATTTCTAGTTGGTTCCCCAATATAACATCGAGGGTCTCATTAGTTTTCTTGTAGATCTCATTAAGTTTATCGGCGGCTTCTAAACAGTTCTTGAGAGACCTTAAAAGTGTGGTTCTGAACTCTAGATCTTCCATTGACAATTTTGTCCTGTTTCTTTGTCTCCGCATTTTGTTATGCTTCCTTGGTGCACCCCCTAGTGGTCTTTGTTCGCAGTCTTATAAATCTTGATTGTTGTAGCTAATTCCAGGGAGGGTTTGACCTCCAGGCCAAGTGGCTATGAGAATCAGCTGTGTCTGCAGTGAGAGAACTTCTGTCCTCTAGGGAGGTGCTAATCTGGCGTTTGCCTGAGGCTATCCGGCAAATGCCTGTGTGCAGGGCTTGGGCGGGGCGGGTCGCACAGGATCAACAGGGTGGGCCGGAGAGAGCAGTTATGGCCGCTCTCAGTCCTGTCCCCAGGGGCTCTGCCTCTCTGAGTCCCAGCACCCGCTGCAAAGCTCGGAGAGAAAGCTGCACTCGCTCTGACTGAAACCAGACAGTCGCACTTCTCCCTTTTGAGTCTGGGTCCCTAAAGACTCGCCCGGATCTGGAGCTCAGAGTCTGCGACTCCCTCCCGATTGAAAACGCCAACCGCGCCCTCCGCCGCCAGCCCGCTCCGCGCGCGCACTCCGCACCTCAGAATTTGACTTCAGCACTGCGCCTCCTCTGAGTGTCCGTATGCGTTTCTCTTTCCTCCTAGTTGTAGGACTTCCACTCAGCCAGCTTTCCAGTGGTTTTGGGTGATGTCCGTTCCGTCTTTTAGTTTCACTTTTGAAGTAGTTGTTCAAAGCAGCAAACTCAGGCGTTAACCTATGCCGCCATCTTGGTTCTCCTGTCCATACTCAGTATTGTTTCTTTAAATCAGTAAAATTATTTTAGGAAAGGTTAAGATTATAGGCTCTAGAATCAGATTGTCTGATTCTAGCTATGTGGTCAGGCAAATGAATAAATTCCCTGTAAGTCTTAGTTTCTACATCTGTAAGATGGATACTGTAATAGCATTTACTTTACAGAGCTGTTATGAGCCCTGAATTAGAATATCTATATAAAGCATTGCCACTGGGATCTGACTAAGTAATCATTTAATAGTTTTTTTTTTATTGTGTTTGTAATTTTTTTTTTATAGTAAAGAATTTCCCTTAAAGAAATAAAGTCCTTTATTCTCTTAATAAAGAAATGAGGCAAGAAAGAGATTTTTAAATAAAAAGACAATATAACTTCACAGCAATATAGTTCACATTACTGAAAACATTCATCAGAATAAATGAATAACCAAATGTTCGTGACTACTATGCTTGATATGTTGAAATATTTGAAGTCATAATGAAGAAAATACTAAATCGCACCAATTTTCTTTCTATTCCTATTTTCTCATAGAGAAAATTGGTGCTTACAGGGCATTAAAAGTTTTTTAAGACTTTCATATTCTTTGATTTTTAAATAAGGAGATAGTAGGCCTTGACTTTTAGCAGGCTACAATATACAGCTAATGTATGATATATTTTTTTATTGCTTTATTATCTTTTATTTATGAGAGTGATACTGACTTTCAATTTACCTTAGGGTTATATATACATTTTGCTTTTCAAATAAATGTATCTTTTTGAGTAAAAGAAGTAAACTTAATGAACACTATCTTATATAATAACAGCCTAATACACAAATTGTCCCTGACGGGGAGTTTGACTGGGAGTTCAATCAGGGGGCAGGGCCAGCCAGCCAACTGTCCACAGCCCCGCCCCCTGGCTGGCCTGGCCCTGATTGGCCCTATCGGGGTGGGCCGGCTGGACCCCACCCGTGCATGAATTCATGCACCAGGCCTCTAGTTAAATAAATAATAGTGCAAAGGATAAGTGGATGACCACTTTTCATGGCTCATGTTTGCATGAGTGCTCAAATCACATTAATTTCATGAGTTTTTATATAGCCTATATTTTGTCTGTCATTTTGCTTAATATTTTACCAAATAATACAGTAAAGCTTTATAATAATCAAAAGCCAAATATATTTAAGGTTTGGAAGTGCTTTTTGATGGTTCCTAACATTCCAAAACACAGATTTTCAGATTTATATTCTCCAGTTTGAGGTGGATGCTCACTAGAGAGGAAGCAAGGGTCAAGAGTGAAGAAGGGATGCTCCATGTGACACCAATATTTTGTGATGAGGAGGAAAAAAGCCCAGAACTTGACAATGAATAGGATGCCACAACATCTTGAATGAAAGGTAACCTATGCAGTGGCCTCTCAATTTTTTTTTACTCACAAGAAATCCACAGGAGAATATAAAGGAAAAATGAAATGTGCTCAGAAATTTAACATTCTAAAGGTTTTAGGCTGGTCTGCTGATTGGTCAAAGGATGAAGATTCCATTTTATAAGATGCATATATTAAGCTCATTTTGATCACATTTCATAATCATCACAATAGTAACCATAATACTATGAATTAATTTAATGATAAAACATAGTCTATTTATGTTGCACTTTTTAATGTTTACAGTGCTTTTGCTTTCATTACCTCTTCAGATCATCAGAAGGTCTCATGACATAGGCAGGGAAGGTATGATGGCAATTTTACAGATTAGAAAACTGCATTGTAGATAGGTTTAATGAGGTCCAGAGAGGCCAAGCCACATATAAAAACACCTCCAGTGGCCTGGCAGGTCTCGTAAATGTGTGGATAAGCTCACCATAATAAAACACAGAGTGATGGAGCCTGAGGCAAAACTTGAATCATATGACCCCCATGAAAACCACATAATTTTCAATGATTACAAAAACATGTTTGGCCCTAACTGGTTTAGCTCAGTGGATAGACCGTCGGCCTGTGGACTGAAAGGTCCCAGGTTTGATTCCGGTCAAGAGTATGTACCTTGATTGCAGGCGCATCCCCAGTAGGAGGTGTGCAGGAAGCAACAGATTGATGTTTCTCTCTCATCAATATTTCTAACTCTCTATCTTTCTCTCTTCCTCTCTGTAAAAAATCAATAAAATATATTTATAAAAGAACATGTTGCAAACTGATGAACAGAAACAGATCCAGAGATAGAGAATCATTGATCAGAATGTCAAATCTCAGAGGGAAGGTAGGGGAGGGTGGGGGGTAAGGGGGAAGATCAACTAAAGGACTTGTATACATGCATATAAGCCTAACCAATGGACACAGACAACAGGGGGGGGGGGAGGGCATGAGTGGTGTGGTGGGGGACAATGGGGCGATAAGGACACATGTAATACCTTAATCAATAAAGAAAAAAAGAAAAAAAAACATTAAAAAAAAACATGTTACAAACAGGACATGTTGGGGGGCAGATTTCACTCCTCTGGTAGTCAGTGAAATTGGGGCTAGTCTCCTGACTCTGTCACTTCAACCAAATACTTACAGAAACTTTTTTTCTCTCATGCAATCCCTGTCCTCTAAGTATTTACATTCTAGTTGGGCATTGACAATGTGGCTATAATGTATGGTTTTGCAGACTATGCCTTGCACACCACTAGAAGAGACATTCACATTCCAAATGAATTGAGTTATGTAGCACACAAATGTACAACTGTCTCTAAACCATCCTGGTTTATAGGCATAAAAGAAAATAGGGAATAATCAAGTGAAGTTAGAGGTATAGGAGAGTACCAAGTGCTAGAGAGTCAAATGGGAAAGACTTGCCAGTTCATTGGTGATCCCCATGGTCTTTACATAACGGTGCCCCTGCCTGACCACAGTCCCCTACAGAGAGCCCCAGGCAATGCAATCAGTGCCATTCTGACTTTATTTGTGAGGTTGCTCTTCCTCCAAATCTGGATTTTCAGGTTCACAGAGATTTTGGCATTGCATTTTCTCTTCAGGGTTCCTACCAAATGTAAGTGTCTGCATTTCAAACACAAGATAAACTAAGAGATGCAGTGGAAGAATGTAGGAGGGGTGGGGCAATCTCCGATAAGTGAGCAATGAGCAGTTTGTTATGATCTCCTTAAGAAGGACAACTGAAGAAGAAGGCTGCCAATGGAAAACATTAGAGACCTTCAGCTGCAAGCTTCATCTCCTCAGAGGTTCTCTCACAACCGAAGAATCAGTGATCAGTAAACTGGGATTAGATTTTCCTTGTGATAACGTTTCAGTGAAGAGATTTAGTTACTTCATTTGAAAGTTTCCAAGACAGGGATCTCATTGACATATTATTAAGCATTTACAAAATAGTGCAATGGGTAGGCAGAATGCAAAGTTAAGCATTTTCTGCTCTGGCTGCCTGGAAAATTCTCTCTCTCTCTCTCTCTCTCTCTCTCTCTCTCTCTCTCTCTCTCTCTCAACAACAATTAGCTTTTAAGCCTTCTGCTTGGAAGTGGCCTTTCTTAAACACATATATCATTTTATGTATAAATTTGTCATTCTTTTTATTTTCTAATAAAGGAAGATCATCAAAGGTATATTTCAAAAATCTTTTGAAGAAGATGGAGAGATGGTTGCGTTTAAATAGCTTTAGGTTGATACACCAGGTTAGGGTGTGACAAGCTGGCTGTTAGCCACATGTCAGTGAGTTAATTAGTTTGTAATAAGATACATTTTTCTGGCGAATTAAAACTGTGCCCTAGGAGCTCATTCTCCACCTCCTTGCCAATCCTTCCGAAATTAGGAAAGGTTTCCTATCAGAGCAGTAATCAGTTGATGTCTCAATCTCATTGCCTTGTGAACCCCTGATTTTTAGGTCTGATGTGGCATCGGGCATTGGAAAATCACCTAGGAGTGGTCAAGAGTGAAATGTAAGCCCAAAGGTATAACTTCACAGTATTCTACCTCCCCTTACTTATGGCATTGACATTGCACTTTTATGTGAAACTTCCCACCATTGCCTCTTCCCCACATACATGTAAAGTTGCATGGGCTCCTGTATTAGGAAAAGTACCTAGTGTATGTTACCACAGATTGCTAGGAAGTCCAAGCTAATTCAAAACAATCACACAATGATGAAGTCTGCTGCTTCCATTTGCTTACCAAATGAAGAGTGTGAGATTTTGACAGTAAAAATAACAAGCTAATGAGATTCAAGAGAGTTGTTACTGGTCTTCAACTGGTTGGTTACACATACAATTCAGAAATGTTCTCCTTTCTGTCCTCCAAGTGCTTGGGACAGCAAGTGATTGTCGAGTAAAGAAGGAAACAAGAAAGAACAACATGTCTGTAGAAAATGTCTTCGAAATAGCAAGTGGTTCATAGTTGAAAATAGACCCAAATGCAAAATGTGAAAAAATAAAGTGGCTAGAGAAAAAAAATGGGGATGAAATATGCCTAATTATTACCAGTCATTTCAAGAAGATTGGACTAATTACTTCTTTTTTTTATCTTTCCTTTATTTCCTATTTTAAAAAATATATAATGAGAACATGCTACTTTTATAGTAGTAAAACATAAAGCAATACATTTGAACATCAAGTAAAGGGCATTACCTCTCAAGAGTTGCAAATGAGAAAAGTAATGTTGTGTACATTCATTGACAACACAGTGGAGGGACTTAGGTTGAGTCTGTGCACTCTGGACCAGTTTCCTCATCAACCAAGAGACTGATTACATGTTTGTTGTGGTTGGATCTATCTTGAAGGATCTCACAGATATTGTAAGTGAGATTTCCATCTATCAGAAGCTGGCTTCCAGGAGGTCCTGCCTTTTAGGGCTCCTAATTTGAGCTGGCCACTGGTTAGATGCTTTCTTTTGTTTTAGGGTCATAACCAATGCACCTGGCTCCCAAAATAGCACCAAGTCCTGTGTGGATCACAGAACTGAAGTGAGAGACTCACGTCTGTCCTGGCACTTACCCCCAAGAATGTTCCTTACAGGAAATTGTGAACAGTGACAAGGCATGGACTTAAGTAGGTATACAATAGTTGTTATCCTAACCGGGACTTTTATAGCACCCTCCAGAGAAAAAGTGGTATCACTCATAGAGTGATACAGGCTTAACAGTCTGATACCTTTAGTTGAAGATAACTCAGATACTGACACCAATAAATCAGGCCCCAGTTCACCTCAATTTGATGTGATATTTTCATAAGTACATATATTCTGTTAATAGTAAAGTTTCATATTGTATAAGTGATTCATTTGCCTTATTGTATTTAATGAGGTTGTAATTTCCTTTACTATTATTTTTTTTCTTTAATTATGTTAATGACCTCCTCATCTGCCTACCTTTCCCATTTTCAACCCGTAGTAGTAGGAAGGGTCTAGGCAGGGGAGGAATCCGCTTAGGAAGCTGTCTATCTGGGAAATTATTTATGCGAAATCAAAAGGACTTCAATTCTTATAGTAAATAAAGAGGAGGTGACAGACATCTGGATAGCAAAGGTGCCTTTCTCCTTGAGCCCATCCCTGGTCACATCAGAAAGGATGCCACAGTTGCTATCTCCTGAAGATGGACAATGAGAAACATTTGAGACAAAACCATACATTCCTCTGCTTCTGAACACCTCTGGGCAACTTTGGAGGAGTCTTGTTTGAAAGATATTCATTAACCAACTAATAAAAGAGGGAAGATTCAGAACAATGAGTCTTCACAAGAAACCAGGTTCATAAGGCATAGAGGCATATTTCATCCTGTCTGACACTGGGCACAATGCAATAGGACACAGTGGAAAGGAGGCTTTCCCAAGCTCTCCCCAGTGACAATCTCTGTAACCTTCAGGACACAGCTGCCACCTCCTGCAAGTGACACTGAATGCAGTCATTTGACTATTACAATGTCCCTCATTTGTCAACAGAAAAGCTGCTAAATTGCTGCTTTGAACAAATTTACATAGAAATTACCACCGATGATACTCAGCAAACAAGAAGGGAATTACAACAGAGAGGAGCATCAGCATCTCACTGGGCTCCCCCTGGAGCTGCTGGCTGCTGAGCAGAACAGTGCTGTGGGTTACAGGGAAGTGAGGAGAGACTGGGACAGGCAAACAGGAAGGTCAGTCAGAGCTTTGGCTCCAGGCTCCCACCCTCTTACACCCCTGGAGACATGTTTCACATCTGACTTGCTAACACATTGGCCCTTCCCTAGCTTTAGCTCCCTTATCCCCCTCATACATTTTCCTGCATTTCCTCAACCCACATAATGGAAGAGGCTCTGCACTCCATGGCCAAAGGTCAATTGCTCAGTTGTCTCTGCTCCCCTCAGTCTGGGCAGTGGCTGGCGCTCACTGTGTTCAACTTGCAGCCATGGTCGTCAACTGTGTTGAGAGGAAACCTCCCCAGAGCTCCTAAGGGATGGGGTGCCTCTCTTCCTTCCTCTGCAAAAGTTCTTCTGCTCTCTTTCCTGGCATCCAACTGCATTCCCTGGGTTCACATAGGCCTTTCTTTCCTGAAGCTTTTGTCCAAGGAGATGGCCCTTGCTTTGCTGTTCTGAATTTCTCTCTCCTTCCCGTATTAGACTGCAGCCTCCATTTACCCAGAAGCCCACTCAGTTTGTAAGCCCACTCCCTTCTCCAGGTTCTTCAAGGCCTATCCTCCAAAGCCTTCCACCCCATGCTTGTCACCCAGGTCTACTCCTCCCAGCTCCACACTCCAGGTAAGTAAAGTCCTTTCCTTCTCATATTATCATATCAGACATTATAACGCTAAATAGAATTAATCTATAGTAAAACTGAATGCCCATACCACTCCCATATCTCTGGATTTGTCATGCAGTTCCCCATGATGAGAACACCCTCTCCTTCACCCCCACATACATCAAAGTCCTGATCAGTCTTCCAGAGCCATGCCAATCTTTCCCCCTGTGTGGATCTGGACTCCAACATTATAAGGAAGGGCCATAGTTTGTAATTTTGTAACTTTCTGCAGTGGTTAAGAGCAGGCTCTGGAGCTCAACTGCCTGGGTTCAAGTCTTGAATCTACCACCTATTATCTGTGAGACAATAGGTGAGTAACTTGATTTCTCTGAGTCGAAGTTTCTTCATCAGCCAAAATGGGGATAGTCAGTACTTACCTTACAAGGCTATGAGGATTACACAAAATAATGCTTGTAAATAATTACCACCATAAAAACCCAATAAGGTTTGAATGTAATTGTTACTTTGTATTGCAAATAGCACCTAGTTTAATGCTAGACACATATGAGAAAGTAAATATTTGTTTGATTGAATTCACACACACACACACACACACACACACACACACACAGGCAGAGAATAATTCCCAGAAATGACCTGACAAATTCCTAATTTCCTTAAATCAAAAAGAACTCCTCTGTAAAATGAGAATATAGCACAAAGGGTCACAGCTCATATCTGAATAGGTAACATAAAAGAACATCTCTTGTAAACTGTAAAGCATTCTAGAAAAGTGAGACTTGTGCCTGCACCCAAAACCCGTTAGTTGCACCTGGTGAGTTCCGTCCCATGTGAGAGCTGCAAGGTTGATGTGAGACAAATGAGGCCTCTTGTTGTGGAAAGAACACAGGCTTTAAAGGCATGAAGAGCTGGCTTGCGATGGCACAGCAATCATTTATTAGCTGTGTGACCTCCCTCCAATAATTGCCTGGGCCTCAATGTCCTTATCAGTAATATTTGGGAAAGCCCTCACTAGTTTATTGAGATGCCTAGAGCCACTTACATATAAATAAGTCTTAGCTGGATGCCCCTCACCCTCCTGCCACATGCTTTCAAGAGAAAGTTTGCGAGTGCAAAACAGAATGAGACACATTAATGCTTAATTACAGAGCAACAAACATGCACATGCAAAGGTGATACTAATACCAAAAGAGTTCTGTTTTAATTTCTTCTTATTGCAAGGAACACTGAAAAATTATTTGAGAGTTGCCCTTTACAAGATAAGAGAAGCATGGGCAAATTGAACAAGTACCATAGTACAAATGCAAAGGTAAATATATTACATTTTTCTTGTGCAGAAGCCTGTCTGGCTTTTTCTAGAATCATTTGAGGCCAGTTTCATAAAAACAATTTAGCATGTAAATGTGTCCCTATAGGCACTAATATGGTCTATTAAAAACTTCACAGGATTATGTTGGAATCACAGCATTTATAACATTCTGTCACTTCAGGGGTGAAAAATAGCACTGTTACTATTTCATCAGTTCTGAGTATCAACAATGGATTAGGGATTGTAGGACCAAATAGGATATGAATTTTGGTCTCTGATGCTGAAGTTAGGCCTGAGGTCTTTCAATAAATAGTTTAAAGTTAAAAAGGAACAAAGAAAGGTCATTTTTAAATGGCCCAAGGGAAATTTTGCTAAGAGATCCAAAGATACAAAACTGCATTTATACCCTTTACCCAAATAACCACATATGAATCAAGACTTTGTAGAGATTAAGGTACATGGCTACCTTATGTATCTCAATGACGGTACTAAGCATGCACAAAATACTCAGGAGAACTCTAAAACCCTGCCTCTTGATGAGCAGAGAGGACTTTCAATTTAAATGATTCATCTAAAAAGAGTCTCCCACACAGGAAATTGCATGAGACTTAATTCATTTACCTAAAAAGGATAAAGGATTGACTCAAGCCAAGGAGAATTCAAACATCAATTCTCCAGGCTGTATGACAGAAATTTCTAATAACCTAATTTTTATATCATAAGTCCATTAACTCTTGCTAAGATTTTTCAAAAGAAACGAAGAAAGAGAAGAGAAAGGGAAGGGAAGGGATGAGACGAGATGGCAAAGGAAGGAAAGAAGGAAGGGAGGAAGGAAGGAAGGAAGGAAGGAAGGAAGGAAGGAAGGAAGGAAGGAAGGAAGGAAGGAAAGAAAGAAGAGAGGGAGGGAGGAAGGGTTATGAAGAGAAGAGGAAGGGAAAAAGAAAGAAAACAAACATTGATGGAGATAACTATATTCTTAGCTGAGGAGAAAAGTGGTCATCAGAACTAAAAAAAGACCATTTCAGTAAAAAAGCTTTAATTACTTTGTACCTTAACAAATTCTTTAGTGGCTGGTACTCAAATACTTTTGCACCAGAAGTGGTCTCATAGCAAGAGCTACCTGGATGGCAAGGATGATGGTCTGGAGCTGCATGGGAGATGAAGACTATATTGGCAGACATCTTATTTTCAATAAGACTTTTGAAACTTCTAGAGGACTTGGAGAGATACTCCAGGAGTGCTTTAAGTTAAAGAAGTGCATTTGTCACGTGTTTACTCCCATTTAAGGAGCTACATGTCTGACTTAATTATTAAATAGGAACTCGCCTGCCATTAAAGTCCAGAGTTGCACTGAAAACCATTAGCATGACAGTCAAACTCAACACCTCTGGGAGCTGGAAAGCTGACAAATGTGTGAATTAGGCCAGGTTTATAGAATAGGGTGAGGGGGGTTTTGAAATGGAAAGGGCATGCCCAATGTAATGTCATTTAAATATTGCCCAAACATAGTTTCAGGGCTAGATTTTGCCCCAGGAGACGACAGTTTGAAATTTCTGCAAAAAGAAATGAGTCCAATTTTTATCAGCTGAAAAGGTGGGTGTCTCATAATAGAGGCATCTTGGGGGCTCCTCCTAAATGATGAGGCAATGCTTTCTACCACCAGAAGCATTGGGTAACCATTACTCCACCTTTGTCCCTTGCTTCTACCTTTACGACTTCATTTTCTTTCAACATAGAAAACACCAAACCATTGTGATAGTTAAGGACTTACCCAGAAAATGAAAAGTGGCTGGTTACCCTTCAACTGGAGGAATATACATTTTAATAGACACACAACTGCACACAGAAAAATGTGCATGAGTCTTCCCACACCAATATTTAGTTAATATAAATAATCATGTAGGGAGGAAAAAATACTACTCTTTGAAAGGTAATAAAAATCTTGGCATCAAATATCTCTAAAATTGCAGAAAATCTCCCTGTAAAAAGGGAGCAAAGCCAATCATGACTGCTCTAGGCTTCTAGATCTTAAAGCAATCAGCCAGCTAATATTTATTCTACAATACAGACAAAAGTCTACCTTCTGTCAAAAGGAAAAGAATGAATTGTTTTCCCATAATGGTGTTTTCTTTTCAATCAATTTCCCTTCAAGCTTGATTTAAGAAGGTACCATGTCAGAACCTTAGGCTGGTGGATGAAATCTGGGACAGTTCCCCATCAAAGGTGAAAATTATGAGAGGTAAACCTGCAGAGTTCAATCTAGATGCTGCAATGCTCCCTCCTCCTTCCCATTCACTCACTCTCTTTTTCTTTCTTGTCAACTAGAGGTGCTTGCAGCACTGGAAAAAAAGTTCACAGGAACCAAAATAAAAAGACTGAGATAAACCAAAGAATTGAAACAGAGACAAGAGAATCCTCTAAGTATATTTTCTCCTCTCACAAGTATATTTAAATTCAATCTAACTCATCAAATATGAGTTCTAACTAGTGTCAGGCACTGAGGTGCTGGATATTTAAAAGATGAATGCATATACTTGATCGCCTTTGCCCTCAAGAATCTTTCAGTCTAGTATGATAAAGAAACTGCTAAAATACACTGTGCAGGACTATTATAACTACTTTTGTTTGTTTGTTTGTTTTGTTAATCCTCACCTGAGGATATTTTTCCATTGATCTTTTAAAGAGAGTGAAAGAGGGAGAAAAAGACAGAGAAAAACACTGATGTGAGAGAAACACATCAATTGGTTGCCTCCTGCACACATCCGAACCATGGCCTGGGCCAGGGAAGAGCCTGCAACCAATGTATGTGCCCTTGATTGGAATAAAACCCAGTACCCTTTGGTCAGCAGGCTGACCAAAAACTGGCTAGGGTATAACTATTTGTATATGACATATTACTGGAACAAAAATGGCATATGAATAGATAGTATTTTCAGAATTAAATTTAATCTATTGAAAAAAGAAACCTAATACACGTCTTTCAGTTTTGAGTGTGGTTATTCATCCATCTATCTAAGCTACTCTTCTGTCTCCTCCATTTCACTTGTTCTGTATATTTCATCAGGGACTAAACTCTGCTGAGGACCCACAACATTTTCCTGGCATTTGTTCCCTCTTACTCACTTCCATGGCCACTCCATTAGTCTCATCCTCCTCTTTTCTTTCCTGAAATTGTGCAATAGTTTGACTGTGATCTCATCCATGGGCATTCTCCAATTACATTGCTTCCACTGTTATCTTTCTAAATCACATGAGTGGTCCTGGCATAGTTCTTCCTAAAAACATCTACTGCAGCCCAGATGCTGCCAAATCACCTTAAAACTCCTTGACCTAGAATGCAAGGCACTTCACAGCTGGACAACAATCACTTTGGCCACCAACCCAGTGGATTGCTCACTGTTTCTTGTACCTTAACACCTTTACTCAAATGGCACCCTCATTCTAAAAGGGGTAACCCTACTTATCCCTTCTCCACTGGAAAAATGTCTATGCATCATGTAATACCTAATTCAAATGACACCCCCACCCCCCAAGGGCATTCCCTGAACTCCCAGGAAGAATTTCTTTGCCTCCTCATTTGTGTTCACATAGTACTTTATATGTACTTTATCATATGATGCTATGGATATTTTAATTGCTGATGTTCTCAATAGATGATATTGGCTGAAAATTAAGTCAAGAGCAATTATTTTGTTTTTGAAACTTTCATATGATTGCACTTAATAGAATGTACTGATTATAAACAGCAGTTTGAGGCCACCAATAGAGGTTATTTAGAACTACATTTTGGTTTTCATTCCAGGTAAAATGTATTTAAAATTTTTAAATAAACATATGCCATTTAAAATAAGGAATGAGTTTATAACCATGGAGAGGATACAAGAGAGAACTGATGTCTTCTTTATTTTCCAGGCATTTTTAGAAATGGCAGTAAATAACAGCATGGTTTTCTTTTCTAAAACTAGCTGTTAAGGTAGAAATAAAGGAAAGAAAGTGTCAACTATCAACTTTTTCTTGTATTCCTATATATTTTCCATAGATGTGGCTTCTTTCAGAAAAAACAAAAACAAAAAAAAAAACACTCCGAACATCTCACTATTTTAAAATTTTGGTGTTGCAGAACAAGCCTAGCCTTAAAGGTTGTAGTTCCTAGTTCTCAGTTCAAATACTATTCACTAATCCTGATACCTAAGACAGGTCAGGTAACCTCCATTAGTCTCAGTTTTCTTTTAATAAAGTGGGAATTAAATTATTTGCCTGAAAACATCAAAGGGTTGTGGAAAGGATCAAAATGTAGTAACTATGATAGCTCACATTTATTAAGAACCCACAAGGAGCCAGACACAGTGGTAAGTGCATTTTATACATAATCTCACTTAGTCACATTAAGTGAGAAAGGTAGGCAACAGCAAGAAGGGAACTAGGGAACAGTTACTGATAAAAGAGTAAGATGGAGAAGGAAAGGCTCTTGGGAAAAGTAGGTATAATCTACTTCCAAATCAATAGAGAGAGCTTGACTCTTTTTGGATCTGGAGAATTCCACCAGTGGGATGAACTCTGCTGTCATATTGCTCATCATTTGATTTGGCCTACCCCATGGAGAAAAAATAGTCTATATGCAATAAAGGTGAAAAATATGCCTGTTACATTTGCTAAAAAGTAAGTTTGCTATATCATATACAATTTGCTGATATTCTTCTACAACTCAATAGTTCTCTTAGTGTAATGCATTTATATTTTTAACTATGTGCATAAATAGATAAACATATACACATATTATATAAAATGTATAAAACCTGGTGTGTGTGTGTGTGTGTGTGTGTGTGTGTGTGTGTTTATTTGTCTGTGGGTTTGTATTTTTGTATTTTCAATTCAGGACACATAAGAACACACCTGCTAAATGCTCAGCACTGAGGATAAGTCCAGGCCTTCTAGAAATGGCAGTAAATAACAGCATGGTTTCTTTTCTAAAACTAGCTGTCAAGGTAGATATAAAGGAGAGAAAGAGTCAACTATCGACTTTTTCTTGTATTCCTATATATCTTCCATAGATGTGGCTTCTTTTAGTGTGGTAGTTTTTTATGTAACTCGTGCTCACATTGCTTTTTTTTTTGGACAACACACCAATCCGAAAGATCATTTAGTTTCATACACACACCCAGAAACACACACACACACACACACACACACACACGTGGTTACAACATGGCATCCTTATGGCTATAGAGAATTATTATCCACTCATCTTCAGGAGTTAACAGGAGTGACCTCACATCAAGAATGTCTCCAGTGGCTACAACTATTCTCACCGCATTTGAGGACATTCTGGCTGGGTAAGGAGGCAAACAGCATACATCCCAACTGCTCACAAAAGGCATGGAATAAACTTAACTAAGGAGGTAAAAGACATATACATGGAAAATTACAGGACACTGAAAAAAGAGGTAGAGGAAGACATAAACAGGTGGAAGAACACACCGTGTTCATGGATTGGAGAATCAACATCATTAAAATGTCCATATTACCCAAAGCAATCTATAGATTCAATGCACTCCCCATTAAAATACCAATGTCATATTTCACAGACCTAGAAGAAACTTTCCAAAAATTCATCTGGAATAAAAAAAAGACCTTGAATAGCTTCAGCAATCCTGAGAAAGAAGAACAAAGTAGTTGGGATCTCAATACCAAATATCAAGTTATACTACAAAGCCACTATTCTCAAAACAGCCTGGTACTGGTGTAAGAACAGACATATAGATCAATGGAATAGAATAGAGAACCCAGAAATCGACCCAAACCACTATGCTCAATTAATATTTGACAAAGGAGGCATGAACATACAATGGAGTCAAGACAGTCTCTTCAATAAATGGTATTGGGAAAACTGGACAGATACATGCAAAAAAAATGAAACTAGACCACCAACTTATACCATAAACAAAAATAAACTCAAAACATAAGACAGGAAACCATAAAAATACTAGAGGAATCCACAGGCATCAAAATCTCAGACATATGCCAAAGCAATTTCTTCACTGATACCACTCCTAAGACAATGGAAACTCAAGAGAAAATAAACAAATGGGACTACATCAAAATAAAAAGCTTTTGCACAGCAAAAGAAACCATCGACAAAACAACAAGAAATCCCACTGCATGGGAGAACATATTTGCCAATGTTATCACAGATAAGAAGGGTTTAATCTCCAACATTTATAGGGAATTCATACAACTTAACAAAAGGAAGATAAACAATCCAATCAAAAAATGGGCAACAGACCTAAATAGATACTTTTCAAAAGAAGACAGAAGGAAGGCCAAGAGACATATGAAAACATGCTCAAAGTCACTAATTATCAAAGAGATGCAAATCAAAATGACTATGCGGTACCATCTCACACCTGTCAGAATGGCTATCATCAACAAATCAACAAACAACAAATGCTGGCATGGATTCAGAAAAAAAGGAACCCTCATGCACTGCTGGTGGGAATTCAGACTGGTGCAGCCACTGTGGAGAACAGTAAGAAGTTTCCTCAAAAAACTAAAAATGGAACTCCCATTTGACCCAGTGATCCCACTTCTAGGAATATATCCCAAGAAACTAGAAACACCAATCAGAAAGGATATAAGCTCCCCTATGTTCATAGCGGCACAATTTACCATAGCTAAGATTTGGAAACAGCCTAAGTGCCTATCAGCAGAAGAGTGGATTAAAAAACTGTGGTACATCTACGCAATGGAATACTATGCTGCAGTAAAAAAGGAGGAATTCTTACCATTTGCAGCAGCATGGATGGAACTGGAGAGCATTATGCTAAGTGAAATAAGCCAGTCAGAGAAAGATAACTATCACATGATCTCACTCATTTATGGAATATAATGAACAACATAAACTGATGAACAAAAACAGATCCAGAGACAGAGAATCACCGATCAGACCATCAAACCTCAGAGGGAATGTAGGGGAGGGTGGGGGTAAGAGTGAGAGATCAACCAAGGGACTTGTATGCATGCATATAAGCCTAACCAATGCACACAGACAACAGGGGGGTGAGGGCATGAGTGGGGGGAGGGTTGGGGGAGCAATGGGGGGATAAGGACATATATGTAATACCTTAATCAATAAAGAAATTTTAAAAAATAATAAAAGAAAATGCCAAAAAGAAAAAAAAAGGCATGGAAAAGGTCATGTTTTCCCAATCTCTCAAACCCCATATACCAATCTGTCAAACATATGTAGGTAAGGAGAGTGCATTAAAACTTGAACGTGCTCAAGTCAAGGTTTTCTGGTTCACATAAGCACCAAATGTCCAACCTAAGCATATATCCTTAATTTTTGAAATCTGCTGGATGGAGACAGCATGAGCACTATTTCCCAATGGCATTTTCATGGCCTGTTACCACTCTCTCTAATCTAAGCAGCATGAAGAGACAGACACTAATGGATAATGGAACAAATGAATTTGGTTTGAATGACAACCAATCTTGCTTAAATACAACAACAAATAAAACTCCCAAATATGAAGAAGGCATTTTTTCCTTCCCATCATTTCCTGTGTTTCTATTGCTAATTATGTGCATGTATATACTATATGTATATGGCATTTTTATAAGGCATATTTCCAAGAAAGCCTCTGAGGGTACAATTTAATTTTAAAGGTGCACTTGAATTCAGACTATGACTTGCAATCATGGAACTATTGATTTTTTTAATTTGAAGGCTTATCAGATTTTATTAGAAAATCTCAGGACATTTGACATCTATTACTGGAAACTCTTGGAAATGTAATAATCCATTAAGAACTTTCAAAAAGGCAGAGGATGGGAGTGAGCTGAAAGAGGTCAATGGGGGAAAAAAGAGGACCTATGTAATACTTTCAACAATAAAGATTAAAAGAAAAAAATAAAGTAAAAAGGCAAATAAAATTAATTAATTAAATAAAAAAACTTTCAAAAATAATAGAAGTTTGCTACATTCTGAAATAGAGGTAAAAAATGCATATAGCTAACAAAGGGCTTAAGTGACCATTGGTAGCAAATCAGAGATTTTCTAGATATTTGATATTTATAAATTAGTAAAACGGGCAAAACATTTTAACCTTATTTTTTGCCTAAAAATTTCCCATTAAGTCATCCCCCTCAATCCCTTATTCCCTCCTATGGAAATTCATCTCCTCATGGCTTTGTCTAATGTCTTCTGCTTTGGGGGCAGCTCAATGGCCTTGCTCATCTCATCAACTTTTGTGTACTGTTTCCCCAAGGAAATAAATGGGCAGTGTTTTGAGATTTGGGGTTGCTGATTTGTAATATCAATTTTGCTTTATTTTTTCATACCAGGTTCATAATCTAAAACTACATCTGATGTTTCATAAAAGTTCTATTGCCAATCATTACCTCCTCCTCCTCCTTAAGTTCCCTAGTGATTTTAACAAGATATACAGTCTTTCTCTTTCTGTCTAATACTCCAAAAATTTACAACTTTGATTGGGTCTTGGCCCTATAAATCCCAATTAGGCAATGGCCTTAGGATTTAGCCTACAGAGTCTCACACTTCTGCCAAACCCAATCCTTTAAAAATCATTCTATTTCACAGCCTCTTTTTTTTTTCAATGATCCAAGTGCTTTCCAGAATTCAGAAGTCAGGAGACTTAGAAAATAATGCAGTATGTCAGAGCTTTATTTCTATTCCCATGTTTTATTCTATCAAAAAGATTATCATTAGAAAATCATTTATTAATATTTTCAGAGTTTTCAAAGTATCTGTTTAGCAAATCATTTTACTTCTGAGAAATGCCACTCCACTGCTTTGTACAGAATGATCTAGGGGATGCCCTTCTGGCACGAGATGTGCCATGGAGATGAACTGGCCTTCTCCAGTGACAATCAAATGTCAAAGTCAACTTTTAAGGGAAAACCTTTCATGGTCCTTATTTGACCTAATCTTTTGAAGAACTTTAGATCTCCCTTACCCTGTCCTATATGCTGGTATGAGAAGAAAGACTATATCTCAAAATAGGAAGATAAAAATATATAATTTAAAATATAAATTTAATAGTTCTACAATTTCTTAGGATCTGATACTCTGGGCAAAACCATTGAGCCTGACTTCCATTGTGTGAGAAATGGGTAATGAGCAAAAATCTTATAAGGTCTTTGTAGAAGGACAGAAGAAAATAGATATGAAAGCACTATTGCAAAACTGTCAAGTACCCTAGAAATCAGAATTATTGTATTAGAACCAGTTTATACAACCCTAAATTTCTGTCACCACTCTTCACAAGTGACTGAATTTTAACATTGTTTGAAGTGCTCTGTAAGAGTGTTCCTAATTCTAGACATTTGTGTTATGTCTCAGGTTTTCAGGTGGAGTGTGTGTGTGTGTGTGTGTGTGTGTGTGTGTGTTTGTGTGTTGGGGGAGGCACATCACTTTTCACAATTGATTCACACCAAAATGCGAGCTTTCAAGAGGCAGAGCAATGTGGGCAGTAGTTGTTTCAACAGTATACAGTTACTGTGATGACAAGCAAATTTTCTGGGAGAACAGAATGCTTTTCTGTCACCTTCCCCCAGATGGAGGCCAAAAGACTCCAGAAATAACTGATGGATAGAAGCTGGTCCCTAATGGAAGATCCACCTATTGAAATAGTTGCAAATGCCTGAGAACTCCAGGGTTAGACCTTCCTCTCCCACCAGACAATATGCAAAATTCATGACATACAAAACAAAACAAAAGAGACTTATGACTTATTTTGGGGAATATTTCCCACCTGCTCCTGGGATTCCATGGTGCCCAAATGGCCTTAAGGGGTAAATAGAGATTAAGGAGCAGCATTAAGAACACAGCCCTGCTGAAGTGGTCCAGCACTAGCATGCTTCTGCGGCCCTTCATCACTCAGGAGATCACTGAAGTCTTTTCTACATCCCAATTCCTTGGGTCTCACAACAGTATTTGGGACCAAGCTTGAGGAGCCAGACTCCATAGCTTTTCAATTTGTGTTTTACAGTGTTCATTTTTGCCTTTATATCCTTAAGAATTCTGTTATCAAATCACCACATTGTACACTTTAATATCTTACAAATTTATTTGTCAATTATACTTCAAGGAAGCGAGAGGGAAATTCCTTTTCTAACCTTGCTAAGTGAAGCACTGGCAGTCCCTGGGGAACACACTATTGATTGTAAAGTGTGTATTTATGCAGCTCATTTTCTTCTTTCCTCTCCTCAGCACTTACCAGGGGCTCCATTGTGCAGCCTGGGCCTTGGCTCCTTGGTGCAAGGAGCAAGCCTGAACTCAGCAATCTGAACTGTGAACCTAATGAATTTACTTGGGATTCAATGAATCTGCTTCTCCAAATCCTATTATTTTTTAATCTATTCAGCTTCTAATGCATTTCCCCTTCTTACTTGCAAATCACCACCAGAAGCTGAGGAGTCTGGGAGAACAAACCCCATCACTTATTCATTCTGAGTACTTGTAAAGTTGGTCATTAAAAAGAAAACAGGAAACGCTGCAGGTTATTTCTAGCTTAGTAGCAACATGTCTGTAGAGGACACTTGAGGTGTGGGCTGATAGACCTGATCTACATCCTGGTCCTGTTTGGTGGGATGTTTCTGGGAAAGTCAAGTAGTCTCTTGTACAGAGCATGAACACGTGTGTGTAGGGAATGCTGAATGAATTATACCTTCAGGTGTCTGGTAGAGGCAGTAACATAACCACAGGTGCCATCCTTCAGTGGTTTTATATGGGATATTACTGATTCCTAGAATTCATGCCTCTGAAAACCCAGTCCAGTGTCTCAGAAACAAATACTTTTATCCAATGGTGTGTTTATAAATTCAAACCTAGACAGGAGTTGGTGAATGTACCCCCTTGGAGGAAAAGAAAGACAATCAAATACTACATGATAAAGAGAATAGAGGAAGAGAAAGAAGAAGAAGAAAAGGAAAAGGAGGACAAAGAAGAGGAATAAGAGAAGGAGGAGTTATAAGGATGCAGGATAGTATACCATAGTGGAAAGAGCTCTAACTGTGAATATAGCTCTGGTTTCACATCAAGGCTTAGTCAGCAATGAGCTCTGTGATCTTGGGGAACTGACCTAACTTCTCTGAACCTCTGTTTCCTCATCCATAAAGTACCAACCTCATAGGAATTAAATGAAATATCTCATGTAAGGCACCCATACAATTGACGTATCTCTGCAAAGAACAGCTATTACTTATTTAGATCTTTGCTCCTTGATTTTAGCAATCACTTATTTGGTTTAATAATTGAAATTATGAAACCACTCATCTTTCTGGTATTACTAATCTCTTTTTCATAAGGGGGTTGCAGAATAGTGTGGGTCATCAAAAAACCCTTCTTAGACCTTTCTTACTCCTCTGTTTCAGAGATCCGGACATTCACACCAAAGTCAGCCTGGAGGCTACCTTAAAAAATTGTTTTAGCAAGTCCCTAGAGGACAGAGATAATAACGCTACTTTTAATTTATATTATGCCACCTTTTTAATATATATGACTTAATTTTATCTTCCAAATATCCCTGGGGGAGATCAATAGGATTTATCCAAGTTATTATTGTTGGAGAGAGAGGGGGGGGGGAGAGAGAGAGAGAGAGAGAGAGAGAGAGAGAGAGAGAGAGAGAGAGAGGTTTTGTGACTTTGCCAAAGTAACAGTGTTGGAGATGAGACTAAAAGTCAGCTCTCCTTTTGCCAGGTTGTGTATGTTTTCACTGGGCTACACATACATTCTGCCACACACAAATAAATACATCTCTGGATAACCATGATCAGGGCACATCTGTCCTATACTCTCATTGGGCTTAAATATTTTCCCCAAGATGTGTTTTCTTGTATCTCATGTACCTCCCATATTCCTTTTATATCTCATGTACCTCCCATATTCCTTTCTATAGTATCTCAATTACTTACATATAGTAATTGAGATGGACTGAATAAAAGATGGACTGAAAATTATTAGTGACCTTTTAGCCTGAGGGGCAAGAATATCCACTAGGCATTGCGATGGAAACATTTTTATACCATTTCTGACCTTGGTCAGCAGTGCAAGGCAGGGATTCAGTAGATGCTGGTGAAACAAATAAAATTTCAAATTTCTCACCTACATACAAAAGATTTGATATTGTATTAGCCAAAGAGAAGCTAGAGTAGAGAATGGGTTTGGAAAAGAGAGAAAGCCAGATTTTATTCTCATGAATGTCAATGGACAACTTGAAGCAAAATAACGAAGATTGAAAGTCAGTTTAACTCTCTCTAAAATGGAGACAATGAGAGCATTCCTCTACATTTCCCTCCAAGGGGTAATTTTTAAATGGGGGGAAATGATAAAGTACCTGGAATACTCTGGACACAAGCAATCCAGAATTCAAGTCCCTGGTCTCTCTGCAGGAATGAGAGGGACAGTCACTCATTATGTAAGACTGACACTGTCCTGGCGGCCCATTTCTAAAAAGAGCCCCCACTGAAGTCCCCAGCCGGCCTCGTTTCAAAACATTGGCAAGGCCTTGTTCTGCCTTTTAACTGAAATTACATTGTTGCCTGAAGAACTAAAGATATATTTAGAAGACAGTCTATTCCAAGTTTTTTGTCTTCTTTAAAGTTTCCTAATTGAGAATCATCTTCCATAAAATTATATAGCACTGAAAGTGGGGAAACAGTCAGGAGCATCTATAAAAATAAAAAGTCTTCATTTTTCTGACTTTTTCCATATTTTTCCTCTACAACAAATACATAGCTGACCTTTTCTGCTTGCTGACAGTATGTGCCCTCTGTTCTATAAGATATTATCTTTCAAATTAACTTCAGTACATACTCAATTCATGAAATATTCTTTAGTGTCAAAAACGTGTAACCCAACTTTGAATTTTATACCCACATTTCTAACAAAGGGTTAATGGAGGCTTCATTTTTTTTGTTTCTTTACTGAAAGGTGAGTGGAAAATATTATGGATATGATACAAGCATTCATTGAGGATATGGCTATAGAATACAGATATTATTGATTGTTACACATATTTATTTTTTCAGTAAATAATGTGTTTGTTAAGCCTCTAATATAAACCAATCTTTGAACAAGGATGTAAGAAAAGCATATCTATCTACCTATCTGTCATCTATCTATCTATCAATCTATCTATCTATCTATCTATCTATCTATCTATCTCATCTATCTATCATCTATCTATCTAAATCTATTGATCTATCTATCTCTTCAAGGATATACTAGTAAGAGTTAGACAAATACAAAAGTATGACCAAAGTTGTCTGCCACTAATAGAGGAGACTAAACATGGTCCCCTGTGACATTTTGGCTCAAGTTTGTCTGGCCTGGATTTACAAGCCAGCACAAATGTCTAGAAGGGCCAGGCAAGTAATGGAATTGAAGCTAAGCCAGAAATGGGTCAAAAGGGAGATAAGATCAATGAGAAACACAAAGTTCATACCATGGAGTAAGAAGACTAACTCAGCTTCAGCTATGAATTGGTTGGTGCTAGCCAATGCATCTGATTTTTTTTAAATGACAATAATCAAGATTGTTATGTAATGTTTTATATAAAAAATGTAATTATATTGGACACTGTGGTGTGCTGCCCAACTCTCCCTGACTTGTTGCCAAAGCTTTTGGGAGTGCTGCCTGTAAACAGCCTTCAAAGAGTCATCTCATCCAAGATTATGCTCTTCCGAGGATGGTCTGCATTCAACAACTTACTGATGCAGGAGTATAAAGCCAAGGCCTGGCCATCTTGGCCCAACTCAATCTGAAAGGTCATTTTAGCTACAGAGCCCTTTGTGAGGTTGGGAGAGGCTATCACTGGGCCTGCATCACAGCTCAGCTTCTCGCTCTGCATAATCTTCTTCCCCTCCTGCCCCCCTCTCTTTCACAGGTGGTAAGCCAAGGAATCTCCTAAAACTCATGTGATGCACTAAATTCTACCTCAGAGACTGGCTCTGGGGAACCCAACCTGTGACTACTAGCAACTAATGGTTTCTGTTTTTTGCTAATTATTTTTTAGTTATGGTTGCTATAAAATATTAATTTCAGGTGTATAACATAGTGATTAGACATTTATATACCTTACAAAGTGAGCATCCCAATAAGTCTAGTACCCATCTGACACTACTCATAGGTATTATAATACTATTAACTGTGTTCCCTATGCTGTGCTTTGCATCTCCTTCACATTTTATTACTGGCAATTTGTATTTCTTAATCCCTTTCACCTTTTACACCAATCCCCTCAAACCACTTCTCAACAGGCAACCATCTATTTGTTCTCTGTATCTATGAATTTGTTTTGTTGATTCATTGAATTTTTTTAGATCCCACATATAAGTGAAATCATATGGTAGTTTTCCTTCTCTGTTAGCTGACTTCTTGTTTTATTTGCTTTTATTATTAGCACTAGAGGCCTGGTGCACGAATTTGTGCACCAGTGGAGTACCTTGGCCTGGCCTGCGGGATCAGGCTGAAACAGGCTCTCTGACATTCCTTGAGGGGTTCCGGATTGCAAGAGGGCACAGGCCTGGCCAAGGAACCTCACTGGTGCACAATCAGGGCTGGGGAGGGATGCAGGAGATTGACCAGCTGAGGAGGGACTGCGGGAGGGCTCCAGGGCATGTCTGGCCTGTCTCACTCCGTCCCAATGGGCTGGACCCCAGCAGCAAGCTAACCTACCGGTCAGAGCATCTGCACCCTGGTGGTCAGTGCACATCATAGTGAGTAGTTGAGCGGCCTTTGCATAGCATTATCATATTACGCTTTGATTGGTTGAACAGCCAACCAGAAGACTGGACACTTAGCATATTAGGCTTTTATTATATAGGACTAGAGGCCTGGTGCACAAAATTCTTGCATGGTGGGGAGGGTTCCCTCAGCCCGGCCTGCATCCTCTCCAAACCGGGACCCTGTGCCTGCCTGCCTGATCACCCCTAACCTCTCTGCCTGCCTGCCTGATTGCCCCTAACATCTCAGGCCTGCCGGCCTAATCATCCCTAACCACCTCTGCCTGTTGGCCTGATTGCTCCTAACCACTCTCCCCTGATGGCCTGATTACCCCTAATTGCTCTCCTCTGCTTGCCTCATCACCCCTAACTGCCTCTGCCTTGGCCCCCACCACCATGGCTTTGTCTGGAAGGACGTCCAGAAGACGTCTGGTCTATCTGGTCTAATTAGCATATTGCCCTTTTATTATTATAGATGATGGATACCAAACAAAACCAATGCCAATTTAAATTATCTGGCCTAAGCCAACAAATAGTCCAGTCCAGTACTGTCCAATGGGAATATAATGCAAAACAAATACAGAATTTTAAATTTTCTTGGAACCACATTAAAGAAAATAAAAAATATAAAAAATAACAATAATATATTTTACTTAGCCCAATATAGTCAAAATATTACCATTTCAAAATGTAATAAAAATTTATATTATTAATATGTTTTACATTCCATTTTCCATATTAAACCTTCTAAATATTGCATGTATCTCATACTTGTAGCACATTTCAATTAAGACTTAATTTTTTAAATTAGAAATACAGGGGTTGGAAAAAATAGTTTTAGAGTTGTAAGTACATGAGTTTATTCTTATATTACTATTTACTTATTAATTATTGTATTTTCCATACAAAAAACTGTAAACTTATGCCCAAGTTATATGATCTTCATAGAAATTTCATAAAATTTACAATTGAAAAAGTAGATTCATGTACCCAAGTTGTTCCATGTATTTAACTTAAGTATTTTCCAATGACTAAATTGAACATTAATACTTAATGTTAAATTGAAATTAGATAAAGTTAAATTGAATTAAAAATTCATAGATAGCAGGCCGACAGCTGTCAGGGTGGTTAGGGGCTGGGTGAGGGTGTGCATGGAAGGATTGAGCAAAATAACCCCACAAAACTCATGGACACAAACAACAGTGTGGTGATTGCTGGCGGGGGGGGGGGGGGAGAGGGGGGGCGGGGATGGGTGAGCGGGATGTGGAAGAGGGTATAGGGGATTAAATGATGATGGATGGAGATGACTTGGAGTGGTAAAGACAAAATACAGTGTACAGATCATGTGTTGTGAAATTGTACATCTAAAACCTATGTAACACTGTTAACCAGTGTCACCCCAATAAATTCAATAAAAAGGAAAAAAAAATGCAGTTACTCAGTCATACTAACCGCATTTCAAGTGCTCATTGGCCATGTGTGGATTGTGGCTAGCGGTATCTATGTTAGTGCAGGCTTGAGCTGTGCTCAAATTTTTAAAGTCCTTTAATGAACAGTTTGCATGCTATGATGTCCAAGTCAAGCCATACAAAAGCAGTGGGTAAGATAATTGAAAAAAAAAAAAAAGGAAGCAAAATTGCAAAAACATGTTTTTAAAGAAAGCTGTTGCACAAGCATAGGATATCACTCATTTGTCAATAAGAACAATCTTACTGGCAAAGTATACCTCATGCAGTGCATAGAAGTGATGGGTCTTTGTAGTTAAAAATCATCAGCAAGAGATGAAAAAGATGATCAAGAAAAGAGAAAATGGGAAAAAATATTTACTCACATGGCCAGAAAATTAACATCAGCATGCATGCTACCAAGCTGAGGTTAATCCAGGAAAAGGCTGAGTGAAGGATATAAAGGCCAAGCAGAGTGAAAGAGATGCTGATGAAAATCTTATCAGAAGATGCTTTTGAGTCCATATTCAAGGGCTATTTGAGGTTTAATAGCATCATTCAGTAGTGAAATGGTGAGGACAGGAACTGGATCTAGGAAGGTGTCTATCTTCACAAAAATCAAGAAGGTAAGTCAATGCCTGCTTGCAAAAACTGTTCAGTAAAGACAAAAAAGAAGGTTTATTTACCATCAGTCCATCCAAAAAGCAAATATTCCTTATCTACCAAGTACCTGCATGTCTCTAAATGCTGGGGATATACTATAACATAAGATAAATGGAGTTACTGTCATCAATATTCTCACATCCTGGTGAAGAAAATATACAATTAATTCATTGCTAAATAAACAGGGAAGTGTTATACACCACTAGGTGCATAAGGACAAGGTGGCAGAGTGTGGCAGGAGTCAGCAAGTCACTTTAGCTACGGTGACAAAAAAAGGTCTCTAGGAGAAGGGTACAGTGAGTTGAGATTTGCAAAATGAAAGGGGGCATCCAGATGAGGATCGAGGAGAAGAGGGTGCCATGTGGTGCTTTAATTGTAATAGTTTAAGTTCTTAAAGAATTTAAGTAATAAATAATCCAATTTAAAGTTGCCCCTGTATATATGTGTTTTAGCCTGAATTGCAATGTTTTCTTGACTAAGGCCATTAGAGCTGGCTTTCTAGTAAAAGCCAGCATATCACTCTGATATCCCCATGTACTATACAGGAAAGGAAAGCTATCTTATCTCTCTCAACAAAAATTTTAGAGAATCATTGCTCAAATTTAAAGTTTTCCCAAACCTATAAACTTATGGACTGATATAGCAACTAATTCCCTGAAGGCTTAACCTACTTCCAGGATCATGCTCTGTGTGTTATTTGTATTTGCTTTGAAAATTTCCCTTCAAATAGTAAGATCACCACATATTCCCTAAGAGTCCCTGTTTGCTTGAGGATGTCCTACTGTGTGCCTATTATGCAGGCATGATTATTTACAGTGTCCTCTTTTACCTTCCAAGGTGTCCTGCTTTGGAGATAAACTATATGGTCACTCTAAATGGTACCCCACTGATTAGACTTGGAGGGTAGTGGTAAATTCTTCTTGTAGAACTTTCAGGCAAGCAAGCACACAAAGGGGCATTCTGTGCCCTTGCATGTTCTCAGCCAGTTCCCATCTGCCAGAGATTAAAGATAAATAATGAAGACTGTAAGCAAACAATGTGATTTACACTAAGCACCACAACTTACTCTCATGCAGGACGACATACTGTCTCCTAGCATGCCCATCCTCCCTCACCTCCCTCACTGACCTTACCAGCGAAGAGAGCTTCTTGATTTAATGATGCCTGATAGCAGGCACTGAAGACTCCTGTTTACATTTTTTTTTGAGTTTACATTTATCTCTTCATTTTGTTTAGCTTGGTTTTACTTTTTGTTCCTCATCTAAAGCAACTAACATGACCCTCTGGGCATTGTGTTTAGACCTAAAGCAATCAATACTAGTTTCAAATAACATGGAAGAGCCCCCAGATCTACATTAGAGCTGCAAGCAGGAGTTTTGATTGGAGCTGGATGCTATCATTTTCAGGAGTCAAGATGTGTTGTTCAAACTGTAGTGTGACATGGGGGTGGGATGAGGGGATATAGAGCCATCCCACTACACTGATTCGAACTTAAGACACCATTTAGAGATTGTTGAAAACCAAGAGAAGATTAAGCAGAGAGGATGCTAAGAATGAAAAACAACCATAAACATTTCAGATAAAAAATATATTTGCTGGCTGGAATGCACCTTTCTTTGTCCACAATTCTGCTTTCCTGCCTTGGTCTGCTTATTTAATCTTTATACACCACCTTTAAGCATAATCTCCACCAAAACACCTTCCCTGACTTATACCCCAGTCTCTCTCTCTCTCTCTCTCTCTCTCTCTCTCTCTCTCTCTCTCTCTCTCTCTCTCTCTCTCTTTCATCTATCTTTCTCTCTCAATTGCAAGCTTCTTGAAAGGGGACAGTTCCTTATTCATCTCAATAGTCTCAGTCTAGCAGCTTGCATGCAGTAGTCACTCAATAACTGTCCTCTGAACTTAATTGAAACCCACACATACTGATGCATTTTAGGTCCTATTTTTGTGGGAAGGAATGAATAAATGGGTGAATTCTAGCACTATTATATGGCTGTTTTATTACATAGTTATTTCCCAGCAAACAGACCAGCTCTAAACTCTACATGAGAGATTCAATTTAGGGGAAACAATGGAAAATTAGAAAACCTGTCTTGACAGAAAACATTGAGATGAATAATGGGGCAAAGATCATGGACACGTCTTTCCTGGGCACACACGCGCACGCGCACACACACACACACAACACACACACAACACACACACAACACACACACACACACACACACACACACATGAAGCCATACAAAATCATTTACTTATAGCCCCATCTGGAGGGAGAGGAGTAGACCAGAGGCATTTTCTATAAGAAATCTACCCTCTAAATGGCAAAAGGTAAATTACGGTACTCATTGTTTCTGTACTTGGTGGGGTGATAGAATAAGCTGAAAGTAAATTTAAAAAATACTTAACTGTCTCTTTCGTTGTGAATTTTATCACTGAAAATTATATTTCTATTGCTTCCATGAAATTTGTTAGGGATATTTTCAGCGTTAAAACAAAAACACGAGAAAACTAGATGTTTTTTAACTAGAGAACTGCCCTTACAACTGATTTTAGAAGTCTAAGAATCTCACAGGTGAGAAACTTTGGGAGGTGAAGTGATTTGACCCTGACTGCATAAAGCCAGTGTGGTATCTGGTATATAATAGGACTTGGTAAATACTTGTAAGAAATTAAGTAATTGAATCAATGAATGATCAAACACAGCTAATAACTAAGAATTAAACCTAAGTACTGCATAACCCAAGTAAAAGGCTATTCCCACTGTATATCTTATACTAATACTGAGTTTAACTATCAAAACAAGCATATTTATCTTTATTATATTTCCAAAGACGATTAAAATCTCTCTTCAAAAAGCTATTCTCAATCCTTTTACGTGCATAGGCCATTTAGTACTAACAGGAAGTGAGAATGTGCATGGAATCACCATTAAATGGGACGATATAGCATAGTTCCAACAGGAGGAAAGTCCCCCAATATTTGTAGATTGTTCATAGCGCTGCCATTCTCTACAAGTCATCCAGAGTCAGAACATGCCTCTGGCCAGTTTCTTTCAGCCAAGTTTCCCTCAGGCTGCAGGGATGTGTGTGGTATTTGCTGGAAATGTCTGAGAACTCCTCTCAATCCCTGTCTGCTCCTTGTTATTCTGTTTCCTCTGCCAATGCCACTCACCCCTGGAAAACTCTCACATTAACAATCTGAGTGAAATTTTCTTCTTATTTTTGTGCTTGACCACCTGTGCATATCGCCAGCCATTAGGGGCCAAAGCTTGTCCCCAGAACACAGAATACATTGCAGGAAAAAACCGCAGTGTCATAAACTGGCCAAGGAAGATAAAAGTGGATCTTAATTGTCTTAGAACACCATGTTTGTGGCAAGATGTGCTGAAGCTATGAAGTCGTAAATACTAGAAGTACACAAGTATGTATATGGGTAGTCTTTTATTTGTATGCTTTTGATATGCATGATTTTCAGTTACCTGATTTAGTTAATAGTGCCATTCTCCCAACAACAGGGTTGGAATTTCAATTATTATGTATAGTATGCTCTTAGTACACTTTGCATAAAATGTAAGCTTTACTGTTAGTTCGTTTGTCTGTGATCACCTTGTAAAGTACACACACACACGGCCAGTCACTTGGGTCCTTCAGAGCTCAGTCAGGCATCTGTTATTCAGTTCCTCTGATAGTCTGTCTCCCAGTGATCTGCCCATGGTATAAGACTGCTAAATCAAAATAGAGAATTGGCCAAAAAAGAAACAAAAAATGAAAATGCTGAAAATGAAATTTCTGTTGGACATAATGGAGTTAAAGAAGAAATAGCTGACTGTGGAATATTGAGGCTGTCACTGTTCAAGAGAGATTTCAAGGCCTGCCAGGAGCTAAGAGGCTCTTTCTAAAATTCAAATATGATTCCTCCCTTGTAAGTAAGCAGTCATACAGCTATCCTTTTTGCCGGCGAAAAGGCATGTTGTTTTCTTGATTTATATCACATCAGTGGGCTCATGATCCCACATAACAGTGTGGCTGATGGAAGCCTGGGAGCAGACTCTCTCAGTTGTCTTGAAAAGCCACTTGGAATATAGTCCTGTGCCTTCCTTCTGCACCCAATTTTCCTACAGTGATGACTATCAAGCAGTTAAAAGCATTGCTTGCTATAGCAATCATAAGAAAGCTTTTCTTCTAACATTGTTCTGAAAGATCTATGAGCCCATATTCCTCTGGAATTGTATATCCTCTTCGCTGTGTTCCACTTAAAATGCTCACGTGAGAGGTCATGAATAGAACTGAAGTGACAAGTCTTTGACTGTTAATATTCCCCCGAGAGAGCAATGCGATGAAGCAGAAACATGATACAATAAGGTTATATAGAATCATCCTCTTTGTAAAGGGAAGGCGTGGAGACAAAAAACAAAATACCACCCAGTTATAAAGAATAAACAATTTTTGAGATTTTTATGAATATGCTTTTTTTTATTGCTTAAAGTATTACAAAGGGTATTACATATGTGTCCTTTTTTTTCCCCCCACCCTTGACAATCCCCTGGCCTCCCCTACCCCCCAGTGTCTTATGTCCATTGGTTATGCTTATATGCATGCATACAAGTCCTTCGGTTGAACTCTTACCCCCCTCCCTCCTGCCCCCCAACCCTCCCCGGCCTTCCCACTGCAGTTTGACAATCTGTTTGAGGCAGCTCTGCCTCTGTATCTATTATTGTTCAAAAGTTTATAATGGTCTCTATTATCCATGAATGAATATGCTTTTAATACAAGATACATTATATTTGTTGAACAATATGTAGAGCTATTTCCTGCTGGATATATTTCTTTCATTCTTTTAAAAATGTCATATCTTTGCATTCTCATTACCAAAATAAAATGCATTCAAAGAATAAAAGTTGGATAATACTAAAACATTAAAAATTATAGTGAGAAGGATAAACCAATATAGATAGATCTTTTCCAGTTTTTCTTCAGGGACATACATGTATACTTAGTGAATATCACCTCACACTCTACCTGCTTTTCTATAGTCTGATTGTTCCATCACCAACCCCTGTTATAAACATCCCCTGATATGTATAGTCTACTGATCATCTGGATGGAAATTATAGGTGTGAGTCAGCAATCAGTAGAAGACAAATTATGTAAAGTTATGTCCTCATCATGGAAAAGAATCAGTGTGAACTTGTGACCTTAGAAAGAAGTTTACTTTTCAGATTTGTTAATACTGCAAGTGCCAAGAACAGGGGCACTTGTACACACGATCAACACCACATGTGCTAGATTCTCTGCAGTTCTGTCTGCTTTCAGTTTGGGGGCAGAAAATAATCTCCACAAGTCTAGAACTTCTATTGTTGCCAGAACACAAGCATGAGTCCCAAAATGTCAAAGAAAATCCTGAAAGGCCAAAGAGCTCACGTAAAGAAGATCCTGTTGGTCAGCTGGTGATAATGTGAACACTGAATAAGATTGATAACAAAATGGCTCAATATCTTTATTGTTGATTAAAAAACATGCTCAGGCTATGAAAGTTCATAGCGATGCTCAGAAAAGTTAATATAAATTATATTGCAGGTAGTTGTAATATAAAAGAAGTATGAACATAATAAAGTATATTTAATTGTTATTGATTTCAATAAGTAGGGGAGTGCTAAAAGATATGTGCACATATATTTTGTTTCAGTTTTTTTTAGGTACCTGTTTATAAGGTATTGGTATGGTCATGATACTATTGGGTAAGTAGAGAGTGGTGAATAAAAGTAACAGGCAATACATCAAACAATCTTGAAAAAAAATAAAAGAAGGATGCTACTAAGAGTAGATAAGGCTGGTCAGCTCTGGGATTCAGTAGAAAAGGACCCGCCAGTGTAGTCCAGGATGGCACATTAATTTAACAAGCTAAAAAGAAATAATTACCTGGATTCACCCTCATCTCTTGGGAGATGAAACTGTCAGATGGCTCTCAACTTTTAATAAGGTGTTTATAAGAATATATGTTTTTAATAATGCTAAATAAAGAACAATGTCTAATAATAAACATGGTTCATATAATGACACCAAGTGTAACTCTTAAAAATATTTTTGGAGAGAGACAAGTTGCAAAAAATATTTAGACTTTTGTGAAGGCAGTTATGTCTTTAAATGATAAATGAATGTAATGTTAACAAAAAAATAAATAAATAACCTCAGCCTGCTGACCGGCAGCTCAGATCTGATTCGCCTTAAGAAGCAACTATTATTTAATACATTAGTTGGGTATTAATGTATAATCCTAGAAAATATAAAAAAGTAAGTATGGAAATAATGATAAGATAATCAAACTCATGATTTACTACAGATGTAAGTTTAAGAGCAGAAGTTTAAGTGCAAAAGATGTGTACTTTAAGATATTTGAAATGTTATAAAATATACAAAATATGGAATTGAAATTTTAAGAGGAATTAATCATCTTATAGAGAACATTTAGTTTTCAAAGTTTGGCTTTTTAGATATATAATTAAATAAATGAAGCATTTAAATAAATTATAGATAATAATAACTGTTCCTCTCTGTGCATGAAAGACTCTTGGATATTAAGGCATCCACTAACATATCCATTTTGTCTTATACTTATTAGGATTGCATTTTTAAAGGTGGTCTTGTGTCTAACAAACAAAATGTCCTTAAAGAAAATTGCACCCCATGGATAAGGCTGTGGGTATAATAGGGTGGTAATTTGGGTTGTGAGAAGAGCTTTATAACTTAGTGTAAGCTCTGCCTCTTTTAATTAAGGAAATAGTTATGCCTTACACTTATATCTAACCAAATGCATCCATTATAACAAACTAAGCTAACCTGCTGCAACAAACAAACTCACAATCTCAACAGTTTAGTATAATCCAGGTATGTTTTGGTCTATGGTGGGGGGACTAGAGGCTTTATTATATGTGGTCTGGGTCCTCACCACAAGGACCAAGGTAATGGGCTGGCCACTAACTTAAGATTGCTGGTAGCCTTATGGAAGGGGCTCTAGCGAGACCTCTAGAAGGTCTCATATCAACATTTAAAGGACATGGTTTTGTTAATAAAAGAGTCATCTCTTGTATATTTTCCTACTGATGTCTGAGGATAATTTCTGCTCCCCGTGGGGAGGGAGTCACCATGTCACTGCATATATGCCTTTGTCTCAGCTCCTGTCAGCCCCACCTACTTTAACTAAAGCATATACTCTGCATCTTTGGTAGTTTTGCCTCTTTGCTCAAGGAAATTCAAAGAGGGAACTTTCTTTATTCACTGTATCATACCTGCACATCTCTACACCCACCCCCTAACGTTTCTGGTCCTCTACACACCCAGATGATAGTAACCATTCCTCTCTGGAGGCATAGCCTAGATCCTAGAGAGATCCTTTCTCTGTCAAACCTGACAATGACTTTTTCTTATTTTCCTTTTCTTAAGGGCTCACCTTAAGAAGTGTCTCCTTTAATCTGTCTGATGCTGACAGGTTAATAGTTGGATGCTGACAAACGCTGGGAGAAACAGAACAGAAGTGCTGCCCAAGACCTAAAACACTTTTTTTTTTTTGCCACTAGTCCTTCCCTGCCCCTACCCACCCACTACCTGGATCTCTGGTCTGTCTGTGTAACTTTAAAAATGGTAGCGCAATATTTAGTGCTACAAACAGTTTTGGGGAGTACACCTCAAAAAAGAAAGCTTATGATTTCAGGGAACATGATAATATCCTTTAGGGACAGCTAATAGTCATTTCTTTGGAAGTACCTAGGACCCAGAACATGATGATGTGTCCAAGGTTCTTTTTGCCAGCTTAGTACTAAAATATCAATATGTTCTGATGACCAATATCACTCCTTATATTTGAAATTACATTAAAAGGAAAGACACTCTGTACCTCGCTGTGGTTACTTTATTTCCATCTAAGTCTTCTCTCTCCCCTGCCCTACGTAGACTACCACAGGCAAAAAGTAAAAATTATGTATTGAGGTCTTTTATGAAATATGTGAAATAATGGTGAGAAATATAGGATAAAATACAGAATATATAAGAAATCTATAAATGATATATGGGATATGATCCATATGAGTATGTGTATATACACACATACATACACATATGCATACATACACATATAGGAGAACAGGCATATTTAGAAACATACTTGGCTACTTTCTGACAAAAATTACTAGATATAAATTATTGCTCCTTAATATATCTCCATTGCTTAGAAAGGTACCTAGAACAAAGTAAATACACAATTTTTGGACCAAATGAATATCAGAATCTTCTAGCCTGGCCAGTGTGGCTCAATGGTTGAGCACTGACCTATGAACCAAGAAGTCATGGTTTGATTCCAGGTCAGGGCACATGTCTGGGTTGTGGGCTTGATCCCCAGTGTGGGGCATGCAGGGGGCGGTGATCAATGATTCTCTCTTATTATTGATGTTTCTAACCCTCTCTCCCTCTCCCTTCCTCTCCGAAATCAATAAAAGTATTTTTTTAAAATATCAGAATCTTCCAGTAGATAAAGGGGTATAAATTATTACCAAAAACAATTTGTTCATGTTCTCCAGTAAAGATTATCATCAAGAACCATTATATTTCCATCCTAGTATATCTTTGACTGGGTCTTCACAAAACATTATAAAGACAAAAGGATGTTGAATTGAAAATGAAAGTCTCCCCCAAATGCCCCAACCACTGCCTGTGAAATGATGACTTCCTGGCATCTATGTCCTGACACTTCATTTGAAGACCCTTCACACACCAGAAAAACATTTTTTTAATATATTTTATTGATTTTTTACAGAGAGGAAGGGAGAGGGATACAGAGCTAGAAACCTCGATGAGAGAGAAACATCGACCAGCCGCCTCCTGCACACCTCCCACTGGGGATGTGCCCACAACCAAGGTACATGTCCCTGACCGGAATCGAACCCGGGACCTCTCAGTCGCAGGCCGATGCTCTATCCACCGAGCCAAACCGGTTTGGCCAGAAAAACATTTTTTATGGGGACATGAGTAGAGACTCTCCCATCAGTATCAGTGATGGAAACAACGTCCACTCCTGAAAGGAGGTAAGTGCCCTAGTTTTTAAGATGAAGCAGCCATTCCCTCTGGACCTGTGGCCAAGCCTCACACTTCCTGCCTCACAGGAACCTTGAACATGCAAACAGTAACCAAGCCAGCACTTCACAACTGTGGTGCACGTAATGAGGTCAGCCTGGCAGAACAAAATGCTGCAGTAATTTTGCATCCATTATGGCTTAGAAATGGAGGCCGTGAAAGAGAAAGGGGATGCAGGAGAGAGAGGTCTACAGATGTCTTTGTAATGAGCTCTCGCAGAGAAAAGCTCTCCTCTGTGTCTCCTTCCATTAGCCAGCTGCCTGCCTCCCTCATAGGTGGAGTACTACCTGCCGCAGTCTCTGGGAGCACCATGGCTGAGTTGGATGGCCTTTCCTCTCTAAATAGGTCCTAGATTCTGAATGACATGGGTCTGGTTCCTCACAAAGCCCAGGTTCTGAGAAACACATCCCCATAGCAACTATATAACTATACTTTTTGCTATTGGAAAAGCACCGGTTCGATTGCTGGACAGCATGCCTTCAGATCCTAATTCTACCTGTTATGATCTACTGGTATATGACCTTCAGCATATTCTTTATCCTCTCTATCCTTTAATTTCCCCAGATGCACAAAACATATTCTATGCATAGGCTCGCTATACATAGTATATTCAAGTACTTGCTCTAGTGATTAGTGCTCATAAATGGTGGCTATTCTTATTAATACCATTAGTACTAGTAACAGGAAAATATACATGACACTATCAAGGAATAAAACATGGTGGCTTCCTGTAAAGCAAACCTAATGAAACCATGTTTGTGAGAAGATAATATACTCAGATGATTTCTTTGTCTAAAGCACAACACATCAGACTGGAATAGAATGTTTTTCCAATAGATATTGGACTAAGTTCTAGACAGGCAGATAATTTTGGTTTTCCTAGGGAAAACATATTTCTCCCTGGCCAATCAAATTATAGCCAGTCTCATACAGGATGGAGAGTGTCTCTTCCCATTTTCCTGGAGATCTGTGAATGCCTTGCAATGCTGCCAGAGGGATATCTCTGAAGCACACCTTTGATTTTATACTCCCCTCCTTAAAAGAATCATCTTTTAGCTTTTGTACAAGTTACGAATGTCCAAAGGTGTATAGGCATACTAATAATGTACACTTGATTATAAAGGGAAGGAAGAAGGATTAGAAAAATATAAGACCAAATATTTTCCCCACAGTGAATTATCAAATTATAATTACCACTAGCCAAAATAAAGAAGTCTCTCACTATAAGGATTGGTTTAGTTTGAGCAAAGTAAACTTAAGATACTGGTGGCTCTAGGCTGGGATTCAGGAGTAATGCCAGAATGAATGATATACTATTGGGAGTCATTTCCAATGAGGTTTGATTTTATGTTCTGAGTGTGTTTGAAATTGATGAGAGAGAGAGAGAGAGAGAGAGAGAGAGAGAGAGAGAGAGAGAGAGAGAGAGAGAGAGAGAACCTGAAGAGAAGAGGATCATTCTCTCTGGAAAAGGCCTGCATTGAGAACAGCATTTCATATTCTAGGCTATTTACATTTTGGGATGGGTAAGTTCTTGGTTGTGGGGAGCTGTGCATTGTAGGATGCTTTAGCAGGTTCCCTGTCCTCTATCCACTAGGTACCAATAGCAGCAGGTACTCTCTTGCCCCTCCACCGTATTATATGTGATAATCAAAAACATCTCCAGATGTTGCCAAATGTCCTCTGGGGGAAGGGAAAAATCACCCTAGTTGAGAACCACTGAGGGATAGAAGGAACTAGAAAATGTGACCAAAAATGTCAAAGGGAGGCAATACCAGAAAATGATAATCTCATGAAAGCAAAACCGAAGCATTTAAGAATTGAATAATCAAGACACAGCTTCTGAATTGTGATTCCCCAGATCACCCGGGAACTTGTGAGAAGTACCTATTCTCAGGCTCAGAGCCTACTTAATCGAGGACTCTGGGTGTGGAGCCCAGAAATCAATGTTTTAACCAGAGCTCCATTGAGTCTGACATACAATGATGCCAAGAACCATGGATCAAGATTATTCAAAGTTGCATGGAAGTTAAAAAAGCTGACTTTAGGAAAAGTCCGGCCAATATGAACATTTGGATATTAAATTGTAGCATGTAGGGGGCCACTTTTAGTAGTTACACAGGAAAAAGAGGCAAATCAGGATGTGTTCCAGAAAGTGGGCAGTGAGCCTAGCACTGCAGACTATTTTTTTCTAAGAAATTAGTCATGATGAGAGAAAATACAGTATTTTAAAAAATTTTCATTGTCAAGATACATTTTGATTTGTTCTAGGGTAAAGGAGACAATCAATTCCATGGTCAGGGCACAGAAGTCAATGAAGAATTAGAGAAAGAAGACAGGAGGGCTAGAGGGGTTAATTATGGAGCAATGGTGTTTTTCAGGGCATCTGGCCACTTATTCTTGCTCATATGGCACATTCAAAAGGTCCAATGAGGCCCCCAGTTAGACTGCCCTAGTACACTACTTATGGATTTGGTACAAATAGTAAATCATTTTTCTAGGAGTGTAGAACTTCCTTCTGACCAATATGGGCCATGAAATGATTCTCAATCCAGGGGTGATTTTTGCTTTCCTCCTCCTCCCCAGAGGACATCTGGAAATGTCTGGAGACATTATTTTTACAAGTGGAGGGGCACTACTGATATCTCATGGGTACAGGTCAAGAATGCTGTTAAACATTCTACAATGCACAAAACAGCCCTCACAGCAACACATTGCTTGACATAATATGTCACTGGTACTGAAGTTGGGAAACCCTAGTAGACTACTAGGAACAATTCATTTTATCACTTGGTTGTACTTCATGTTACAAGGCTGTCTTTTCAGGCAGGCAGTTTGCATCTCAATTCTAACTCTTTGGTTTTGTTAATCCTCACCTGAGGATATTTTATCCATTGATTTTTAGAGAGAGTGGAAGGGAGAGGGAGAGAGAGAGAAAAACATCATGTGAGAGAGACACATCAATTGGTTGCCTCCTGCATGCACCTCGACTGGGACCAGGTATTAAGCCTGCAACCAATGTACATGTCCTTTACCAAAATCGAACCTGGAACCTGAGGCTCTAATCACTGAGCCAAAGTGGCTAGGTTTCAACTCTAACTTTTGCCTAATGTTTTCCATCATTACCTTTCTACTAAAAAGAGAATTCACCTAGTTTGGCTATAAATCATGTGACATTTCAGCTCAAGAAATTTACTTTTAACTCTTTGGTCTGCATTTGATCCATATGCTAACAGATGTGCATGCTACATGCAATTGCTCATATTTCATTCACTTATGACCAATAGAATATCTTTATTCAGAAACCAAACTCTACAGAGTCCAGAGACTAGTCTGGCTTGTTCCAGGGTATTGCCTTGTCTATTGCTTAAACTCTAAAAACTGAGACACATGCAGACAACACTTCTGAAAGTGCTTATTTTGCTTTTCTATGTACACATTGTCTGTTGGTTAAGTCAACAAAGATGCCAGTTCTTTACATTAATATCATGTCCTAGTTTATTCATTCAAAGTCTCAAAAATCCAGACACTCTGCCAAAAATTACAGAAGGAAGGAACAGACAACAGTCCATTTGTTTGAAAGATCCATTGTCCACAATATTGCTGCCAGTCAGGCTTCTAGGCTGATGTACAACTGTATGCAAAATGCATCCTTCTTGTCTTCTCCTACCAGTCCACTCCTACGTGCTTGATTACTCATAACTGCAAGGTGACAAGATAAAATAAAAGGAAGAAAGGGGGCGGGGGAGACAAGGGGCTGACAGCTCCAAAAAGAAGCAGTAGTTCTGCGAAGGGTTACTTTTCAGCATCTTCTCTTGGAACATTTAAGATTAATGATTATGCGTAGGAAGAAAAAATCTGTTGATATTTTAGTCATTTCTATTTACTCAGCATATTTTTTTAAATGATAAAATACCATAATGGAATGATCACTCAGAAGTAGACTATATTAGGTTTCATGGCTATTGCTTAAAATGGACACTAACTTCTCTTGGATTCCAGATTTGCAAGTTTTGAGTAGATAACTTAGTCATGCACACACTGGGCTCCTCCTTCTCCATTGTGGAGAGTAGGCTATTGAGAACACTGAGCATAGATTAACTTATAAGGATGTATTCCCTTCACAAAATGATTCTAATGGCTGTCCATTTTTTTTCTTTCCAAAGCTCTCCTGTTTTGTAATTTTCTTTTCAGACTTCTGATTATACAAAAAATTACACAGTTAAGTTCTAGTATATTAACACTTGTTAATACAACTTTAAGCAGGAAGGTTTAGGTCTAGAATACAGGGAGGTGAGCACTGGGTACTAGAGACCACTAGAAGGAAGGAAAAAGAGTCATAAGCAAAGACAGAACTGATGGTATCTCATGGAGGACAGTGATTACTCAAGATTGCAACTGAATATTTTTTTTATGTTTTAAAGAAAAGTTAGATAGCAGCCAAATTCTATTCAGGTCTTCAGAGGCAAATTGTTGCATTCACATCAGTTGTTTCCTGCCCCTTTGCCCATACTTGTCTGTGCACTGCTCCAGAGTTAATGGTTCTCATCTTTCCATATTCTTACCTCTTTCTTCCTCCTCCATTATCAATTTCCTACATCATTTTTAAGATAATTTCCAATTCATAGGGTTATAAAAATAATAGAGAGAGTTCCCAGATACCCCTTATTCACCTTCCCCTATGGTAACATCTTATATTACCATAGAACAGTGATCAAAACCAGGAAGTTGACCTTAATACAATGCTATAAACTATCTCTTGTAATAAAAAAAACAAACAAACAAGTATCTGCATCACTCATCCACTTAACAAATATTAATTAGGTTCCCACTATATGCTATGCACCATTCAAAGTATTTGAAATGGATCAATTATTAAAGGATGAAAAAATCTACATTGGAACAAATCAGTGAATAAAGAAAACAAAAAATGACAGTGGTGCCCTCATTAAACTAACATTCTAGCTGGTGGGTGACAGTTCAGTTCATTCTGAACACAGTGTTATCGCTGAAATCATTTAGATGATTCAAGGGTGGATCTAGAGCGCATAGAGGACAATTCTAGTTGAAAGTGAGTCCACACCCTTGGTTCACATGAACTACCTCCCACATGTTGTTTGCAGCTTTGTATTTGCATTTTTAATCCTCTTACAACTTTCAAAGTATCTTTATCTTTTTCCATGTTTGTGTCATGAAAATGCCAATTTTCATATTTATTGGTATTTTCCATAAATTTATTTTCTAACTTGGACAAAGCTGGGTAAATTGGAATAATGGAACCATATACAAGTAATTTCCTACTACAAGTACAACATTCTTTGAGTCTACTATCCATAACCATAATACCAAAATGAAAGAAGGGTAGAACATTTTTATTTTATACATCTTATTAGCCATGCTGCCTGATTTTCAAAAGCCTTTCACATCTTATATTTTATAGGAAACTATACACTCATAGAGATTGGGCCTAGCATGCTTTTTTATAGGCACTGGGGATGTGGGCCAATGCTACTTTCAAGGTCAAGTTAACTCTTATGTAACCAGTTGATATTTTCAAATACATCTAAGAGGAAAATGAGGCTAGCGGTTCTCAACCTGTGGGTCGCGACCCCTTTGGCGGTCAAACAACCCTTTCACAGGGGTCGCCTAAGACCATCCTGCATATCAGATATTTACATTATGATTCATAACAGTAGCAACATTACAGTTATGAAGTAGCAAAGAAAATAATTTTATGGTTGGGTTACAACATGAGGAACTGTAAAGGACCAGAAGGTTGAGAACCACTGGACAATTGCTAAAATGGTCACCTGAAAAATATTTATGTGGAAAGGAGAGAGGGAATGATGGACAGAGAAAGAAATTCTTAACAAATCTAGGCAGGTCTCTAACAGTGAGACCTTATCACAGATAGAGCAAGGAGTTGCTACATCCCCACAAGTTTGGGGAAAACTATTCACATGGTCATTTCTTTCACACATGACATTGAACAGAGAGGACTCTGCCAACACTCTGATCCTGAATTACTCTTTGCCAAGTTTCTAAACCTTTCTGTTTTTGCTGAACACATTTCCCTTCATTCCCCCAAGCATCTGGAGAAAATTACTCCCTAACCTTAGCTTATAGAACAAACATAAAGAAAGAAATAGCTCAGAAAGATACATAATTATCTAGTTATTGTAAGTTTGGTTGCTGAATCACTATCTCATGGCTGATTTTTTGAAGCTACAAACTTAATGGCAACCCCACACCGGCTTATTTTATTTATTTATTTTTTAAATATATTTTATTGTTTTTTTACAGAGAGGAAGGGAGAGGGATAGAGAGTGAGAAACATTGATGAGAGAGAAACATCGATCAGCTGCCTCCTGCACAACCCCCACTGGGGATATGCCCGCAAACAAGGTACATGCCCTTGACCGGAATCGAACCTGGGACCCTTGAGTCCGCAGGCTGATGCTCTATCCACTGAGCCAAACCGGTCAGGGCAACCCCACACCAGTTTAAATGTGCCAATGCACAGATATGCTACGAGGCTCAGGTGATACCACAACCCAGTCCATGCCATTGTTAATAAACAACAGAAATAAGCAACCAACAGGGAACAGTCCATTAAAATCAATGTGCTATTTATTGAGTATTATGTAAAAAATAAATGTCTTTGGACACTGAAATACTAAGCTCTACCTGAAGAGCAATCGTTATGCCGTCCATTCCACCCAGTAGCTTATTTTCAAGAGTGAATACAGGGGAACAAGCACCAATCTCAAAACCATAAGAGATTTAGAGTTTTAATTTACCCCAATAATGATGCCTCTACATTAGTTCTCTTCAAGTGTTCTCCTAGTTCTTACACAGCAGGGTACACACCATAATTCTCCCATTTCTCCACCTGTCCTACACCACAAAGTACCTCTTCTTACCTAAAGGAGAAAATAAAAGGTTTTCCCCCCTTTGAGTGATTTTAGAGTATATGTGCATTATTATACTGCATTAAGCCAGAAAAAGACATTCATTATAGGAAAAAATTTATCCATTTCGGTGCCATTCAAAAACATTTGCTGCACTGAAATGTGTTTATCATGGATGTGGACTGCTGAAGATTGCTATGTATTACTTTTTATTTTAAGTTTTCTGTTTCAGACAGACCTCCTTAACATTTAGAACTATCAGAGCAATGGTGCCCTTCATAGCTGTTATATAACCTTTTAGTTTGATGCCCTACATATCTGGCTAATATATGGTTTTCTACTGAGTGTTTTACTATATCTGTCTGGTAGCAAAGTAGACCAGTAGAGATGAATAAATTTGTGAGGTTCCCAAAATGTTTACTGATGATGAATGCATAACAGACTGCTGTCATTCTAGGCAAAAGAGAATCAGTCTGTAATTCAATGACATTTCACACAAATTAGTGGTCTTGAAATGGTATGGGAAAAATGATTAGAGTTTTAGAAAGATTAACCTTGAAATATAGGTCTACCTTAAATTGCCAGCTAACCTAAGGGCATTCACTTTTTATAAGCTCATAGGGATATCCTGTTCTCATACATGCTACTACACACATGGACACACACACACACACACACACACACACACTCATAATACAGTGATATGTAACTACTATCATTTCCATATATACAAATTCTACCCCCTAACATAGCTACCAAGATGGCCTTCAACCATTATGAAAAGTATTGCATTGTTTGTGATATTGGAAAAGATATCATCCACATTTATGATTTCCTCTGGCACATTCATATTGGTCCTGACCAAAATAAAATATATTTGACTCCAGGTATCCTGCCCTGCCCTGGCTGCTCCAGGCCTGTGGGCAGCTTGTGAAGAGAGCCTGTGGGCCACAGAGAGCCTCTGGGCAGAGGGCAGCCTGTACTCCCCATATGGCGGCGGCAGTGGCCGTGAATGTACCAAATGGAGCCTGTGGGCCTAGCTGAAGTAGTGCCTGCAAGCCATCAGCGCTGAGGAGTGGCTGTGCAAGTCCCACCTCCTGGCCCAGAAGGTACATGATCGCAGGGACAGGCACCATGGTGGGCCAGATTGATGTCCTCCTGGCCGCGCCATGGGGGTTTGCTGATCTGCACAACGACAAGCCTCTGGTGCGTGCATCCTCTCCTCCCGACCTGGTGTGCGAACTTCCCCCAGTGCGCTGTCACCCAGGCATGCCTGCAACAGTCCTGGACCATGGTGCATGCAAGTTCCCCTCTCCCCGCCACCTCTCCGCCACACTTCCATCAACCCCAGCATGCCTATATCCCCCACAGGATGTGTGCACGTCCCTGCCAGCACACTCACATCCTTTGGAGAGTGTCTGGGTGTTCTGGGTGCTGGGGGTGGGCACCTGTGAGATGACAATGAGAGGGTGGAGTGGTGATGCCCTGTTCCTGTGGAGGCCAGTGCAACGACAAGATCACCTCTGTGGGGCTAATGCAGGTGCTGAAGTGGGAGCAGGTGCAGAGAGACATACCTGGTGGGCGCGGGTGGCCATGGCTGAGGTGCCCTCAGTCAGCATTCAAGATAGGGAACCCAGAGGAGGCAAGGAGCTCCTTCCTCTCAGTGAAATGGTGGGATAGTTGGGGCGACTACAGAGAAGGAACTTTGGGTGCTGGAACCCATGAGCGAAGGCTGCCTTGACTGAGCCTCGTTCGCTTGGGGCCTAGCGCATTCCTGCTGGGCAGCAGATGACAGGACGTGCTTTTCCAAGTTAATGAGAGAAAACATTGATTCTCCCACTGCCCGTAAAGGTGGAAAGTGGAGTGGGGAGACATGTGGGGAGTGAGTGAGGTTCCCTGTCTGAGGGTTCCAAATCCGCCATTGGTTCCTTTCACCACTGACTAGAGATATACAGGGTGTCCCCCCAGAATGTATACATACTTTGAATACCTACTAATTCAAATGGGTTTAAGCATGAAAAGAAAGAAACAATGGAGTTGTCATCTGTTAAAAGTGTGGGCACAAACTGGCAGTCGGACATTCCCTGAGGGGTCCCAGATTAGAGAGGGTGTAGCTGAACTGAGGGGCCCCCCACACCCGCCTCATGCACAAATTTCGTGCACCAGGCCTCTTGTATCTACATAAGGAAACAATCAATGTATCTATGTATGTATATCTATTATCTATCTCTATCTATCTATCTATCTATCTATCTATCTATCTATCATCTATCTATCTATCTAAACTATTTCTATCTCTACCTATCCATCTATATTTTTTATCACAAGCTACATAATTAAATCTTTTGGACTTGTGAACAAATATAAAAATACACTACATTAACTAATTTAATTCACTGATAAGAACTTATTCCTATATGCCTTCTCCTGATCCCCCTGGTTATTCTGCATAAGGAGATTCTATTAGGTGAATTTTATAAGCCTTTCAACTCTCTTTAGTAAAAGAATGGTCTTTAAAATAAATTGCCACATATACTCCATTATGGTAAATTTCATAAAATTATCAAATTTAATGGAAATTTAAGAAAGGTATTAAATATTTTAAAGTTTTCTTTAATTATAGAATGTAATCAAAGACATGGAAGGTAAATCAATCATGTGGCAAGATAAAATAAAAATGTACTACTTTTTAAAATTAGTTTGATTTTTTTCTTTTTTTGCTCATTTTTTAGCACATTTTTTCTTATGTTCTTAACTTTTTTATTTATTAGAAATGCAAAACCTCTATCTGATATCTTCCTATAGGAATTAATAAAAAGAGAGAAAGAAAACACATTTGTATAATCTGGGCCTGGGTATAAGCAGTTCTTCTGGCTTATTCTCCTCCAGTCCATTAAAAGGAAGAGATATTCCCAAAATAATATTGACACTCACCAAATAGGCTCCAACTTTTCCACCCCAGTGGCCATGGACAATCTTGTGTCTCTCTTAACCCCACAAGCTGCAGTTGTCCATGGCCACTGTGCTAGAAGATTATGAACTATGATATCATGTCATCCTCTGGTGCCTATCTAGAGGTAACAGATCTGAAATTTACTAGCCTTGTGGCCACAGAAAAAGAAGGTCTATGAGGCCATATTGAAAGGGAAGAAAGGAGTCTGCAGATCAGAAAATGGGGAGGCTAATTCAAAATGATTAAAACTGTAGAGAGAACAGTCTGTTTCCAAATACTTATATAGTATTAATTATTGGGTATATAGTGATGATAAAGACAGACCAACTCTTGTTATCAGGAGCTTAAATCTCAATAGGCTAGAGCCCTAGCCAGTTTATCTCAGTGGTTAGAGTGTTGGCCAGTGGACTGAAGGGTTGTGGGTTCAATTCCAGTTAAGGGCACATATCTGAGTTGCAGGCTACATCCCTGGTTCCAGTTGTGGCATGTGCAGAAGGCAACCAATGTCTTTCTCTCTGTCTCTCCCCTCCATAAAAGTCAATAGAAATAAATATCCTCAGATGAAGATTAACAAAAACAAAAAACAAAAACCAAGCAACCAAACAAAAAAACTCCAATAGTCTAGAAAGAGACAAGGTAATAATAATAATAATAATAATAATAATAATAATAATAGAAGAAGAAGAAGAAGAAGAAGAAGAAGAAGAAGAAGAAGAAGAAGGAAGAAAAAATTGGGGGGAAAAATGAACATACACCCTTCTTCTTCCCATTGTGGACCTGCCCTTGGTTTTTTATCTTTCTTTTGGAGCCATTTATAAATGGAAACTATATCCCTCCATTGTTTCTCTGACGGAGTCTTTTCTGTTCACTCTTTAATTACTTTTAGCTCTTTAGCAATTTTCTTTTTTTCCCCCATACTTGAAAGACGTCTATGATTGTCTAGCTCTGCCTGAGACTGGGTAAGAATTTGGGGTGGGAAGGCCTGGAGAGGTACTTAGGAAAGAGGATGGAAACAAAGAAGCTTACTCAGAAACAACTTTGTCAACTGTGTGGAATTCTGGAACCAGGAGAATGAAATGAAAAATCACTCTGACACTCCAAGAAAATATATAGTGTGTATTGGGAGACTTTTCTGAAGTATGAATATATGGCCATTCTCATGCCAGATATCTCATGATATCTATTACTTTAAAACAGGTATCACATAAAAAAAAAAGATCTTTATCTGAAACAAGAATTCATCTGAAACATCCTATTCTCTTGTTTAGATAGCTTTCTATAAGATAGTTTTATGGAAATGTAGGCAACTCATCTCTGACTAAGTAAGTTCTTTCTTTGGTTGGAGATGCTTTGTAAAGAGATAATACTTGTAAACAAGACTTAAGATGATGTTCATAAATGAAAGGGATGTTACTGATCTGACTCTGAATTATTTTTTTGTTGGTAGCATATCTGTGCCATGATCAAGTCACTCATTTCACCCAGTTTTCCTTATAATAAAATGACATACCTGAGAACTAAGGCTGCCTAGGATTACATAATAGGTCCTATGGTCACAGGCAAAAATATATGCCATATATAAGAATTAAACCACTATTTTAGTCTCAATATAATCAGGCTAAATTAGCAACTGGGCCTCACCATGAAACACCATGAACATGGTTGAAATGTTCCATGCAATGAATAAATTCTGGCAAATAAAGTCTTAATGAAAGGATCCCTCATTTCCCTGACACATGGCTTTGAAATGCTGGCTAGATCAATTGCTGAAGGCTTACCCAAGAAAAAAATAGAAACCTATCATAAGATTAAAGATTTTAAAAACACCCCCAAAAGTAGGATATAATAACTAGGGAGAAGGTGAATTTTCTATAAGGATTACATAGGAAAGGGATGATAAGTTAAATGGTCTGAATTCCATGCCAGAAGGTAGAAGGGAAAAATAACCTTCTAATGAGAAGTCTTAATGAGAAGTCAATTATTCCAACACTGGTGTCAACTAATGAGGTAGTTCAGACACTAACAGAAAGGGCTGCCTAGTTTTTTTTTTTTTTTTGTCTTGTATTTTCCATAAATAGAAAACTCTATCTTCTTAGAGGTCAAGAAGTTTGAAAGAAAAGACTTCCAAGTTTACCAAAGCAGTAATCCTTATTAAAGAAGAGAGTAAGTGCTTTGGAAGTTCATTATGGAATGGGGAGAATACTCCTGAGTCTTGCCTGGTTTTTATCATATGTTCACTTGGTGCATATTATCTATACTCATAATCCTATCCATCCATTCATCCAACTATCATCTCTCCATCCATCCATCCATCCATGTATACCCACAGTAAATCCTATCACCCATTCATGCCAGGTAGTATGCTTAGAGACTAGAGAAATGTATAGATAGCTTCTGCTGCCATGGAACATCCTAGAATGGAGAAAACATTAGAGTACAAATTATCTATCACAACTCAGTATGTGTAATGACATAAAATAAAAAGAGAACCTGTTCTTGTGTGAGATCATGGAAGAAACTAATTAGGAAACTAATTAAAAGATGTTTCAGTTGAACATTTGTGGGATGAGCTAGAATTGATGAGAAGTAAGGTATACATGTGTGTATGTGTATGTACATTTATATGTGTTTATGTGTGTACAGGGGCATCAGTGTGTGTCCATATTAATCTATGTGAATTCATGCACATCCATGTGTGCACATGTGACAAGGTGTGTGCATGTGATCACAATTGCACATGTGTGTTTGCATGTGTGTACTGGTATGTGCACATATTCATGGACAGACGTGTATGCATGCTAAGTGGTACATCCTGAGCTGAGGTAGCTGAGATGGAAGGGAGCCTCTCAGATTTATCTGAGAACTGAAATACAGAGCCTGAGGCTGAGGGAGAATGAACCTCAGGGGGAAGCTAGAGACCTAGACGGAGTTAGATCATGGTGCCTTGCCAGTCATGTTAAGGATGTAAGTCTTTTTTCCCGTAGCAGTCCTAGTAATGGTTGAAATGACTTAGGAAGTGAAAGGGCAGAAATAAGATTTATGTTTCGAGAAGGGTCACTCTGTCTGTACCACCATCCTGATCAGTCGCAAATGGCGATTGATCTCTGGCCCTGACTTCCCTCCTAAACTCCAGACCAAGTTTTACAATTGTCTGCTGGACATCGTCCACCAGGTACTTTCAACTCAAAGATCAGATAGATAATTCTCTGCGAACTGCTGGGGATTTTTTTTATCAGTAAAGCTACTATTTCAACATTCATATGAATTCACCAGATCCAACTATTTCTCTGCAGTTCTGGACCAAACACAGTGGTCCCTGGGAGCAACAAGCAACCTGTAGGTCATGAATCCAGATACTGGACATATGACAAGATTTAATACAGTTACCTTTGACTATACCAAAGGTGAGGAGTTTCTTGTCCTCATTTTGGGGTGTTGAGTTCTGTGACAAGATATTTCATGCCTTGTTTGTTATCTAAATGATAATACCGTCATCAGGCTCAGGGGAGACCTATTCTTTCTGGTACCGTAAACAGAATGTAAACCACAGGTTAGAAGCTTTGCAGATCAAGAAATAGTCCCTTCAGAAGTCAATAGAAGTTTGCTCAGCAATATGAGGCTCCTGTTATATTCTTGATAGAAAGCTGATCTTTATGAACTACTCATTTTTAAGATACAAAATCTAAACACAGAAACCCAAAATCAAAGCAGCATCATAGTAGCAATCACAATTTCTTAGATCATTAAACAAAAAGCAAAAAACAAACAAACAAAAAGCCACTAGATCCTATTCTTAAGCAGCATGAAAGAATGAATAAAGTCTGCAACTGTGGGAAATGACAAATTTATTACTCGTAATAAGTTTACATTAGTGTTTAGCAGAAACTGAGTGGAAGAGAGAGATGAGGTGGGCATTTCAAAACAACTCCTCTTACTGTCTCAATACCAACCTCCAGTTTTGAAAATACCTGCCCCAGATGTGAGTGTGCTTAGGTTTCTTCTTATGCCTCCCATCCTTTCAGTTACACACAGACTGTCAGCCGCAGTCACTAAAACAGATTCAGTGGTCTGTTTCCATGACAAGGCTCTCCCTTATTGTTGCTGACAGATAGGGAACATTCTGTGAGCATAGGAACAAAATGCAAAATCAAACTGCATGTGGGAAAGAGAATAGCCTGGAATGTTCTATTCGAGGGCTAAGCCATTTGTTTCTCCCTTCCTCTCCCTTAACCATTCTCATGTGTCATTCATGCTTGAACACACTCTGTCTGTAGAAGATTATGCCTCTTCTATTTTGGCTATTCCCTCACACAAAGCTGTTTCTCAGGCTTCCACCAGCAGCCAAGACCAAAATGATCATTAATACAAAAATAGCAGTGATAGCTAAGCCTTGGCAGGTTAGAAGAAATTAGAGAAAGACTTGGCACAGACAGGGGATGATATAAAAGATAAACATTCACAGTTTTCCAGCAAAACATGCATAGGCAATATTTTGATTTCATATATGCTATTTTTTTCCCCTAAATTCATCCTAGAAGTCCTACATGTTCTGAGAGGATTTTGTTTTGTTGTGTGTATGCGTTTGTTTTTTAAAGTCTTACTTTCTCATATCTCCTAAGACTTGGATTTTAAACCAAATTAAACATAAAAGGTTTTCATATAAATTTGGAATTTTCTATAATTTGAAATAAATCTATTCTCTTCATCTAAGAAAACTTTAAAACTTAAATTTAGTTTCTCATACATTTTAAAAATAGGCTCTCATATTAACTGGACTTTAACATCCATTTTAGCTTCCTAGGATAATTTATACCTGTGGACATGATGGAATTATTCCTATCACTGCCTTTGACTCTCCAAAGTATCTTGATTTTAATTATAAATTATACAGTTGCCCTACATATAATACACTCTTTTGGGCACCCTACTGCCTATGTTTTTCCCCAGAACACTCCCACATTCCCTTATGCCTTTCCCTCTGTATTTAGTGAAAGAACGTGGATCCAGGATGGAATCTAATTAAAAAATTCCATAGATACTGGAAAATAATTCAGATTAAATAGAAAACTCTGTTTAGACATACAAATGACCTGCAAGTTACCTAAAAACCCATACATGGTTTTTCGTGTGGCAGATGCTATTTTTTGATGGCCTATGACATATCTGTTCTTCTCTACCCAGGAACTAAAGTTTGATTTTGCTTGGGAATTTGGTAACACTGTGCTGAGGAATATGGGCTCAGACCCAAGAGATGCATCATGTTTGAGCTACATTAATCATGGAAATCCCATTCTCCTTTGCTGGAGATTGATTTAGAGGTGACCAAGTGCCCAATTTTGACTAAAGAGATATGAGGGGAACTCCTCTTTGAGTTGTGGGGGGCTTCTAGAAAAAGCTTTCCTCCCTTGTTAAAAATGAGATACATGAAAGAAATTTATTTTCCCTTCTAGCCTTTGAAACTCAAATTGTGAAGATATTTGGAGCTGCTAAGTCATCTTGTCTACAAGTATTAAGAAACGCCTGTTGCTTACTGCCAAAAGCACTGGGCTATTCTTCCCATCCCAGGCCCCACTGGGGAATCCAGAAGTCTCAGTGGAGAGAATTTCCCTGAGCTCGTTTTAAAAAAGTTTTTATTGATTTTATAGAAAGAAGGGAGAGGGAAAGAGAGAAAAAAAAACATCTATGAGAAAATCATCGCTTGGCTTCCTCCTGCCCGCCCCACACTGGGGATCTAACCTGCAACCAGGGCATGTGCGCTGATGGGGAATCAAAGTAGCAACCTCTTGGTGCAATGCTCAAACAACTGAGCCACACCGGCCAGGTTCTCTGAGCTCTTAAACTCAAATGCTCTGTGAGCAGAAGTAGCAGGCATCTTCAACTCGAGTTAAATGAAAGCAACTTAAATTAGAGAAAGAATCTAAATTAGCCAGACTCAGCAGCATTACAAGAAAAATGTAGTGGGTGAGGATGTGTGGGAAGGCTGGCAGCATACCCAGAGCCAGAGTGATGTCATGAGCTCCTTTCCTAAGAAAACTACCCAATGTAGATAAAGAAAAATACTCACCTCACTGCCAAAAGATGAAGCGTATATTTACTAATTAGAGGGAAAAAATGCAATGATGCTGGAAACTAAAAGGAACTGCAAAGTAAACCATTTATAAGAATATGTGCAATAATGCATGTACTATTTAGGGGGCTGGGGTAAAAGTTGAAAATAAGGGGATATATGTTCATTAAACAAGTCAGTTTCATTGAGATTGTTCTGGTACATCTGAGATGAGCTAAAACAGGGTGCATCCAGGGCAGGATGTCTGGGATGATTTAATTCAATAATGAAGCATTTTAAATCCAGCTCAAAAGTGAACCCTCTTCCCAGGTGACTTTGCCTAGGGATCATTATTCCAGTTTGCTCTGCAATGTGAGGAGAGACACCAGCCCAGAAGTGTTCTCCAAAGGTATGTGACATCCACAGGCGCTTTGTAGAGGGATCCCTTTCTGAGAGGCAGCTGTGGAAGAGTAGGATAACCCCAACAACCTGCTGAGCGCTTGCTAAGAATGTGTGTGCATCTCCTTTACTTGATCTTCAGGGCAGGCTGTGCAGCCAACTATTGGAAGTTTGTGCAGCATTTCTGACTTGTGCAAACTGAGAATCCCATATATTAGCACAATAGTACCTATTGTATTGAGTAGCAGGGGACACTAGATGTACATGGACAGATATATGCAAGCTTCACCTTCTAAAGTAATAAGGGGCATATTGAAATAATTGATAGAGGAGTTATATCATCTCTGGCACATCCCACTGAATGCATGTAGGTAACAAGAGGAAGAATAGACGGATTAGGACCACAAGTTCACACAGCTCAGCCACACATTGGAAGTGATGTTTTTCCCTCTTTCCCATGGACTTATCAATCCAGCCTACAGAGTCAGAAATCCTTACCTAAAGCTCCAAGGAAACTTACTCCCTAATTTTCACCTGATGATGCTTCCAAGGCACTGGGTTGGCAAGCTCATCCTTGGGCAGCAGGCAGAAAATGACTCTTACGCTTCCTCTTACCAAGCTACCGACAGCCGGGACTTTATTAGATATTGGCAGCAGCAAAACTCTCAGGGTCAAAGAAGATTAGGCCTTGGCAGAACTGTGATGCATGAACAAAATTGCTTCTGATGCTATTTCTCCTCCTGTTTCCTCTGCTTCCCAATCTTAGGCTATGGTCCACTTCTGCAATACCTTGATCTTAGTGTAGCCCATCTCAGATGCCAACCGATTATGATTTCAGGTGCTAACCAGGAGGATTGGAGGATCAAAATAAACGTCTAGAAACCTAGCCCACTGGGTGTGGCTCAGTGGTTGAGTGTCAACTTATACACTAGGAGGTCATGGTTCGATTCCTTGTCAGGGCGTATGACTGGGTTGTGGGCTTGATCCCCATTGTGGGGCATGCAGGAGGCAGCCAATCAATTATTCTCTCTCATCTCCAATGTTTCTATCTCTCTCTCTCTCCCTCTCCCTTCCTCTCTAGATCAATAAAAATATATTTTAAAAAAAGAAAAGTCTAGAGACCTTTAAAGAGCCAAGGAAGGAGTCTATATTGAAGACAGCCTGGGCACCATGGGAAAAGGTGGAAAAGGTCATTTTGACTGGGAGCCACCTTGACTGAACACTTACTTTTAAGGTAGCCATAAAGCTGTGCTTCTCATCACCATATAATCAAAATGATCTCAAGAGCTAAATTTCTCAGAAATACACTGATGTACTGTCAGAACTGTATTTGTCTGTGGCACACAGGGTCAACATGAGAGATCAAGACTTGCTGGGGAAAATATAGACAAGCCAGGAACAAGAAGCCAAACAGAATGCTGGAGTGAGAGGCACGAACAGGAAAGAAGCATCCAGAGCTACTAGAGGGGAGAACGTGGGCAGCCACGATGGAAACTGGCATCAGGAGTCCCAGCAGGCAGAAGGGATCCAGGCATTGATTCTGAGAGAAGACTGGTGAGGACCAAGCATGGGCAAGATGGATGATATGTGCTTCCCCCTCACCCCCCAAATATTACCTTCATCTTCACAGGAGCTATTACATAATTTTACAGGTCAGGAAGCATGGCTCAGGGAAATAAAGTATCTGCAGTCACACAGTTACTAGAGATAGAACACAAGTGAGAGGCAACAGGAATAATCGTCCCCTGCATGCTAATTGGAAGTAACTTATAATTGCTTTTTCCTGCCAGCACACTTAACGAGAGAGAGAGAGAGAGAGAGAGAGAGAGAGAGAGAGAGAGAGAGAGAGAGAGAGAAAATCTATCAACTGGGAATATTGCAACTGGAATAGTTGGTAAGAAATGTTAGAAAAATGTCTGGCATCTAGAATCCAGAAAAGGATATGCCCTTTAATCATCCAGATGCCTATGAATTCTTATAACAAAATTTTCATATATAGTTTTCCAGTGATTATTCCCACATTCTAAAACATCCAGTAAGAACTATGGAAATATTTTGCCCAAGTAAGATGTTAGGGAGAAATACTAAAATATCATCTGGCTAAAAACAAAGACTACCTTGTGAAATCCAGACAACAGACTAAAAATAATAAAGAAAAGGAAAAAAAAAAACACCTTTGTAGATAATTGGGGAGAAAAACTACATTGAAACTCTCAGTATCAAGAAAGTATTTTTTCTCAAATCTTACTAGTATATAGTATTTTCTAGACATTCTAGGTAATACCTCTCCCTCCTAACTCATACCATTCACTGTTTTATCTCCAAAGCCAAAAACATTGCCTAGTGTAAAGTAACTGCTCCATAAATAACCATAGCAGGCATGGATGAATGAATGAATGCATAGATACATGCCTGCATGCATAAATGAATGAAGTTCCTTGATAACTCACCAGTCTGTCTTGTAGGGGTTACAAATGTTTAGCATCAAAAAAGTTTAGCTCATTGCTAAAGACACATTTGGATTTATAAGAATAAAGAAGCATGGCTAACTTGGACCTCCTCCTATAACTATATTTTACAGAACGTGAAGGAAAGAAATAAATTGTAGATACAAGTGCTAAGTAAGAATAATAATTTATAATGGCCTGCAGTGGCAGCCAGTTAGATTGGTAAAAGCTGACTGCAGATACTCAGGCCCCTAGCACCACCATTAGAGGGAAATTAAACAGGAGTGAAGTGGCTGCCTCAGCAGAAGCATACAACAGAGGATGGCCAATTAGCATAAAGCTTGGCAGCCAAAAATTACGTCTGCTCCTAATCTCTGAATGCTTGGGACCTTGGTTCCAGTCAACAAAATGACCTGTCCACTATGATGCATTGGTATTTCTTCTCTCTCTCTCTCTCTCTCTCTCTCTCTCTCTCTCTCTCTCTCTCTCTCTCTCTCTCTCTCTCTCACACACACACACACACACACACACACCACAACCACATTTTTGAAGCCAAAATGTATGGATCAGAATTTTTAAAAAATAAAAAGCCTCATTTTTAACTGTTCAATATCTATAATTCTCTCTATTGCCTCCAACTCTAGCCTAGTACTTCCCTCTTGATATCTGATTACAAGAGGGCAGTTAGTGAGGTTTGCTGGAGTCCAAGAGAAAGCTGATCATTGATTGAGGTGTGCATTTTTATAGATTTCTAAAGGGGATTAATGACCATTAAAAATGTCAGATTTACATATTCCTTTAAGGGTGAGCACATGTATACAGGATGGGGTAAAAGTAAGTTTACAGTTGTTTGTATGAAAAATAACAGAATAATTAATAAATAATAATACCAGAATAAACTCTGTGTGTTGTGTACTCACAACTGTAAACCTACTCTTGCCCCACCCTGCATTGAGTAATTGTTTTGTCCAAAGTTCTCAATCCCTTAGAACTGTGTAAGTAAATTGGCCAAAGTCAGGGTTGTATTACATATGAAAAGAGATTAAAATTTTGCATAATTGAGGGACTTTCAGAAGAAGGGGTATGTATTTCATTGCATTACAAACCTATCCACTTACAGAAATCCACTTTTCCTACAAAGGATTTTTAATGTACACACAGTACACAGACACACGCCCTCATTCTGCATCTTCCTGTATAATAAAAATGGATGCTTAAGCATTGGAGTCTTTGCCTTTGGAGTGACTGGCACTAAGAAGAAATAAGGCTAAACAGAAGACACAGCTGAAAGCAAGTCTAAGAATTCAGGAACAAGGAATGCTTTGGGGCAATTTAGGGCTTAGCTGGACCCCACTGCTCCGGACACGGACTTGTCATTGCATACCTCTGCCATGCCCACTTCTTACCATTCCCCTCTGGTAGAGACCAGAATGCTCTAAACCTGGGCTGCTTATCTATTTTCCCTGCCACTTACCCACTACCTGACCTCACTCAGCCCTCTCCTTCTTTCTCTCAGCCCTGACTAACAGACAAGAGGAGAACAACAGAGCTGGGCTCAGGGGGCTCCTCATAATTGTACATTTGGGTTGAGTTGCCGCGATGTTGTCCCATCACAATCTCTATTTCACCCCTCCTGCTTTATTGAGAGAAAGGGGGGGGGGAAAGAAAAAAAAATCAATCAGAATGATATATGACTTGTCAGTTCTGAAGTAAAGCCCAGTCATGTAGAAAATAGACCAGGCACTGTATTCTGAGTCCAAAAGATAGGGCAAGCAAGCCCCAGCCTCAGTGCAATTATCTCTTGAAAACAAAACAAAATAAAAAATATACCCATATATATGCCCTCCGAGAGAGACACTTATCTAACCTCTGCACCACACACATTCCGTTTGCAACATCAGAGTTAACTGCTCTGCCTGTGGTTTACGCAGTTTCTCCAAGTTGCCAAACTCAGTTGGTGCTCATGCAATTGCACAGACTTGCTCATAGGATGCAAGAAATGCCTCCTCAAACTCCACACATTTTTCTAGCCCCGAGTCACTTCTCTAGTTCAAGCCACCTCATCACTTACCCCAGCATCAGCAATAGCATTATAATGGTCTCCACACCTCTTTCCATATGTTCTTGACCTTATAAACCTTTATAAAGTGAACCCCATGCCTCTTAAAAGTCTTCAAGTATTCTTCATGACTCTCAGAATTAAGTTCAAATTCCTATAGGAACCCTCAAAGGCTAACTAACGATTCACCCTGCCTATCTCTCTCAGGTATCCCTTGCCCCCACCTGCCCGCCCCTAACAGGCACTCTTGGACCTTGGACAGGTGACCTTCTTTTTCTCCATCACTCTGTTCTCCACACCTCTGTTCACCCATCTAGGTCCCAAACATCCTGCAGTGCTCAGAGTAGCTGTCTTGTCTAGGGAGATTCTTGTGCCCTCAAGTTTGCCTAGAAACTTCTACACTACACTGGTCATTGGGTGATGCACACTTGCTTGTAGTAGCCTATTTTCTTGTTTGTATCTGTCACTGATCTGTAACGTGCCCTGGCAGCAAATGGACCATGTTTGTCACATTCCTCTCCCTAGCACTATGCTCAGTGTGAGCCATATGGTAAATTTGAGTATAAATATATAAATGTGTGAAGGAATGAAGCTAGACGACACACTCCAGTTCTCTGGGCACATCACAATCTTCAACCCACCTCCCCCCAGGCACTGTAGGGCCAAGCTCAAGTGGTGTTAGACTGCTCAGATGACAGCAGGGTAGGAACCCAGTTAGACAGGTCCTCTGGGGAAAATATTTTTTATTCCTTAAAACTGGAAAGAAGGGAGACCCAGGGGTCTGTCCCTGAGTTCTTTAAGAATAATGGAGCATGGTGAGAGCCTGCTGAGCTCACTCCTTCATGGGCTCATTTAACCACAGAACCAAGTGCTAGGGCTGAAATGGCTGGCTAATTCCGGTCACTTCTTGTCCATTCTGACCTGGAAGCATGCCCTTAGGAGGCAGCTCCAGCAAGTCTTCCAATTTTACTTCACTTTGAATTAAATGGAATCTATATATTTCTCTCTGTACTGACAGGAAGAGGGGCCCAGAATATGTATGACCCCATTTATGAAAACCAAACCTTCATTTTGGCTAGGTATCTGTGTGATGTGTGTGTGTGCATGTGCATATTTCTATTTGTAAAGTTATAGCAGGATGTATTTGTTTTTTTTTTTTAATCTTTATTGTTGAAAGTATTACATATGCCCCCCTTTCCCTCATATTGACTTCCCCTAGGCTCCCCCACCCCCTAGCCCAGGCCTTCATCACCCTATTGTCTGTGTCCTTTGGTTATAGAGCAAAAGGCTTGACTATCTTTGAAATTTAACAGTAACTCCTACTTTTAGAGTAGGTTTGGATATGGTGGGTGGGGGGAACCTTTTGTTTCTTGACATTCTTTAGTACAATTAGAAATATTTTTCAATAGCAAACATTAATTGTTTAATTTAAGAAGAAAAGCAAAGAGAAAATAAATTAGGATCTCTAATCTCTTGATAGGGACAGTTTTGGGGCCTAGTATTCACCTGAGATCCAGTTTCAAATGAATTCCCCACATCCCATAGTGGTGGCCACAATTTGGACATAAACCATTGACCTTTTATAGCTTTCACTTCACCTCAAGTTTGATGTAGAATTATATATTATAAATTACCTTAAGAGAGAAAAAACTTAAATGGAAAGAAATACAGCTAATTTATTGTTCGTTTAACTTCCTTTTAAAAATAACTTTTGCTCCGCTGGTGTGGCATAGTGGTTGAGCATTAACCCATACACCAAGAGGTCACCAGTTTGATTCCCAGTCAGGGCACATGCCTGGGTTATGGGCTCAATCCCTAGTAGGGGACACTCAGGAGGCAGCCCATTTATGTTTCTCTCTCATTGATGTTTCTATGTCTCTCTCCTTCTCCCTTTCTCTCTCTCTAAAATCAATAAGAACATTTAAAAATAATAATAATAACTTCAATTGTGGGTTTTTTTTCTGTATTAGTGGAGGAAACTATGTTCAATTCTCAGTTTGGGTTTAGTTTCCTTTTAAGTGAACAAAGATACTTCGCCCCACCCCAATTATAAAAATAGCAAAAAGGAACATATTAGAAAAGATGAACTTGGAATGATTTTTTCCCCAAAACACTGGAGGAACACACTGTCCCCTGTCTCCCTTAATCATTCACTTTTGTTCCTGTTTGGTAATTGGTACCACCACACTTCAAAAATTGCAATTGCAAAGATATAGGAAGAAGCCCCGTCTCCAGGTCTCCTGGGGCACTAACTAGGTTTTTAAGATCACACATCACCTGGCTATAATTGCCTTGACACCATCACCCACTGACTCCAACAATCACCTTTATAGTAATACCCTCAGCACGCAGTATGCTCCTGATTATACAAGCTACAAGCAGGAACATCTGGGGCAAAGTGCGCTGTGGGGAGCCTCTCAGATAAGCTACTTGATTTCTTAATTCCCCTGTCCCTCTGTCAACTCAGCTGGAAAGCAGGGGAGGGGAGAGGTGGGAAAACCTTCTGAGGATTCAGAGGCTGAACACAAGCCTGATGCAACTTACATTTCTGTCATGAAATGCTACTATGACTACTTCCTGCTTTTCACATACAGGTGAAAAAATTTGTGAAGGAATATGGGAAGAGCTTTCCATTACCTATTTATGCAAATTTTTTATCCTGACATTCAAGGCCTTATGTGATGGGCACTTAACTTTCTTCAGCTTTTTTCATGGTCAGAATTTTTCAAATAACAACTATGTACCAGGCAACAAGCTACATGCTTTTATACTATGCAGCACACCTAAACACGAGCATGACATCAACCTAGGGTTTTGGAAATGAGGGAGCATGCCCATTTCGTTCTGCCTGCTTTGAGTTGCCTCCTTTACTGAGATGGGAGGCTGAGATGGTACTGTTTACTGCAGAAAAGGAATCTGGGAACAAACATTAGTAACACAGGGAGGGAGCTCCTTGTGGGACCATGTTGTTTTTGTTCCCATGTTTTATATACTCTGGGATTTGTTTTTTTGTTTTGTTTTTGTTTTTCTTCTAGGTCCTTTATGTTTAATTCTTGGGCTTTATATCCCTGTTAAAAATTCCAGTCTTTTAATACTGAATTTGAAATCGCCAGTCAAATCCTATAAATCCCACTAATACATGTATGGTTGGGCAGTGATACAGGTTTAATTCTATAACCTGCATAGTCTGTGAATCTTAGGAAGTGCTTTGCAGTGTGATGGATACTTCCTAAAAAAAATATTACTGGCATGTGATGGAGGGTGGAAGATTTTTGAATAGTGGCTGGAATGACAAGAAGAGACAATGGGGAGCAGAAGTACCCTGGGCCTGGGGGACTGCCAGGTATGAGCCCACAGCAATATCAGAAGTTGGCAGGAAGAATGGAACAATCAGAAAAGGCATGTAGGGTCAGATGAAAGAAGATGCGTGATGTTCTGGAAATTTGATGGGTCAACTAAGGGGAGTGCAAAGCAAAGGAGAAAGATGAGAGAGAGAACGAAGACAAAACTCAGAATTTGAATGTCATCGGAAGACTGTGATTCTGGGAGGAAAAGAAACATGTCTACCATAAGGGTTGTTGTTGTATATAGAAGCCAGGGCTGTCCCTTCTTCCAAAGGGGAAAGCAAGAATTTCCAAATGTCTGGGCACCTTCATTTAGTGCTACACACCCAGAGATGAATCTTCAGAGACCCTAATCATCACTATACTAAATTAACTGGGAAGTAATTAGTTATAAGTCTAAAAGTACCTTTTCTGCCTAAGGTGATGAGTATTATCTTATCCAATCCAGAACCAGGAGAGATTTAAGCCCTTAGCCACAATTTCCTGTTATGTAAAAGAGAAAGTGTTTCTGAAGTTATAGTGTAGTCAGTCCTCAATAGAATGGATAGCATGTCTAGATACCATTTCAGATATCAAAAGCAAGACAGCTTCATCATTATAGCAACTGAAAATGTGTTAGTTCAAAGGCTTGGTTCAAAGAATTACTTGGATGTGATTTTTATGATTATTTCAAAAACACACAGATAATGCAAAATCCCAACTTGATTTACAGCACAAATAGAGAAATGAAATGTCGCTACCTTAATTCAGGCCTCATAAGCGTTCTTGAAACAGGTTAAGAGGTGTGACTAGATGAAGAGGTTTTTCAGGGAGGCTCTGTGTTCCTCCCGAATCCTCTGGCTGGAGCGGAAATATGCAGAAGAGCTTGGCTTCTTCCGGCATGAGTTTGAGGGTGTGAATGAAAAGTTCTCCAGTTGTCATCTCCATCATGGGGGTGAAAGGGGGCGGGTGGAGAGAATCTAGTTTTAGTAATATCTTGCCACGCACAAGAGTTAGTTTTTGAAAATGTTCCTAAGCTTGTCTAAATATTCATTGGTGTGAGTTTAGTGATTCTTGAAAAACTGAAGCGATAGAAAGCAAAAGGCAACTATGCTTGGCCGCATCATCACGTTTGGAAGAGAGAGAAGATTCCTTATCTGAGGGGGTTGTGCTCATAGGTTTTTGTTCATGATGCTGTTTTCATCCACAGAAAGCTTTTCTTCCTCTCTGATTATTTGATTTCTTCCCATTCATGGAAGCTCAAAGCAAATAACCTACTTACCAAGGCAACTTCCTCGTTTGCTGTCAACCAACTTTCTTGGACACTAAAAGCAGTTTTGTTTAGTTTTTACTTATTTAGTATTTAAGTTGTTAATATACTGTTGGGCACTCAGATCATATTTTTCCTTTACATTTGCTAACACCTTGAGATCAGAGGTGCCTACTTTGTTTTGCTCCCCACATAGTTTTGCATCTGGAAGCTGCTTAGTAAGTTTCCATTGGCTGATCCCCTCTGAGGCAGAACAAGTAGAAGGAGGATTCTAAAAGGAAACCCCTTCTTGTCACCACACCACATCTTTTTTTTTTTTTCACACCACATCTTCAAAAAAGCCTGATAGTGTTACTCAAACCATGAAATCATGGGTTCATTTTTTGTTTTGTTTTTATTTGTTGTCATACGACTGTGCAGAATGTGTGTGTGTGTTTAACAGTGTCTCTTTTATTGATCAACATCTGAATTTCCTTATATATGTCCTTACCATGTTATCAGTGCTATAATTATCATACAGTCAGTGCTATAATATGCCAAATTGTACATATTAAAAATACAATAAGGTACATAATATAGCCTATATCTGAATATGAAAATTAATTATGGAAGTTCAGGTCTAAAATAAAAGTTCGTATCAATTATATACTCCTTGCCTACACAATTAAATAAGAACCACTTCTTCCAATAAACAAATAATCCAACAGTGCTGAACAGAATGTTTTCACTTACTAAGTTTCACTAAAGTAATCAGCAAGTCTGGGAAAATTAATAATTACACAGATTAGAAGAGCTATCTCTTAAAATTAAACAACTGCACCATGATTCAAGTTGCCTTATTTCTAAATATACAGCCTTCACTGAGAAGCACATTTTCAACCTAACCTACAAAAAAAGAGCTAATATAACAAAGGAAAATCAAGAAATATGAAAGCCAATATGGCACCAAAAATGTGCTTGCATTTATATGACTAGCTTATCCTCTTTTCTATATAAACTTATACTCCAACTTGCCTGCCTGCTTTCATAGGTGCTACATCTTGAGAACTATTAATAGACTTCTTGACTTAAGCTCAGTCACAGGAAAATCCAAGAAATGTGTTCTATTCAAAGAATATCACTATTTGATATATATGAAAATATTTAAGAATATATTATACACATACACATGAATATATTAAAACTTCAGGAAAGAGGAGCAATCTTAAAATCATCAAAACCTTAGTTCACTCCCATTTTTCATATTGACGGAGTTTGGAAGGATGTTGCTAACTGGGGAGGTTGAGGCAGACAGAGCATGTCAATTACCACCTTTAACAGTAGGTAGTGCAAGGTTCCCATTATACCTGAGCTTTCAATTCACCTTAAGTTATGCTGATTTTCAGAGAGAAGGGTAGGATGGTGAGCAGAATGAGAGACCTCAAGCAATATTTCTTATTAAGTGGAAGCTGAGACACTTCAAAGTTCAGTTGGTTAAAGTAATTTATCTGAAATATTGCAGCAGACTTTGACAGAGGTTTAGAGGATATAGCCTTTCCCGTCCTCTCTGACCTATCAGATGCCATTTCCCTCTGTACAACAAAGGAAAACTTAGCTTTGTTCCCAAGGAAATTTGCCATCTCATTGCAAGTTCAGTTAGCCTTGGGCAACTGCCAACTATTCTGAAATTGCTCCATCTCACTTGAATACCTGTATTGCTTTAACCAGAGAATGGGTAGCTGTTATTTCTCAAACACAGGGACCAAGTATCACCTTGCCTTCTTCCCAAGTGCAACTGAAGGCATCTTCTTCCTTCCAGAAAATTCTTTCAGGGAAGTTTTTTAAAAAATATGATTTTCAGTTAAGGTGGAAATGATTGCCTGATATTTCTTTTCCAAAGAGTAGTGTATATGCTTCTTTAAAAAAAAAATATTTATTTATTGTTTAACTTATTACAAATAGTAGTACATATGTCTCTTTTTTTCCCCATTGACCTCCCCCTGGCCTCCCCTACCTCCCAGCACTTGCTTCTTTTAACAATGTGGTAAATATGTGAAATCTGTGCAATTGAGTTATATGATAGTGCTGAGGTAGGCCTCCCCGAAAACACGTGGAGCTATATGTTTTCCTCTTCTACCCAGAATGCTCTTCTCCCTGTTCTCCACCAGGGAATCTGCATTTTCTTCAAGACTCTACTTAAATCTCAACATCACTGTGAGGCTTTCCCTGCCTGTAGTGGGCACTATTGTGCTTCTGTATTCCCACAGTGCTTTGCTCATACAGACATATTTGCCAAGATGTTATAAATGTGCCTGACCCCCTCTAGCGTATTGATTTTTTCAGGAAGGTGTGTGAATGCTTCCTCATCTTAATTCTTATAGCCAATTTGGATAATTAAGATCTTTTTTCTTTCACCAATTACCATTCAAATTTGTCCAAGGCTTTTTGCATTCACAGAACTACAGGGAAGGCCTCTGCCTACAGCTCACTGATGGCCTGCTCTCCATGGAGAATATCTAATGGTGTGTAGAGTTTCTGATAGGTATCAGACTTTCCACGCAGAAGTCCAAACTCATTTTATAGTTAAAATTTAACTAATTTAACTAATGTTATTAGAAAAACAAATTTAAAAAGTAGTGAATATAAATTACCTCTGTGGATCCTTGACAGTTGATGTAAAACCTTCAACTTATAAGATTTTTTATGAAACGCTGACATTAAAACTCAAGAATGTGTGATTATTATGCAATGTCCACCAGATCAAGTGCCAAGTGGTCCACTGAGTAACAGGACATTTCCATGTTTCCTATGCACACTTACGTCTCTGTAGAATGCACCCTCTCTTTAAAATGGGAGCAATGACTCAAGGGTGGCTATTACTCTGTGCTACTCTCTTAACTTTCCCAGGCATATACAGGGTGTCCCCAAAACATGTATGAACACTTTAGCAACTGACAGCTCAATTGATGTTTCTTTCTTTTCAGCCAGACTAAGCTTTGAGCAAAGGAAATTTATCCTAAAATGCTACTGGAATTTTGAAAATACAGCTGAAGTACAAACATCGCCTTTATAATTAAAAATGTGTATACTTTTTTGGAGACATAGGGTATGCACCCCCAAAATATATATACACTTTAATAGCTGATAACTCACTTAATTTTCAGGTTTAATTGATTTGAAATAATGGGTGAAGCCAGACTAAGCTTTGAACAAAGACAATTTATCCACTAGACTTTTTTTATGGGGATACATAAAAGATGAAGTTTACAGTACAAAACCAGCAGCAGTTGACGAATTGGGGGCACACAAATACTGAAGGAAATGATTCTCGATAATTGTGATTCTATTGCTTTACATTATCAGCAGTGCCTGGACCAGAACAGTCATCAGTTTGAAAACAGGCACTGACAAAAAATGTTATTCATTTTCGTAGATTCTTTTATATTTTGAAAATGAACTGTATGTTAATAAACACTGACTTTCTAATAATTCAAAATGTGTATTTTTCTGGGACACCTTATAGTTCCAAGCATAGACAGAAGGGAAGGTTAAAACCCACTTTTCAAGTGATTACAAAGAGACATAAGATCCCGAGTTTTAGAGAGGACTGATCACCTGTGGAGAGGACAATGGTATCAGGTTGGAAAGACATGTTTCCTTCCTGCCTCTACCTGTGACCTCGAGAAAATCATTTTTACTAAGGATTGCTCAGCTTTCTATTCTGTGTAATAAAGGAGACAGGCTAAGTGAACTGTAGGATTTCGTCCAGTCTAAAGGCTGAGATTTCATTTGAAGTCTCTCTGGATCTTTTCTTTGCAGCATAAAATTCTGTGCACCCCATATCCTAATGCAAACTCTCTTCCCCAAAACCAAGTTACCAAGTGTTTACAGTATAAGAAACACAGACCATAGAAAAGTTTTCAGAGAGAGAGAGAGAGAGAGAGAGAGAGAGAGAGAGAGAGAGAGAGAGATTACCATAAAATAACTTAGGGAGCAGCTCTTATCATGGCTCCTTAGTGGTCTTAATTAGGCATCAATCAACCCCAGCTCAAATGGGAGGTGAGAAAATGGGACGTTTTTGCTGATCTCAAAGGACAAGCTTGAGCAGGCAAGATCATTCAGAATCATTACAGCTGAACAGGTAGTTTTATCCACCCAGAGGGAAATCATTCAAAATTGCTAATCATTTGAATTCACCATACTCAGAGTTTACAGGGGGGAAAAAAACTCCCAATAGAAATCCTATCTAGAAAAATGCCTTATTCATCTATTTAAAGAATCTTTATTCAGATTATTTCTTTTGCACTCCCTCACTTCTTTACTCCCTCTGATTTGCCTTATTCTTCCATCTTTTGCTGTGCTTCCGCTTCCTTTCATTTGGGTAGGACTGGTATAGTACATAAGACCTATTCTATAATCCTGAGCCAATATGTTAATAGATTGAAGCTGGAAATGGCTATTTTTTATTCACACCTGGAAGATGAATTTTATTTGCCCTTTAGAAGAAGACTATTTTCCTATGAATAGCAATGATATGATACATTACTTGGATTTCTTCTTTGATAATATACTTTAAAGGGTTAACAATAAAATGGGTACATTCAAATATCTCAATTTTATTATGAGATCACCAGAAAATTACAATATCATTCAAATAGCATTAATAGTGATTTTTATACCAGTTTATTCATTTTGTAAGTTATTTTGATCTTGATTGACATTTAGAGGCCTAAAACATAGTGCTGAATATTTCATACTGAAGAAAAAAAATTTCATCAAAGCAACCACATAAAAATAGTTAATCATAAGTAAGTAGCCATATGTGTTTAATTTAAAAATCCCAAGAAAAACCAACATCACTCCTATTTTTTATTGTTTAGTCCAGATTTCAACAAATACATTTCAAATGTGTTTAGGATTCCATCCCAGCAAATGAATAGCAGCAGATAAAAGGGTAAAACCAGGCAGGATCCCAGACATAATCCCAAAGGCAGGAGGCAAATAAAATGTCTCGTCAGCTCTTAAGCCTTAATGCATTTTACCTTAAACATTTACATTAACAGATGGTCCCCGGCAGTGCTATAAACTTACTTCTGAGTTCATTTCTGTGTCACTCTTAACCCCATCTATCACTATCCATGCAGTGGAAAATGCCACAAGGGGTTTAAATCAGAACAGTAAGGAGAAAGGACAAACTCTCTGAAGCCATTGGTGTCACCTACAAACATGTGCTTGACTTTTGTTTTTAAAAAATCAATAGGAGAATTAATGACTGATGAATGGAAAAAGACAAGGCTAAGGACCAACCAAAGTCACCACATCTGACCCATTGGAAGATACAGCAGGAACACTGACCTATTATTACCCTGAATCTTTAAAGGCCTCTTTTTATATGATTTTCCAAACAGCATGGAGATGTATGCCATTAAATAGATGACATGGAGAAAAACCAAGAAATAAATGTAAAGTTCATAATTTTATCTTATTGAGAAATTAAGATACTTATTTTTTTAATCATGGATTAGGCTTTAATAGTTAAGAATATTAAAAAACAATGTTTTTGTTAGACATCTACCAATATATCATTGGCTAAGAGCTGACAACCTTTTATTGGAATGTTTTTAAATTTTAATTTTAAAATCATCATGCAGTCAAATGGAGGTGATTTTTATTTTGGTGTAAAGTTCTATGATTTTTACACATATATTGATTTGTGTATCCACCCCCATAATCAGGATAAAGAATATTTCCATCAATCCTCCAAACTCTCCCATGCTATCATTTAAGAATCCATATACTTTGTCAAATAAAACTTATCTCTGATAGTTATAAAACTTTATTAAAAGGATATTTAAACTATTTTATATAAAACCCTTAATGACTTTTCCTATACTTTTTTGCACTTTTACTTATTTTTGCCTTCAAGTCTCTAAAAAATATTTCCAGTCACAAAATAGTCTATTGGATCTTGAAAAAAAAATATTCCTCAATAGCAGATGTTGTATTATCCTACTTTTACATAGGGAAAAACAACAACAAAAATGTTTTATATTGTAGACATGCGTGTGTGTGTGTGCGCACACACACACACACACACACACACACACACACACACACCAGCTGATAGAACAAGGAAAAAAATAAAGCCAGTTCACTGTTTCAAGTACATAATGCAAACGGCATCGCAGAATGCCTGCAACATTACACGACCTCAATAAAAGTTCCCTTCATCCTTTGCTTCATCTTTAAGGCTCTATTTTCAATCCCGTGATTTTAAATGACCTTTGTTTTTGAGAATGTACAAAAGCCATTGTTTCTGGCAGGCATAGTCCCCACCCACCCCCATGTGGTTCCCATCCAGATTTACAGATCAGACTTTCAGACTGAGAGCTTTAGTGAAATCAGATAAGTCTCCTTCAATCTGCCAATACTTCTGACAGAGCAACTGGCAATGGGATTATTGTTTTTATGGGAATCCCACGTTGCTGCAGGAATAAAATTTCTGTGCCTCAAGAGCACCAAGCTTGGACTTACTACAACATTTGCACAGTGCCACTGACATAAAATACATGTGAGTTTGTCATTGTCTTTCTGGAGATGCTGCTATGAAGCTTGTTACCATCCATTTACAAATGAAGAAGGCAGGAAAAATATGTCCCATCAACGTCTTCCTGCCCTCCTGTGTTATGGATGCAAATGGCAACATGGCAGTATAAGACTTCTTGGTCCCTCCAGAAGAAAATCTCATTTATTTGGGACTACAAGTATACCATGCTAAAATGTATCTAACCTTTATTTGGCCCTTCTGTAAAATTAAATTATTTTATTTAGCTGAATTTGAATTCCTAAATGAATCTGCCAGAAGCAAGCATGAATTCCTTCAAGTTTCATAGGGTCTACACATTTTACTAGTTCAGCTTGGATTTATCCCCAATTGGTCTGCATCAGACAGATTTCTAGTATTTATTCCTGATGTACGAAATGGGAGTGATGATGGATCCAATGCCACTGATTGCTTCGGAGAGTTAATGAGATAAAGGTTGCAAAGTACTTAGCACAGTACAAGTCTTGTACTTATGTATGCTGTAAGAATGGTTAACTCATCTCTAGCTTAGGAGATAAAGAAGAGAAGCAAGAATTAAAAAAAAAAAAAAAGTTCGCTGGGGAGGACAGAAGACAAACCACCAGATTATAGGATGAGTATTTTCTTTTGGCCAAAGACAATTTTTTCTCGGCAGAGTAGCTTTTAGCCACTTATGAAGTCCCATCTATAGTTGGGGCAAATCCTGAAGGAGAGGTAAGACAAAGATTTTGACAAGCCCATAGAGGACAGGTGTTTATTAGCAAAGCTCTGTTTAGTGGGTCTAAAATCCAAATACTGTTGTAGGCTTTTTTTTTTTTTTTTCATTCAAAAAGCTCTTTTTGAATACAGGACTTGAGAAAATCACCAAAATACAATTAAAGAAAGCAGAAGAAGCAGGAAATGTATCTAAAAGGCAGGAAAATGTATCCACAGAAAATGTCTGGGGTCTTTAAAAAATGGAAGGTGGGAAAAATAAATGAAAAAGGGAATATGTGTACTCTGGAGGTAAACCAGTATGAGATTCAGAAACTGCTAGAATGTGAATATAAAGATATCCCTCCCCCCCTTTTCTTTTAATCCTCACCCAAGAAGTAAGGACATTTTCTTCCATTGATTTCTAGAGAGAATGGAAAGGAGGTAGGAGCGGGAGGGAGAGGGAGAAAAAAACATTGGTGTGAGAGAGACACATTGATTGGTTGCCTCCTGCAGGAGAAACATGCCCTATCCCAGGTTGAAGATCATATCTGCAACCCAGGTACATGCCCTTGACTGGTAATCAAACCTGGGAACCTCCTGTGCACAGACCAGTGCTCTAACCACTGAGCTTCCATCCAGGGCTAAACATATTACCTTTAGCCACTGATGCTAACTGATTTGACTTGAGGCTCACTGTGCAAACTGCTATTATTTTGGGATCCCTTCCCAATTAAAACTCCTCAGAGAGGCTCCATCTATCTTTTTTTTTTATATGTACAAAGAACTGTACATAATTAATGCATACACTTGATGAGTTTGAAGATAAATATATACCTGCAAAATCACCTATCTTAAAACAACTTATTTCACTTGCTATCTGTAATTCGAACAAAATAGTTTATCTCCATCTCTCGAATTTCATAAAGCTACCTTTCAAATCCTTTCTATGCCTGCTTCTTGTTCATGTTTATTCTTAGGCAAAAGAAAAGAAAACAACTGACTTTGCTTCTAAGGTGAGTGAGTCAAGGACATATAGAGGTTTACTTAATCTTAGTAGAACTCAGAGACTTTAAAGTGGCCAGGTTCAGATTTCCTTACAAACAAAACCACACGGCCCCATTAATTCTGGATTCCCCCACAGTCGATCCTGGGAAGTCTCATGTGAGACTGACTAGAATAGTTTCCACTTTTCCTTCAGGTGGTTAAATCAGATTGAGCAGCACAGTGATCTTAATACACACAGACAACTCTCAGGGAATGATGGATGGGCCTGATCTTCTCTTTTTCTCCTACACATACCCTTTGATCTCTTCCCCTACCTATTGGCACTTCTCCTATAGAGTAAAGAGGCATAAATATTTATATCCATCTATGGTTCTTTTTAGACTATCTCTGGGCAAAATTTTAGGGTAAAGAATGTTAAACAGCTATAATGGGACTTAAAGACATATACTTAAAAGTTTAGACATACCACTGTTTTATCTCATTTAAGACTGATTCATGTTTTAACTTTAAAGTAATGATTTACTATATCAAAATATATGTTCTGTTTCTATGAATATCCATTTCTTCACAGAGGAACCATTATTTAAGTGGCATATTTCTATTCTCTTTCCAGTTGTTGTTTCACAATGAAGAAAAGAATAGTTTTAAAAGTAGATATTTTACTATGAAATGAGTTTCTAATAAGTCTGCCATTTCACAAACAAATTGAGTTTTGTCCCAGATCCTAAGATTATGCTACAACCTTACTGGTTAGCTTTGCATGGGTGACACGTGTCTGGTAACTCAGCTACAGGATGTTTCTACAGCTGAAGACTTCCTCCAGCAGAGAGAGACTAGGGACCTGAGTGAAGCTACTAAGAGTCAGAGGCATGCTGGGGAGAGACTTTGTCTGCTGCAGTGCAGTTGCCTCCGTAAGTGGCAGAGGAACACAGGCTTGTTTTTGTCATTAAAAGAAGCAGTGTTGACTCAAGGACACATATATAATGCCATGAATCATAAAGATTGGTGATAGAAAAGGGATTAGGTCCTCTACCATCATCTCCAGTCTCCTTACACAAGAATCATGGGCTAATAGGATGTTAGAGCTGGAAAAGGCCTTACAGATCACCCAGTGTGACCTCTTGCCTTTATAGGTACTGGAAGTGAGATCCAAGGAGAGGAAGTTGTTTGCCTAACTTGTGGTGATGCTGGAAAAACAACTCAGATTCTTTACTTGTAAGTGCTCCCAGAAATGGCCATTCATCTCTTAGAAATATATGTGTAGGTGTAAATAAAATTACATCCAAGGGGGTTTTTAATATGACAAAACTATACATTACATAGCAGGAACAAACATTAACTATCAGAGGCAAGTTGTTAATACACACAATGATTTGAATAATACCTTATTTTACCACCTCTTGCTCTCCCCTACTTGTTTAGAAAATGCATATATTGAAACAAGCTTCATCTTATGATCTCCTCATGAATAAATCAATTAAAATAAAATGGTTTAGGCATAATTTTACATCAAGGTTCTGGAAGGTATGCAAAGCAAGCTTGGGTAGATTTTTATGATGCAATGTCAGTGGGCAGTATTTATAGTGGGAGTGGGCCTCTGCCATTTATTTTCAATGGAGCAGTGAACAGCTTGGTCTCTACCCCATGTATAAGCTGCCCGAAGTCTAATTTCCTACTGGTTAGCACACTTATGTGCTTTATTCTCTCCTGGAAGCCACTTTGACCACTAAAGTAGCTTAAGTGGTCATAAGGTTAACAAAATGACCTTAAAGGCTGATTGAACTGAACGACCTCTAAAGTTTGATTCAACCCTGACATCCTTTGATTCTAACAACAGCCACAGATATCCTGGGCATCTTTCAAGTGTCATTTTGAACAAAGCACATCAGAAGGAAAAAATCTTTTAGGCTTATTATCTTGTCATTTCAAACAATATAAAACCCAGCTTCATTATCTAACAGTTGTATTATAATATATGTATAAGTCTACATACATTTCTAAATATCTCCCTCAAATTAGCATCCCAAACAATTAAAATAAACCCTACCTAGGTATTCCTAATAAATAGCCTATATGATCCCTGACTGATGCTTCATCTCCTTGCCTGAATATTATGTAAATGGAGCATAAGTCTACCACATAGTATATAGCATTATATCACAGACTTCACCATAGTGTCATATTTTATGCCCTGCCTATGGGTAATTATATGTAATTTGTCTCACATCATACCATCATTTATATGGTTTGATCTGCATTATTACTGATATATCTAGTTCTCCAGGACATTTCATTTAAGATATAGTTGCATGTGCAATGTGACACCTGGGTCATTGCTGTTTATTCATAAAATCACCCAAAAGGTCCGGGACTACATGAAATGCGAAGTACTTTTTGTACTTACCCATTTGGTAAGTAGAAACGTATAAAATATATTTGACAAAAAGATTGACAACAGTGATAACTTCTTATCTTCTATAAGGGAGATCAAGGATTTAATTACGGAAGAATTCAGAAGATGTAGTAAAAATGCACTTTTTCCCAGGTTCACAAAGGCAAAAGAGTGGCTATCTGATCAGTGCTCCAGACTATGTGGTTAAGATTTTAGGTACTGTGTACTTTGTCTTCTAGTGACTGAACTTCCAGATGAGTCCAGATTAGTAGAGATAATTGCCTCATCCATTGCTTGACTCCTGATGACTTTTCCTTCATGGGATGTGTCTTAGATCATGGTGGCTGGGAGGTGGAAATGGTATTGTATTATTAGTTATCTATTGCTGCAACACAAATAACTCTGAAATTTAGCAGTTTCAAACAATGAGCATGCATTGTCTCATAGTTTCAGTGGGTTAGGAATCCAGGTGTGGCATACCTGGGTGCCTCTGGCTCAGTGTCCCTGGCAAGGCTGCAATCAAGGTGACGGCCAGGTTTTCTGCCATCTCAAGGCTCATCATATAGCCATTTATAAGGGTTTCTCTGCATTACAACTGATAGGTCTCGTTCTATAGGACATTTCTGGCTTCCTAGGTCATGAGGGAATTTAATTTTTATCGTTTGCTGTGGAAGATTGACAAAAGTACCTCATACCTAAAGAAGAAACTCCTAATTATGTTTAAAAAGGTAATTCAAGAAAGGTCACTCTAGACCTGTTTCAGCTATACTTTATCCTTGGGTTATTAATTTCAGATTTAAATTCTTCCCCTGGATGGTAACTGGACAAGTGAAAACAAGAAGGAAATTGCCCAGAAAGGATAACATCAGACATTAATCACTTTGTAACAGGGAGATTCTCACCTTTTTAATAAAATACAATTTCATAGGCAAGTAGGTACTTGAGGGCCCACTATGCACCAGGTGATGTGCTGTGGCAGGCACTGTGATAGTATTTCATATATGCCATCTCTGCAACCCCTGCAATGGAAGCATTCTAATGTCCATGTCGTGCTATTTACATCTATAGAAGGCTGTGTACATCTGTAAGGTGGCTCCCAATGATCACCACCTCCTGGTACACATGCCATTGTGTCATTCCCGCCCCTTACATGTGAACTGGACAGGGAAGAATAGAATACAGCAGAAGAGATGAAATGGCAATTTCAAGATCAGATTGAAAAGAAACTGTGACTTCTAACTTGGGTCTCTCTCTCACTCGCTCTCGCTCTCTCTTTCTCATATGCCAGTGTGTACTCTTGCTCTATTTCTATTTTTATCTCATTTATTCTGAGGAAAGAGCTACTATATTAAAGCTATCCTATAGAGAGGCCCATGTGATAAGGAACCAATGTCTTTGTTCAACAGTTTATAAGGACCTAAGACCTGTCAACAGCCATGGAAATGAGTTTGAAAGCAAATTTATCCCCAGGTGATCCTTGAGATGACTGAAGCCCTGGATGTCACCTTGGTTGCAGCCTACCCAAGTACCCTGAGCCAGAGGCACCCAGGTATACCACACCTGGATTCCTGACCCACAGAAGCTATGAGATAATGCATGCTCATCGTTCGAAGCTGCTAAATTTCAGAGTAATCTGTGTGCAGCAATAGATAACTAATAATACAATACCATTTGCTCCTCCCTAGTCACCATGATCTAAAAGCACAACCCCATGAAGGAGAAGTCATCAGGAGTCAAGTGATGGATTAGTCAATCACATGACCGCTAGCACTTCACTTTTCCAGAGACGGCCCTTCCTCCCATAAGACAAGAAGGTGCATATGCACCAGGTGATATGTACCCTCTTGTCTAATGGGAGAAGGGCAACCCCTAACCAGTGAAGGTTGTTCTCATTACAAAGTTTCAGGGGTGCTTGGCTAGTGCAGGAACACAGGAGGGCCCTGCAGAGAAAGTCATACATATTGATCTTGTCTCAGCTAACACTACTGCAGCTCAGTTCGGCAAAGGGCCAGGGACATCTGATCTGCCATTTTCCTATTCCATCATAAATTAATTAACATCTGGGAAGGATGTCTACCTTCTCTCCTGCCTCCCCTTCTGCCATACACATTGAGGGTAAGAATGGCTCTTTATAAAACTACCTCAAACACATGTGTTCTTAGCCAAAAGGCTGAGGAGCAATAAAAAACTACCTGAGATAAATGCTACTGCCTAGTCCTCTTTGCAAATAAATCTGGACAGGACGTAATCAAACAGCATGCATTTGGCATCAACTTCTGTTTCAGCATTGCAGGAAGAAAAATGAAAAATATGCTTTGGCCCAGAGTTAGATATAAAGGAGGACTTAATTAAAGACCTGAAACATACACCACTGGAACCAATTAATAATCATCATGAAATCAGAAAAGGGAGGACAATACAGAAATTGTCTGCAAAGTCAAAATTTTAGGTGAGCGAGAAGGAATTGGATCCAATTCTTCTGAATCAGTAAATTCGTAAAAAGCATTGATTTTATATCCTCCTAACTTGTACTTACTCATTGTCAGCAACCTGCTTCCCTCAAGAAGTTTCTGATCTCAACAGGGAATCAGGACATGTAAACCATGATTATAAATATGCAAAAAATGCAATCATAATGTGTGCATCGAAACACAAGCTCTTGCCAGGGTTTGACGGCTTTGGAGTTCTTCAACTCCCATCTACCAGCCCATGTGCACATTTGCGTAGATTCCCTTCAACAACAACAAAAAAATAATTTTATTCTGTAAGAAGCTGATTGTCAACTGAAATGGATGTACTTTATAGGCGAGGTACCTAAATGAAAGGCTAAAAAATAAAATGTATAAAGATCACACAGCAAATTAAGTAAATGATGTTAAGCTCTGACAGCTCTTGACTTTCAATTTGCCCTATCACAATATCTATCACAAAATAGTTGGCAGGAGCTTATGAAAGAAAATAAACAAATAAAAGGTTTGTTGAAGCAGGAAGAAACTTGCCCCTCCCTTCAATGGTTTTGCAAATGAGTCAAATGATCAAATGGCACAGGCTGGAGCATGCCCAAGGAGGACCCTATCTTATGCAGCCCAAGGAGAAATCAATGCATGGTTTTCTGCCACCTGCTAATTTTGTTTCCAGTCAAGCACAACAAGGAGCTTATCTCCCTCACAGATCAGCATATGAGATATGCCTCCGATATGTTTGCCTGTCAGACTCATAAACACAACAAGATATGCCAGCAGCAAAGGAAGAAGAGCCCTGCTTCGGTTCAGGGATTACAGACTGCAACATCCATCAGCATAAAAACAAACAGCTCCAAACACTGCCCTTGGAACCTGGCCTAACAGTGTGCAGGGATATGATAAAGAAAGATGAAAACTCCCAAGGTTTGCTTAGGTTCCCTTTCATAACAAGAAGTAGCCAAATGCAAGGGTCTGGTAAGCATATGAGAAGCCTCCTCCTTGACTGAGATGGGGGATCTTGACACACTTTTCTGTATTATCAAGAATTGATACAGGTTTCCAGTCTCCAGTCTTGGTGCTCATGATGACTGCCAATCTCTGGACCAGGTATGTCCGTCAAACCTTAACTATTTAATTCAGCAAATCTCCCCCTGAAATCAATTTAGGAATTTGATAAATATAAATGGTATAACACCTCATGTGGATATATTAAACTCATTGAAAGTTCATAGTCACTTGGGTAATGATAATTACCCTTTGAAATATGTTGGACAAATATTATCATTTCTATTTTACTGTTGAAAAGGCAGCTCCAAAGAAGTTGAAATTGAATTTGCAAGCTTGCATAGCTATTCTATTTAGTAGAAAACTGGAATGCACCCATGTGTCCTCTGTCCCACTCCAATTTATTGCTATGATTAGTCATCAAGTAATTATCTCATACCTACTGTGTGGAAGGTAATGTGCTAATGTGAGCAATGCAGGTAATCCCCTCAGCCTTATTTTAGATAACAAAAACTTGTGTAGTGCATATGTTGTGTCAGGTATTTTTCTAAGCACTTTACACAGATTAACTCAACTAATCCTCCTAGCAACCTCCTGTGAAGTGGACCCAGGCACAGAGAGGTTAAATAACTGCCCAAGGTCACAAAGCAAATATGTGGCAGAGCTGGAATTTTTACACAGGCAGTTTGGCTTGAGAAGATGTTCTTTTAACACTTTTCTACATATCTAACAAAAGAGTGGTATGTGATGGGACAAAGAGAGTAAATAACTATTAAAAGCAATTGTGCAGATAGGAAGGAATGAAATGGAATAGAGCCTTAGCTTAGCTTAAAAAGAAAGGTTGATAATTGTTGCAAAGAGAAAGGACTAACAAGAAAAGGCTTTAGTTAAGGCTCTCCATGTTGCAAAGAATTTTCCAGTTTCTTTAAAGACCTAATCCACCAAACATTGATACTGGTAGCCTCTACCACATAGATAAACTAGGGCTCACATCTCAGCATTCATTTAATTCACACAAAGCAGGAGAAAAATGCTCATTTAATCTGCAATTTTCTTACATAGTCCAATTCAGTGTCTGCAAGAACAAATGCCAATTTGTTGTTAAGGCAAATTGGAGCAGGTTCTTATGGGGAATAGTTAAAGGCATGGCAATATTCCCTCTGTATTCTAAAATTTATCTGCAGAATTAATGCGTGGGATCTCTGAAGATGTTTCTATAGTCTGGAATATATCCAGAAGAGGGGGTGTAGGGGAGGAAGTCTATTGATTCTGATAGCATGGTTTCCAACTAGAAAACAATATATAGGCTCATAGTAATTTGTCAACACATACTCATTCACTGCACTGGAAAAACAACAGGGATGATCATCTCAGTCATTCTGCCATTGAAAAGTATCACCAGAATGAACTCCAATCCAGCAACAACAGTACATGCATGTTACATCCTTTAGAGTCACTATGTATTTGTTCCTGAATTATCTCACTTGATTCTTACAAATGCCCTGTGAAATAAGCCTAATTATCAGTCAGGTCAGACAAGTTGACACATTCAAGGTTAAAAATGATTTCATGCTAGAAGAGGCAGTTATTTCTATATTTTCAAACCTCAACAAGTGTATTATTTTCATTACATTACACTATATTATTACTGTTTTATGCCCTCTTAAGCCACTTAATTTCTAGCCAAGATCAGAGATTTGTGACCTGCCCAATGTTGTAAAACAACAACAACAAACAGCATCTGCAGTCAACATCATCTACTGAGCAGCCCAATCAGGAAAGTCCTGGAGACAATCAGGATGCCATTGATAAACTCAATTGAATCTTTGGGAGTGGAAATCTATGCAGACCTGCCTTGTAGAAGTATATATTTGTATCTATGTCATGAATTTTTATCAGCTTCACAGACATTCATAAAAGCCAGAGAAATATTTTCCCCTACGTTCCTGCATTGAGCCTAAGCGGTTGTTAAAAAAAAAAAAAAAAAAATATCAGGAACAACCAGTCACTCAAAAATGGCACTGAGCTATCTCCCACACACAAGTTAGAATGAAAATCAAGGGCCCTGTCAAGATGTTCTGAAATCAGAAAGGAAATTACAAGGTAGTTACTTTACTATCTGCCTACCTACCTATCCATTCATAAACTCATTCATCCTATCCATCCATCCATCCATCCATCCATCCATCCAAATTTGCTTACACTGATAATTCAATGGTTCAGACTAAATGCTAAAAAAGATACATTTTTTAAAGTGCTTTTATTTTTTCTTGATTTGAAAAGTGTATTTCTCCCACTTAATTGAAACAGTGTTGAAGCAGTGTCAGAATTCAGTATTAATAATATATCAGAGAAACCACCAGAAACTACTGAGAAATATTTAATAGGATCTTCAAGGAATCCACTTTCCAAATATTCTCAAGCCCTTTCAAAGAAAAATAAAGAAACCATAGAGCTAATAAATCCTCTTAGAATGTTAATTGGTGGGACCGGCTAGTGGCTCAGTGGTTGAGAGTGTCAACCCAGGAACCAAGAGGTCACCGTTTCAATTCCAGGTCAGGGCACATGCCTGGGTTGTGGGCTCAATTCCCAGTAGGGGTGTGTGCAGGAGACAGCCAATCAATGATGTAACTCTCTCATTGATGTTTCTGTTTCTGTATTCCTCTCCCTTCCTCTCTCTCTCAAAATCAATTAAAACATTTTAAAAATACACACACACTCACACAAAAAGAATGCTAATTGGTGGAAAGGATTTGAAACTGGTTATTCTAGGGCAAGAGGAGTGCCTATCCATAGCTCTAATATACTCCTGCTATATTATTGAAATGAGTCCTGCCCTAGCTAGTTTGGCTAAGTGGAGAAAGCTTGGGCCTGCGGACTGAAGGGTCCCTGGTTCAATTCTGGTAAAGGGCACATGCCTGGGTTGCAGGCTCAGTCCCTAGTAGGGGTCATGCAGGAGGCAGCCAACCAATGATTCTTTCTCATCGTTGATGTTTCTATCTCCTTCTTTCCTCTCTGAAATCATTTTAAAAAAAATGAGTCCCACTCTATGTTTTTGCTCTGTCCCAGAGACTCCCCAGCACGGTTACACTCCTTCAAAAAGGATACTGAAAACAAACATTTGTAAATGATTATGATTATTTATTCCAGGACAGGTCCTAAATTCTTTGAAATAATTGTATGTGTTGTAATAGCTATAAAAATTGCTCCTCTCAGGGGGGTGATATTCAAGTGTGGAATAATAGCAATGAAAAAGTGAATTTTGAAAGTCCAACTATCTAATTACATGCAAAGGGGGAAACAGTAAAGAAACACACAAGGGGAGAGAAATGTGGAAACTGGCTATTAAGGAAGCACTGAATTTGGCTGGAGTATTGCCCAAAGTTTTCTAAAAGATACTGAAGGATCTTTAACTACTCTCCGCTCCCAAACAGCATGGAGCCCCACTTTGAATCTTTTCACACAGCAGCTGACAAAGTGGCTGCAGGGAGAGTGGTGATGGACACATTGTTGAGAGTGGCCTACCTTTTCATTTCCTTTTCACTCTCCTTTACTTTTGGGGGAGTGGAGAGAAACTCCATCCCCTACTTTCACCATATAGTCTAAAGATCAATGTTTCAGAATAGAATCACACGGATATGTGTTTGCTTTACTGTCAATAGCATTATGGAAACTGACAGTCAATTATCAAATTATTAGATGCCTGCTGTTAGCCAGAACTAACACAGGAAGTTTGTGTAGAATGCAATGGCCAATTAAAGGCTCATCACATTCTCCCTAATTGGGTGTGACAGTGGTTTGCCAAATGAATGATAATCTAACACATACAAAACACTAAGTCTAGAGATAATCACATACTACCACTAACAAAAAGAGATGGAAGAAATGTACAGAAGAAGGAAGCTGACTGGCATGGTCTGTTTGTCTTGAACAGATCTCTTATAAATGACCATATTGCTTTTCTGTTACCAAATTGCTTTCATCTATGACAATTCAAAACACAGGTCTTGAAGAGGTCCCAAGGATATATGTCCTAGAAGCATGGTCTTAAATCAATAGCCTGCTACAAATCCATCATGTTCTCTAGGCTGGAACTAAAATGACATCCTAGGTGTACATTATGATCATTTACAAATGATCATAATGTGTTACAATTTAATCAACAAGGCCCAGATATTGGGATCCACATGTAATCAAGGAAAGTTCCTGGAAGAGGTAATGACCACACAATAAGCATCTAAAAAGCAACAAGGTTACAGCTTTACAATTAATCAGAAAAGCAGTATATTTTCTGACCAGCCTTTAGAAAATTCCATCCACCCAAATCTCTCCCCTTTTCCCACCTTTATTTCTCTTTGTAAAACTTAGTATTATCTAGCCTTGGTGGGGTGGCCCAGTTGGTAGGAGTATCATGCCATGCGCCAAAAATGTTGTGGGTTCAATTCCCAGTTGGGGCATATACTGGAGGCAATCGATTGATGCCTCTCTTTCTCTTCCTCTCTCCCTCTAAAAAAAATCAATAAGCATATATTTGGGTGATGATTTAAAGAAAAACAAAACTCAGTACCATCTAATAAGTTATAATTTAACTATTTATTTTGTTAACTACTCCCAGCCTCGCCCAGAAAGGAAATTTCACAAATATAGGGAATTTTGTTCAGCTCAGCAAATGGTTATTGAATTAATTGACAGTCTTCCCACACAACTGGGTGTGGGCTTAGTATTGAAAAAACAGTGCTAACCTAATTTAGGCAAAGGGAGAGGGAAGAAAGGAGAAATAATTAAGTCAGTGATAGAAAAGAATTAGTCAGGCATCCAAACTGCTCATCAGTTTCCAACCCTTGCCCTAAATTTTTGTCTACTTTTTTTGTTTTGTTTTCATATATTTTTATTGATTTCAGAGAGGTAGGGAGAGGGAGAGATAGAAATATCAATGATGAGAGAGAATCATTTATTGGCTGCCTCCTGCACACCCCCTACTGGGAATCGAGCCTGCAAACCCTGTGTGTGCCCTTGACCAAAATCCAACCCAAAACCCTTCAGGCTGCAGACTGATGCTCGATCCACTGAGCCAAACTGGGTAGGGCATCTACGATTTTCTTGATACCATATCTCCTCATAGTATTCACACTTTCATTTTTAGCCAACAGTCCTAGCAAAAGGAGTTCTGTGCCCTGAAGGAAAATTCAGTGTATGCTTCCATTCATCCTCCCTTTATCAGTGGGAATCACATCACATGAAATTATGCCACATTAGAATCCCTAGAATACAACACAGTAACTCTCCTGCTGGTAATAACATGTTAATCAATCAATTTAAAGGCTTTGAGAACCTATACCCCATAAGGCTGTTCTTTCTCTATCTTCTCCCTAGCCCTTTTCTTAAACCTCTCACCAACTTGAATAGCATAACTGAGAATCCAGATGAAAATAGGCAACTGCTCATAATTCTTTATTGAAGTAGGTTTATTTGGACATACACTCACTGTGCATATGTATTCTGAATATTATTAAACTACATATTTATTGGGTTGTGCCATTCTTTCCTCTTTTTTGAGTTTCATTTTAACCGACCCAATAACTATAACACAAATAAAACAAACATACAAAATAAAACATCTGGTACCCACAGGAAATTAAATGCTAAAGTGCTATGTTAATTCAACCAACAAGTAGAGACTTTGAATGTGGAAAAGTCAAGAAAAATAAAATTTATGCTTCCCACTGTCCCCATAACAGCTAGGCTGCATATGTACATGTTTTAAGACATAAATATAAGGTCACAGGCAGGGTCTAGAGAATTAGGTAGGCTACTTGGAAATCAGTGCTGTCTTTGATTCAACATGTTACCATGATCAGATAGTATCAACATTGAGGGTCTCTGTCCTTCTTTCGAAGTATTTATAGAATTTAACCCTTTTGTCCAACAGATTTACAGTTAAATGTTTGTTATTTTATGTTAAAATCATTTCCTATGTAACTCAATGAAAAACTGGCATTGACCATTAAAATAAAATAACTTTGGACACATGACAGAAAAACCCTCACACTTTATTTCCAGGAAGCCATAAGTATTTCTCCAAGTCTCTGTTCTCCTTTGGGTTCTTTAAGGGAAAGTGAGACAGAGCCTAGAGAGGGGCAGGGTTCCCAGAGGGTTTAGATTGAACTTGAGCGGCTTCCAGTACTCTCATATGCTCACAGCCTCCTGCCTGCTCTCTCATCATTGTTTCTCTATACTTCACCCTACGCTGAGCAAGAGCTAGAATTATCATCTTCAAGAAATATTTTTGTCACTTCATATGAGTTGAATTGTGCCCCCCCCCCTCTAAGATTCATACATTGAAATCTTAATCCCAGAATGTGATCTTATTTAGAGTTATAATCATTATTGAGATAATCTAGTTAAAATAAAGTCATGAGGCTGGACCCTTTTTCAATATGACTGGTGTCCTTATACTGGGACAAAGCATGCACACAGGGAGAAAACCATGTGAATATCAATATCAGGGTGATGTGTCTACAAACCAAAGTTACCAGCAAACTACCACAAGAGGAGAGAGCATGGAATCTTCTTTACAGTCCCCAGGAGGAACAAATCCTGATAATACCATGATCTCTGACTTCTAGCCTCCAGAACAACAAATGTCTGTTGTTTAAGCCACCCACTTTGTGATGTTTTGTCACAGCTAATACATTTCATTGTTACTTATAATACCGGTTGGCTCTTAGTAAAAATTCAGATTCTCTGGCCTAGGATACATGGTTTCCATAACTGGATTTACTTAATCTTCTTATGAGACCATTCTGACCAATCCCCCTCACCCCCCAAAATTCTAAGAACCTCAACTTCTCACAGTCTATTCAATGCCTCTCTCTATGAAAGGGTGCGAATGTATGTACTATTATCCTACCTGTCCCTTTCCTTTCTTGACCTGGCACAGTCTTACACATCTTTCAGAATCCAGATCAAATGTCACCCCTCTGAGAAATACCCAGTTTTTCGGTCACTAAGACATCAAAAACACTGGCCCGTTGTTCAGTGGTTAGAGTGCCCTCAGACCAAAGAGTCTTGGGGTTCGATTCCTGGTCAAAGACACATACCTTAGCTGCAGGTTTTCCCTAGCCCCAGTAGGGGTACATGTGGGAGACAACCAAAGGATGTGTCTCTCTCATGTCAATGTTTCTCACTCTCTCTCCCATCCTCCTCTAGCCCTTCCACTCTCTCTAGAAATCAATGGAAAAAAATATCCTTGGGTGAGGATTAAAACAAACAAACAACAACAACAACAACAAAACCCCACAGTGTGGAGCAGTACAACCAGCACTGTACTCTGTAACTGAATAAACTATATAAAATGGCATAGGCTGAGTTCTCTCTCTCTCTCTCTCTCTCTCTCTCTCTCTCTCTCTCTCTCTATATATATATATATATATATATATATATATATACACCCATATATATATATATATATATACACACACACACACACATATATATATATATATATATATATATATATGCAAGTGCATATTTTAAAAATTACAAATATTTACACCGTGAGAATTAATTTTATGTGTAAACTTGACTGAGTTAGGAATACCCAGGTATTTAGTTAGACATTATTCTGGGTGTGCCTGTGTGAGGGTTTCTGCATGAGATGAACATTAGAATTGGTAGACATACTAAAGCAGACTGCCCTCCCCAATCAGTTCAGGGCCTGAATCGAGCAAGAGGCTGAGCAAGAGAAAATGCACTGCCTCTGCCTGACCATGTTGAGCTGAGACACTGATTTCCTCCTGCCTTTGGACCCAGACTGGAACTTTCACCATTGGCTCCCCTGGTTCTCAGGCCTTCAGACAGCAGATCATGGGACTTCTCAGCCTCCATAATCACACAAATCAATTCCTTATAGTAAATTCACAGACACAGATGTAGATATATAAAGATGTATCTTCTATTTGTTCTGTTTCTCACTAGAACCCTAATATACACACCAAGCTCAAAATAGTGATTTCCTTAGGGCTTTGGGAGAAAAGGACCTGGTTGAGGGGGAGCACATAAGAAGACATGAACTTCATATTTTTCCTGGAGAAGAAAAATATATTTATGTGTTTTATAATTTATAAAAGACTGAAAAAGGATGACAAATTGATAGCAGTTGTTGATTCTGACTAATGAGAATATATTTAAAACTACTATCTGCTTTATATTTTTGTGAATTTTTTAAAAGAAAAAATAAGTGAAAATGTAAGTCCAGTCCCAGAAGTTGGAGGAAACAAAGAAAGGATGTTTAGTGTTAAAAGGAAGATAATAGGCCCAAAATTGAGTTGCTTATGCTAAGCCCCACATCACCAAACAAAGGCCTAATTACAGTTTCATCACTGCCAGAAATGGAATCTTAAGCCAGTCAATCAAGAATCATCTGATCAACACTAGTTAGTGGTCTGGCTGAGAGGTCCTGCCATCCCCTAAAGAAAGATAACCAATTACTTTTGCCTAGTATAACCTTCTTGTTCCTTTTCCCTTATGCTTATGAAAGACTTTCATTTTGTATAGCTCCTTGGAGATCTTTCCTGACTGCTAGGTGGCATGTTGCCTAATTCAAATCAATATTTGCTAAAGTAAAACTTTTAAAATATACATCAGTTTATCTTTCAACATTAAGAAGTCAGTGGGAGCCTGGCTGGCATGGCTCAGTAATTGAGTGTTGACCTATGAACCAGGAGGTCAGGGTTCAATTCCTGGGTGGCAGGCTCGATCCCCATTCTATCTAATCATTGTCCTCTCTCTCTCTCTCTCTCTCTCTCTCTCTCTCTCTCTCTCTCTCTCTCCCTTGCTCTTGAAATTAATAAAAATATATATATTTTTTAAAAAAGAAGTCAGCAGGAGAGCAAAAAATAACTTCAGGGATTTGTTTAGCTGAAGACTCCCTTTTCCCTGTGCTCCAATTTGCCTTTCATCAACATTCCTTTGGGACTCTTCTCAGAAAGATATATGGAACCTAATTTATCTCTAGGAAGACTGTGGTGACTCCCTGAATGCCTGCATCACAATTAAAGAAAGATGGTGCCCTCGTAAACCTGGTTTTGATGAAGACTTTACTTTTACTTCCCTGCTGGCATGATAAAGCCATCACTTAGAAAAAAAGACGTGGGTTCTCCTCATGGCTACGCCACTATCTCCATGCCTGACCCTGTAATTCTTTCCCAGATGAAAACCGCCAACAATTGGGAGCATTGATTAGGTGATGTAAGAGGTCTCATAAGCTTATATAAACATAAGCAGTTTACTTTCAATTCATTAGGAACTTATTTCCTTTTGTTTGGGATTTACATGAATGATCAGAACACTTATAAAGTGATACAGACCTCTTCATGCACAGAGGTTGTCATGAATATCTGGATACACAACCAGGGATACGTGTGCAGTGGCCAAGATAAATCACAGAAACATATACATTCCGAGGAGTGAGCTGAAGTGAAAAAAAAATTAGTAATATTCCTGTACCATATTCTCATACTTTGAGTCAATATACAAAAAGGACCTACCATTCCAAGATGTTAAATTGTTTTATTTGGGTCCAGCCAGCATGGCTCAGTGGTTGAGCATAGACCTATGAACCAGAAGGTGACAGTTCGATTCTCAGTCAGGGCACATGCCCAGATTGCAGGCTCAATCCCTAGCATAGGGCATGTAAGAGGAAGCTGACCAATGATTCTCTCTCATCATTAATGTCTCTCTCTCTCTCTCTCTCTCTCTCTCTCTCTCTCTCTCTCTCTCTCTCTCTCCTTACCTCTCTGAAATCAATAAAAATATTTTATTTTTAAAACTTGTGTTTTTTTTAAAAAAATGTATTTTTATATTTAAAAATATAAAGAACCATTGATCGGCTGCCTCCTACATGACCCCTACTGAGGATTAAGCCCGCAACCAGGGCATGCACCCTTGACCTGAATGGGACCTGGGATCCTCAGTCCAAAGGCTGATGCCCTATCCACTGAGACAAACTAGGGATAAAAAAAAATGTTTTATTTGGGTCTTTAATGGTAAGATTTTAGGAGTCCCTCTTTCATGAGCAAACATAAATATATTATGAAACTTGAAAACAGTGCCTTACTTTTCCTCTTCCCATCTACTTATATTCAGACATGACACAACCCTGTTGTGAAGGTTCACTTTGTCACCATGGAAATACCTATAATGATGTGGCAAAATATCGTTCAAACAGTATTTCCTACCAGCTCTGGACTGCAAGAAGAAGGTTTTGTTAATATTAAAAATGGTAGAATAATCGTCAATTCATTGTTTGCCTAACCTCCTTACCTTTAAAGGATAACTGCATTTGGGCGTCTTTTCTTTCTAGAATGTGTAAATCTTCAACAAAAAGAATTCAGTATGTGGAAGCTGGGAGTTTAATTTGTCATTCAAACCAGAATCTATTCAGTAGAAACAAAACCAAATGCAAATGTACATCCTTGGTTGAATGCACCAACAGTCTGCTTCCTCATTTATCATAAAATAGAAAGATAAACTCTGTTAAAATTCACCTAAATGATCACCTAGTTCTCCCTCCCCCGTTTAAGAAGTGCGTATTATACAAATTATTGCCTGCAAGGGAGTAATTCCAGGTTGTTCACCTCAGAATTATTGCTGCCAATTGCTATTATGGTAAAACCAATTTTCCCTGCAAGAATTCACAAAACCCAGAGTCTCAGTGTTTATGTTTTGTGTTTTACATTTTTCTCTCACACGGAAAAAAGAACCTGAATACAGACAGTGAAATAAAACACAGGAGTATTACAAACCCTTTGATTACTCTAATTACATCTAAAAGGAAAACAAGACCCCTTTCTTGGTATCAGAGGTATGAATAAGTAACGGGAAAGGAAGAAAGATAGAAAAGCTATAAACCATTTTCAACTGTTCTACAAGCTTGGGGTGCCCTGAAAATATTAGTCATTATTTCTCCCCAACCCCTGAAGAGCAAACCTCCTGCCCTCTCTTTTGCTCATGGTCTTATAACTCCTTGTGGAGTTGTTTTCAAAAGAATTAATACCATTGGTGGGGGTTGAGCCGGTCAGGAAGAAATTCTTGGAAACTTTGTCATTATGTTGTATTTGGAAAAAGAGTGAATTATGAATGTTCACAGTCTTAAGGGCAGTCACAGAGAAAACTGGAGCTTTGCAAATATTTTAATTACAGTTTCCCTCACTGAACTGAACCCATGGAGCATAAAGAAAGAAAGAAAGGTTGTGGGTGTGGAGGGAGGAAGCAGGGAAGGGGAACTGGCAGGAGATTTCAGCCTGGGCCCTGCAGGAACCAGCTGCTTGCTGCTCTAAGCAATGAAAATCTGTGCATGTAATTAATTCCAGCCATCAAAAGCCTGCCTTGCTTTTGCAGGTAATGGGGAAGCACAGCTCCTGACAGGGCCCCTTGAAGATACCCAATAGCCAGTGGCTAAACCAAGCAATTAAAACATTATGGACGTTTTGCTAAATAAATGAGCACACTTCAGTAGTGACAAAGAGGATTTCCAAACAGCTCCTTACTTATTTATTTGCTTGTGTGTTTCACCTCAGGACAGTAAATGCTCAGTGTTGGAGCTGGGGTCTCTGGGTGAGGCGTGATAGATTAGCTCAGGTAAACTGAAACAGCAGCTATTATTCTTCCTGCCCACTCTGGTACCAGGCTCACTATGCTGGTACATGGACATGAGGGGAGGGGAAGAAGCATTCCTCATTCTTTTCTTAAGGTGATAGGGTGAGTTGGGACAAGGACACCCACTACTTATGTACAACCCAGTTTGGTTGGCAAAGAGACATAGGGGGTTATTCTTGATGACACAGATCTTGTCATGGGGGTTAGAGGTCCCCCAGAAAGCAGGCTGGGCCAGCTTCCACAATGCAGATCATTCTTCATTCGATATCATCATTGCACATTTTTCCAGGTCAGCTTGAATAAAAACCAAACTGCCAAGCATGGTCTCCCTTGCAAGGCCCATCATGAACCTGGCTCCCTGGCACCAGCCTTGCTGGCTTCATTCACCCCATACTTCATCACACCTTCTCATGTCACAGGTGTTTTGCACCCTCTGCTCTCTGTGGCTGTGAGGGTCTTTCTTCCCTTTCCTAGTGAACACTACTCATCCTGCCTATATCTGACCATAGCAACTTCCTCAGACAAGCTCTTCCTGACCTTCCCAATTCCATCAGATCTTTGAGTGGAAGAGTGCTAAGTTCTACCACGTTGTGGCCTTCATCACTGCTGCAACCATGCTTGTGTTAGTGAGAGTATTTGATCAATGTGCATCTCTCCCTCTAGAATAGAAAATGCCCAAGACCAACGATAGTGTCTCTTTTCACCCACCAGTATGTCCCCAGGGCTGAGCACAGAGAAGACACTTCATAAATTCTTATTGAAGGGATAAATCACTGAGGGAGCTTCTCCAGGTTGCAGATCATTTGTAATTTTCTCATCTCTGAGAGTAGAGTCAGCTGGACATGGAGGCCACTGAGTAGATTTCTGGTCATCCATCACTGGACCCTGTACACAACCTAATCTTTTTGACTATGCATGCCAAGTAAGAGAAGCCATCTTACCATTCATCAAATTGAAATGGGGATGGAAAATTGGCACCCTGACATATGTCTGATTTCCACATGCATGTAATGAGCATGGGCCACGGGTCAGGGGGCTGTGCTAGCTGAAGATGCAGAAGCAGAAGACAGAGCAAGGAGCGTTCAGGTAGAGATGGTCCAGCGAGAAATAAGCTTACATGCAATGAAATGACCATTCCTCCAGCCAGATTCTGCTGTTGAACCCCTTGTTCTTGTTTTAAGGCTATGTTGCTTTCACTCTTCAGAACCCACTGAAAACTCTTTCCTCCAAAAAAACTTTGTATAGGGCTTTGATCTACCTCAGAAGTACACCAGTAGGGCCCTGGCAAGAATTCAAAATCCCTGGGTCCATAGAGTTGAGGACATATTTCAGATTTGTGGAGTATGCATTTAACTGTCTCAGCAGCAGGGGAGCTGGTCCCCAGGGTGAAATCTATCAGTTCACTAAAGAATAATTCCTGTTTAACCTCAGTGTTTCCCAAAACCTGTAAGCCGAGGCCAGAGGTAGGTAAAGTAGGTTTACTTGTACTTGTACGGAAACTGGGAAGTACACAAAAGTGTTGTCTGACTTGAGAGACAGAATTCAAAGTAACAAAGGTCCTGGCATTGACTCTCTTCCTATGTATCTCAACAGCACTAAGCTAATCACTCCCATTCTTGTTATTCCTACTCCTCATAGTAGAAGTTATAAGATTTAATAAGAATGAAAAGCCAATGGACTTATATGCATGCATATAAGCCTAACCAATGGACACAGATACCAGGGGGGTGAGGGCATAGGTGGGGGGCAATGGGAGGATAAGTACACATATGTAATACCTCAACCAATAAAGAAAAAATATGAAAAAAGAAAGAATGAAACAAAAGGATGGTTGGCTTGTGACATGAGTCAGAAAGGCCAAAAGCTGCCTTGAAAGGGAAGCTTCTTGTGGCTACAATGAAATGAAAACAGATAACTGGAGACCTTGTGTGGAACAACCTAGAAGCAGAACAGGTATCTTCCTAGAGTTTTTGATTCAAATAAAGCCTACAGCCAGCCTTACTCTCATAGCAATGCCTTCATTTTTTGATCCACTGGAGATATGATGAAGGCATGCAAGATGATGCTACAAAAGGAGGTGAGAAGTACAAATGAGAAATATCATCCACTTTATAATTTTCTTTGAGGCCCATCATGAGAGACACGTTGGTGTAACCAGGACTTTTATATACTTTTTTATTGATTTCAGAGAGGAAGGGAGAGGGAGAGAGAGAGAAACATCAATGATGAGAGATAATCATTGATTAGCTGCCTCCTGCACACCCACTACTAGGGATCAAGCCCGTAACCAAGGCATGTGCTCCTGACTGGAATCAAACCCAGGACCCTTCAGTCCACAGGCCGATGCTCTATCCACTGAGCCAAACCAGCTAGGGCAGACTTTTTTTCCCCCACATATCATGACCATTGTGACAAGACTACAGTAACTGGCTGTGGATTCTCATATTAAAATGAAAGAATCTTGGAATCAGAAGTTCCATCTAATACAAAACTCCTTTACTTCTTTTTTCTAACATCCAAGAAAAACAGTTATCTTTTCTCTCAACAAATATGTCCTTTTCCTGAACCATTTTATTTCTCTCCTAAATCTGTGTTCCTATTGCCCATTGATGCACCTGCCAGTTAGCTGTTGCGTAACTTTTCTTCCCTTTGAACTTCTGCTGCACCTGGCTGGTCATTCTTCAATGCTGGGGAACCCAGACCCTCTGATCTCACCTTCTTATTCCTTGGATCCCTGATTCTGCTAGGGAAATGCTCACAGCTGTGCTGATCATTACTCCTTAATGGTTTCCAACCCCAGTGTGAACCTCAATAATCCTTTTATTCACCCCTATTAAATTTCCTAAGGCAGCTGTTCCAAACTTGTTACTATTTTTTTTCCAGCCCACACCTCTCTAACCCCTTCCTTCATCTCCTACTTCAGAGAAAATGTGGACTCATCAGGCATAAGCTCCCTCAATTTTCCTCTCTGTTTACCTTCAAAGATTTAGACATTTACCTGTCTGAAAGGAAGAAAATGCTCTATTACTCTCATTCTGATCTCTCCATTTTATGCCTCATTCCATACCTTGCTTCATCAACTATCAATCACTCTCCTCATCTCAATATCAATTCTACTCCATTAGGAAAAAATGTACAATCTTTCTTTAACCTTGCCTCATCCTTAGAACACGACTGCCTCTTTCCTTCCCTTTATTGCCAAATTCTATCTCTCTATCCCATTCCCTTCTTCTCTTCTAAAAATTAATTAATTAATTAAAATAAATAAATAAATTAAATAAAAACATAACATAAATATCCAAGATTTTATTTTCATTTAGAAACTATATAAATCTGGAAACAGGGCTAACATCTCTTCCTATAAGGTAACAATCAATTAGAGCTGAGCAGCAGGAGAGACTTATGGAAAAATAATTTACTTTCCAATTTCCACAGTCTCCAATATTCCTTATGTCTATGTCTTGTCCATTTCACCTGTTTGTTACCTGCTTATTTGCTGTAGACATTTGCTTTGATGATCCTTACTTATACTGGAAACTCCCCAATATATTCCTCCAGCCCTATTTTCTAAGCCCTATGCTTACATTTCTAAGTGTTTCCTGGGCAACTCCAAGGCAGAATTAATTTCCATATCTCTTTCTTCATATCAATAATATGTACCTCACTGATTTTAATTAGCTGTTAATTATCTTCAGGACCTCATTCTACTTTAGGTTAGGTTCAGTGATTTTTGCATTGTTATCCAGTCTATAGTGCATACTAAGCATTTAAACATATGTACTGGATTAAAATAAAATGCTAGGACATATTCAATAATGCATGGTAAACATAGGCTTTCAATTTTTGGACCACCCCACAGTACTGAAGTTAAAATATGTTTCCTAGTTACTTTCTCCAATAAGTCCTTACTATGCCCTTCATAAATACACAAATAAATGATTTCCCTCTTCCACAGGACAGCCCTCCAAATACTTTTTAATCTGTTAGCTACCCATATGTTTACAGTTATCTGTCTATTTAAAATCTTTCATATCTGTGCTCTTCTATCTATTTGTACTGTCATGACATTAATACCATAATCATTTCTCACAAAAAAATCAAACTTCTTCCCTCAACTCCACACTCATTCTCCACATTGAAGTCAAATTAAATCATACTTTACTCCTGTCTTAAGTGCTTCACTTCTCTAGAGTCAAGATATGGTACAAACTCCTTAATATCGCAAAGCCCTTCATGCTTTGCTTCCTGCTCACTTCTCTAGCATTGTGTCTTAGTTGTCCCTAAACTGGGCACTATGCTCATCATCCTAAATGGCCTGCAAATCCCTAGATTTCTCTTCTCTAAGGTCTTACACATGTTGCTCATTTAGCCTAGAATGCACCCAATGCCGGCCTACTGCTCCCTACCTGCTAGTAAAATTGATTTATTCAGGACCCAGTTATCATTTCCTAGGCTAGGTATGATGTATTCCTACAGCATCCTTTCTTTTCTCCTATGAGGTAAGAATGTTAACACACATATACTTCTCTGTCTCCCCCAGTGCACTGTGCAATTTTTTAGGCCTGTCATATTGTGCATGAGAAAGGTACGTAGATTTAATTAAATCATCTTGGATGTTTTCCTCTCTTCATTTGCCAATGTTTCTCTTAAAACATGATAAAGGCATACCTTGTTTCAGTGTGCTTCACTTTATGATGCTTCACAGATGTTGTATTTTTTTTAATTTTTTTTTTACAAATTGAAGGTTAACCCTCTACCAGCAAACAGATTAGGATTCACTTTATTGTGATACTCGCTCCATTGTGCTGGTCTGGAATCAAACCCGCAATAACTCCGAGTTATGCCTGCATTCAGATCTTAATGGAATTCCTCCAATGTGTTTAGATTTGTGCAGGGTACAATGAAGCAATTACATCATTTTCTCCAACCACTACCCAAGCCAAGATTGTTTTAGTTCCAATTTCTTCACTTGTAGAGTAGGAATAATATTAACTTCTTTAAAGCTTCCCTAAGGACTATGTAAGAAGGTGTATACAGCAGCTAGCCCAATCTTGGCAAACGGTAGGAGCTCAATGAATAACAACTATTATTATAATGGAGTACAGCGTTATCATGATCCACCTATCTTGGAATCCTATAAAAAGCATCTTACGAATAAGAGAGAAAATAACAAGATCATAAAGTTCTGTTTTGGTGGAATGGAATCACAGGGGCAGCTGATGCCTAAGCTGTCTCTATATGAAGGAATAGAAACAGAGGGGCCCAAAGCAGTCACAGTGGTGGGGAGAGGATGGTGGAATCCCATAAAGTAATGCAACATGATGCATTTGGGGATGGTTGTTAGCAACATCTGCAGCTCACAAGCCATCACTGTACTTACATACAACATCCACTTCAACTGAATCCTATAGCTCACAAAAAATAATCACAGTAACATCTGTTTACATTCCTGGCAAATACCATATTGTCCTCAATAGCCTTTGGTAAAAAGAGAGAGAGAGAGAGAGAGAGAGAGAGAGAGAGAGAGAGAGGGAGAGAGACCTTTATAAAGGGACTATTGTTACTATTTTTGTACCAACCCAAACTGTTGTCAGATGTCCATGGATAAAGCAACTAAAGAGATATAAGCTACTAATACAAAAGCAGAGGGTACCCAAAAGAAAATTAGTAAATGTCATTGGCCCTAATTCCAAGTGTTCAGAGTAAATTTTCCATGTTACCCACACAAAATCCCCAGTTTGTCTCTTCTATTGAGGTTTCCTCAGTTGGGGCATTTCCAGTGGTGTATTCAGACCAGGAAGGCCCCTGGAGTAAAACTCCTTGCATAGAGCCTAAATCCCCCATTGGACAAATTTGAGTAACAAGTCCTCATTCAGCTCAAAATCCTTTAAAAAAAATCTTGTTGTAGAGAATGGAGGCTGCAAGTGCCATGAAGTGGGAGATCTAGAATCTCATAACACAGAGCCTACCAGTCATCCAAGGTCAAGCCTCCTTCACCTCTTGCATAGAAAATGGCAAGAGCTACCAACTCTTGTGTTATGACAGAAAGATTGAGATTTTTAAAATTTCAACTAAATTAGGTAACTTCTTTTGTTTAAAATCTTTCAATGACTTTACATTCCAGACTTGACATGTAAGACCCTACAGTTCCATCCCTGCTCCCTACCATTCAAACCTCACATATGTTTCCACTTCTACCATGAACTTTCAGCCCACTGGCCTTTCCATTGTTTTAACTGTCTAAGCCTCTATCTTTCTCCCACCCTTTTTACTAGGACCATCATGCATTCTACTTCCTCTCCTAGGAGCACTGTTAGGGTCCTGCTCTACCATGAACAAAATGTATATGTGCACACAAAATACTCACACACAGATATAATACACATGCAAAACACATTCAACACACACATAGAATACACAACAACACTCACATACAAAACCATACATACTGGTACAGCTCGGCCAGTGTGCTCAGCGATTAAGCATCAACCTATGAACCAGGAGGTCATGGTTTGATTCCTGGTCAGGGCATATGCCCAGGCTGTATGCTAGATTCCCCAGCGGGGGGCATGCAAGAAGCAGCCGATCAATGATTCTCTCTCATCACTGATGTTTCTATCTCTCTCTCCATCTCCCTTCCTCTCTGAAATCAATAAAAAACATATTTAAAAAATAAAAACCATACTTACATACCCACACTCATTTCACCTGCAAGACTTTTTTCTCATCCTTCAAGTTTTTAGCTTTAATGACCTTTCTTTTGAGAATAACTTCCTGATCATCCAATATAAAGTAGATAACCCCCAGTATTCAATGTGTTACAGCACCTGGCTAAAATCAAGGACTCTGGTGGCAGCCATCCAGGTTCAAATCCCAGCTCTGTCACTTCTTACCTTTATCACCTGCATCTATTACCTGAAGCCCCTGTTCTTCAGTCTCCTCATCTCTAAAATTAGATCATAGTAGCATGTGTCTTATGACTTAACATACATGAAGCCTTAAAACTACAGATGATATGCATTAAGTACTGGGTAGATGTTAGCTCTTGCTCCCAGTGAGCCTCATTGCTTCAATTTCATATCCGCAGGTACAGTAGATGTAATCCACACAAGAGTAGTCTCCTTCTTTGTTTTCTTCATCCATAGATGTCTAGTGCTAGCACAGGAACAGGCGCGTAGTAGCAACATGACTAGTCTTGAATAAATGGATAATTTCATTAAATAGTTGATGAGTGAAATGTGAAAGAAAAGAAATATAAACTTAGTGTTTTCTGATAGAGCATGATGCATTACACCCTCCTCTCTTTTATTCACTACCTGATAAATTCTGTCTGCCTCTGTGCATCCCTGTTAGGTAAGCACACTCATATCTACTCAAGAAATGGCATCGGGATATGGGCACCAATGCACACAAGGAAGTCCAGAAAACACTGCACATGTAGGCTCTTAACAGGCAGCTCTGATCCCTAATGAGCAGGCGAGGGGGTTCTCTGTGGTCTAATGGATTTTGCATCTTGATTGGAAACGTGGCATTTACTTAGGATAATTACTCACAAGATGATAGTCCATGAGACAAGACTATGGGAGAAGAGCCCTTTTTGCATCTTAAAGCCCTGCACCCTCTGGCAGTGAGGACACTCTATTCAAGGAGGAAGAGCTCATAGTTAGACTGGGGACACAGAGGTTCAGGCCAACTTTGCTATCTCAACCAACCCATCAGGATATGAGCTTGTGTAGAAGGTGACCCACCCTCTTTACAATCCAAGTCATTCCAGGGTAACTACAAGAGAGTATGGAGTTTATAAGTGAGAATTCACAAGTCTCAGGTCTTCTGGGAAGCTGGTACTTTGAAAAATTAGCTTTACTTCTTTTTTTTCTTTTGTTAAAATTTTTTTATTGATTAAGGTATTACATTTGTGTCCTTATGCCTCCATTGCCCCCCACTCATGCCCTTCCCCCTCCCCCATTGTCTGTGTCCATTGGTTAGGCTTATATGCATGCATATAAGTCCTTTGGTTGATCTCTCACCCTTATCACACCCCTCCCCTACCTTCCCTCTGAGGATTGATGATCTGATCGATGCTTCTCTGTCTCTGGATCTGTTTTTGTTCATCAGTTTATATTGTTCATTATATCAGCTTTACTTCTTTGTAACAACATAAATTATGAGTTTCCTAGCCTAAGGCTTATCTGAAATTTCAGCCTAGAAATTATTTTCTCCCTTTACTCAGGATTAGGATTCCCTAGAAACACATCTCATGATTTTAAAGTTCTAATAAAAGTACAGAGTTCACTTTGGATGAGTTGAATCCAAGTTCTTCAAAAAGCCTTAGAGCCACCACTAGCACTTATTTTCAACAGCTCTACCCCAGGGATAGGTATATGACAGCTATTCATATATCTCTATTTGAACCAGTTTTCTTCTAACTTAAAAAGTGTGTTCCTCAAAAACAAAATCCCCACACTCTCTTATAGAGCATTAAAAATTAACTTAAAAATTGTGACTAAACACAAATCAAAAACAAAACATTTTAGGGGGGGGGGGGAATGCTTTTTTTTTTTTTTTACCCCAATCACAAGATATCAATGAGAATGCTGACTCTGCTTACCTGATGCAAACTTTTCCACCCCAGGTAGGGAAGATGCAAGTCTTAGGTCAAGTTCAAAATTGACTCTGCAGCCCTGCTTTGTTATTGAAACACATTTCCTCCCCATCTCCTCCAGATGTTAACCCCTCCTCAGAGATGCTATCCCTCCCATCCTTGCCCTTCCTTTTGAATTACTAATTTAAACCAAAAAACTGTGTCAGGTTACACTGACCAGGAGACCTTGGAGGAAAGCCTGTCCTTGCTGAAACCAGTTTGATGGCAGCTCCATAAAAATAAAGGTGGTCTAGAGAGGCTTTCTGGCTCAGAAATAGCCAAGCATAAATGTTTCTCCAATGACATTTTATTTAATGCAGACTCTGTTTAATATCTCATCAATTAAAGCTGGACTGAACTAATGCCATTTTATTACAACTGCCCGGGAGTCCTTCAAGGGGGCAGCCTCCAGGGCCAGGCCATGCAGGTTCACATTTCCCCCAATGCTGTGGCCATGGCTCATTCCTTTAGCACTGCACACCTCAGTTTCTTCATTTGTAATACAGCAGATAGTAACTTCCTCATTGAGTTGGGAAAATTCAAATGAAATAAACCATTTTGCACAGTGACAACTGTCCATTCAATATCAACTGTTATCCACTTTCATTAGTTGCTCATAAGCTTGCTTCCTTGAGACTGTTCTTTCAAAGGAGGCAACTCTTTAGCTCCTCCCCTACAGAGAGGAAGCTGGTCAGAGCTGTGTGGCTGCTGAAACCAACATTCTACATCTCCACTCTGGCTGCATCACTTGCAAACTGCAAGATTTGGGGCAGGTTTTTAAACTTCCTAGGCTTCAGCTTCTGCAACTATAAAATGGAGGGGTAATAACTTTATCCCCACTAGTATTGTATCACAGTAGGATATTGTGAGAATTAAATAAATGCATGTAAAACATTCAAAAGAGTCCTGGGCATAGGGTGCTTACTCCACAACTGTCCATTATTCTTAGACTCCTTGCAATGTGAAAGAATTTTCATATTATTTAATACCTGGTGCCCAAATGAAGCAATGCATTTAAATGCTTCTGTTATGTAAAAGCTGGAGACATTAAGAAATAAGAAAATCTCTTATGTGATCTGGAACACATAGACTGCAGAGGCAATGGCTCAGGGCTGGCCATAGCGGATCTGGGAGAGAATAGCTATGTGACCTTGAACATGTGGCTTCACTGATCTGGGTTTCAATTAAGTCAATAATAAAATAATTGAGCTACAACCCAGCCTTGAAATCTATGAATGAATGCATGATATTATTTTGTAGATGTCCTTGTGGATATTTTCAAGACAAGTGGCTACTATTGCCTATCAGATCCTTGTCTAATCCAGGTCCATTTCATCTGTTTCCTTGTCACTGCTCTTAACAGACTCACATCCTGAGGGCAGTGTGGCACATCCTCAAAGTGTGGACTGGGGTTTTGTGTTTCACCCACTGTGCTGATGTCAATCCCCACCCAGAGGAGTGGGGATGCATCAAGTCTTGATTCCAGTGTTTGCACTGATGCTGATTTGATGTGTGACTATAAGAAGATCATTTTAATTGGTGCCATCACCTCTCTTTTTCACAGGACATTACCGTTTATGATGATATTAATGAATCAGAGTTTATAATGTGCTCAGAAAAATCTGAAAGAAGAGTCCAACTCAGGTGGAAAGGGCCATCAATTCTCTTCTACAAGCAAAAACCCAGAACATGACAGGGACAAGAAAGCCAAAGGCCAGAAGCCTTGAAGTAAAGGGCAGTTGTGAGAGATCCCCCCCCCCCCCCGGCTGGAAAGGATTAACAAGGGAATAATTTATCTGGAGGAGAAGGGGCAAACTTTAGAGAGATTCAGATAATTAATTAAGGGACTTTTTGTTTACAGTTACAATATTCTTATTTCTCTGTTCTCTGGATGATGGTCAGTGGAAGAGAAGAAACAAATATAATAAACAATTGGGCTTAGAGAAACTACTAGTATAAAAAATAATTCAAATATATATAGTGGTATAATTACATAACACAGAAAAACACATGATTTAAGCATACAATTTGATAAGTTTTAACAAATCAGTTTATCCATGAAACCAACACTCCCATTAGACTAGAGAACACTGCTATACACCCCCAGAAAGCTCTCTCATGGCCCTTCTTGTCAATATCCATCCCTCATAGGCAATCAATTATCTGATTTCACTTTTTAAAATTAATCCTTACATGAGAATATGTTTTACTGAGTTGAGAGAGAGGAGACAGGAGAGAGGGAGGGAGGGAAAGAGAGAGAGAGAGAGAGAGAGAGAGAGAGAGAGAGAGAGAGAGAGAGAGAGTTTTGTGTCTTTTCCCCCCATACAATATACTGATTGGTTGCCTCCCATATGCACCCACACTGGGGATCAACCCTACAGCCTAGGTATGTGCCCTGAACAGGGATCAAACCAACAATGATTTGGTGTATGAGATGACAATCCAAACAACTGAGCCACAAAGGCCAGGGCAATGTTCTGATTTCAAATACAAATTATTTTTCCCTGTTCTTTAACTATATATATATATATATATATATATATATATAGAGAGAGAGAGAGAGAGAGAGAGAGAGAGAGAGAAGAGAGAGAGTAGAGTCTTGTGTCTCCCCCCCATACAATATACTGTATTAGTGATTCATACATGTTTTAGCATTTATCCATGGTTCATTTTTATTAGTATTCCATCATATGAATATATTATATTTTCTTTATCCACTCTCTTGTTGATTGGCACATTTCCTGCTCCCAGTTTGAGGCTACTATAAAGGTACTTACTGTTTGCTAATATCAGCTTACAGACCTTACTCATAGAAAAAAATTATACCTGTCAAACCTTATGCACATTTACAAATAGTTAGGCCCTTCCTGCCTCTTGCTTCTTCCACTCATTTTCCTTTGACAAAGATCATGATAGTACCAGTTGTGTATCTGGAACTCAAAGCATAGACTACTGCTACTACTGTCACATCTACAAAGAAAAGGGAAGATTCTAGAAACATAGAAATGCACTATATAGATTTGGGTTGCTCTGTGGCCTATATTTAGATCAATGGGTGGAAGCATTTCAATAAACCATAGGTGTCCCCTTATACTTAGGGCTGAACAACAAAACAACTAGCTTGTCACTTCAGGGCTGGGTGGAGACCCCTCAATTGCAGTGGTGATCTGACAAAAACCTGGAAGGCTATTTGTCAGGAGAGCATATATTTTTAAATCATAGTAGGGGAAAGTGAATACTCAATAATAACTGTATGTTTCTAGTTCTCAATGTTTATGATATTTCCTGGACTCCAAGGAAGTTCATTTCACCCAAAACCAATTGGGGAGATGACTACTGTTTCCTATAAAAGCTGGCAAGTGCCATGCCAAAAAAAAAAAAAAAAAAAAAAAAAAACACAATTATGTGATGTGGAAAGGAGGTAGGGGGAAAAGAAAGCTCTAACGTGCTCTGGGATCTCACTACTCAAAACATGGTTGAAAGACCAGGCGACCTCAGCATTACCTGGCGATTCATAAAACATGCAGATTCTTGGGAAATCAAGACCCAGGTGATTTCCACACATGATAATGTCTTAAAAGCACCAGCCAAGGATATGCACACTAAGAGGCCACTGGAGGTGGAAATGGCATCTGTGAATGGTATGTTCTTATTCTCCATTTGTGTCCTGTAGGAATGTCACTCCAGGGGGCTCCTTTGTAATTCTCAGACCATCAGTAAGAGGGAGTGTCCTCTACAGTTTCACATGGGTCACTAAGTCTGAACCCTATGGACCTGTGGGTTGGCAAGGTCTTCTTAGTTGTGTGATGACTTTGCATTGCCAGGCCACTCCACATTGAGGGCATCTGGTGAGGACATCAGCAGGGACCCCTTTCTCTGCTGGTGCAGGGGAAGAGTGGCCGCTAGGTTCTGAGTCGCCCGCAGTCACTGCAGCACCCCCTGGATAATCATTTTCATAGGGCATAATTCATGGGGTGCATGGGAATGCAGGCTTATTCTTTATGGTCCCATCAAACTGTCAGACCTCTGCACACAGGAAGGTGCAGTGCCTGGGATTAGGATTGGTCCTCTGTTTACGGCATGCTCTTGGTCATAAATTTGAAGTGGGAGGGCAGAGTGATTGCCAGTTGTTGAGGAGCTGAATGGGGAGCAGGAGGAGGTGAAGGAGGGAGGGGTGTGGGCAACACCATGAAAAGAGAACATAGAGCCAGTGCTCCCTCAAGGTCACTTGGCTTCTGTAGCAAAAAACACACACAGAGAAATGGATTTTCTCATTTCCTACTTTTCTGTGCCATTACAGACACAGCTTTGATAAAGTTCTGGCCAAAAGAAAGCTGCTGTTTTTGTTTTTTAAGATGCTGAGGTCTTTACGAGGAGGCCTAAGCAATGAAGCATAAAATCAGAAGCTGCTTTCAGAGTTTTCTCATTGGTGCTCAGGTTTCAAATCAAGGAAATAATCTGTGCTTTGCTGATGGTGGCTCCGGAAGGAAAGAATTGGAGGAAAAAGCATGGAACAGTGAGAGCAAGAAGCAGAAAAAAAATAAAGGCGCTCATCAGAATGCCCTGGATTTGTCCAAAGATAGTACATGAAACCAGAGAGCTCATGGGGCCCTCTGTGGGGGAAGGGAGATGAGGGATGTACATAGTTGTTACTCAATTTTCTGAAGTTAAAAAAATATGAAAAGTGTTTGGTAAAGAAAAAAGAAATGACTTAATAATAACAAGCCAACTCATTTTTCAAAAATGTTATCTGCAATATTAATAATTACAGCAAACATTTATTGAGCCCTCAATAGGTACCAAGGCATTGTGCTACGTGCTGTCACCGCTTTATCTCATTTAATCACCACCAGGACAGGATGATAAACATACAATCATCATTCCTATCATCTTTCAGATAAAGAAAGGGAGAATCAGAACTGCAAAGTCACTTGGCCAAGGTCACAGAGTTAGTTGGTAGCAAATCCTTTACTCAAACTCAGAGGGCTTTGGCTCAAAAATATGTGCTTACAACTATTACCTTCATCAACTTCCTATTTCACACTTGGGGACAATCAGACACTCAAAGGTTAAAACACAATATGTTTTCTCATATGAAATTATGTCATAAGTCTGTCTCAAAATAAGGCCTCCCCTGACTGAGTATAATTAGTATAATATAGTAAAATAAATCAGTGTTCCTATTTCTAAGGGTACAAATTCTAAGGCAGTGGTTTTCAACCAGAAGCAGTTTTAGCCCCCTGGGGACATTTGGTATTCTCTAGAAACATGCCATTGCTGGGGAAGGCTGCTACTACCATCTCTTGAGTAGAGTCCAGAGATACTGCTAAACATCTTACAATGCATAGGACAGCCCCACAGCAAAATGATCCAGTTCAAAATGTCACCAGTGCTAAGGTAGAGAAACCCCCATTGTTGTGCTGTATTCAGACATGGGCCTTCACTTGGTAGCTTTAAGTTTCTCTCAGCAAAAATGAATGTCTCTTCCCCACATGCTGTCTGTCTGCCTTGTTATGAGAGACAGAGAAGATCTTTTCACAGACACTCCCTAGACCTGGAACTGGCAAGTGAGGCATCCAGGGCACACTCACAAAGCACCACAACGTGCACTGCCCCCTCAGTAGGCAGCAGTCATCCACAGCCTCACATGAGATCAGCATGCCCAAGACGGCATAGTGGGGCTGTCCCAGACTCCAGGTCCCAAGATGCTAGCAGTCAACCTAACTTCATTAAGCCTACTGCCATATCTTCAGGACTCAGAAATAAAGGATGTCCTCAGAAATAAAGGATGTGGGAAAACTGGGTGAATTATGTCATTTTATATCCTTCAGTTATATGTTTTAGCAGGAATTCTTGCTCTGCTAGGCCTAATAGGATGAAGGGGCATAAGGCAAATTGGCTTCACTCAAGCAAATAGTCACAAACTGAAATCCTTGTTCCTAACCCATATTAATTTACTCACTCCCCCACTTCCTTGCTCATGCCACAGTCTTGCTTTGCTCTCAAATCTACTGGTCACACCCATTATCTAAAAGTGATATTTGTGAAGGTTACAGGAAAGTGGTGTTGATGAGAGCAGAGTGAAGAACCACAGAGATTCCAGGAAAAAGGAGGAAAATAAATTGTAGGTGCTTATTAACCAATTCACTTGGTAGGGTTTTTGAAATAATTATGGTAACTCCCACTATTTCATTTTCTTTCATTCCAATTTCATTGTCTGGCTGCTTGACTCAATACAGAATTATTCTAAAAAATAAATTCTTGATTAACTGTTTTAAGAGGTGGGAAAAAAATGAAATGGCATTTGTCTGCACTGTATGTTCTAAAGCTTTATAGGGCTGCTCACTGAGAGGAAATAAAAGATTTCTGACTTTGGCCAAACATTCTACCGCAGTGATAATTAAGCAAAATCTTACCCCCCAAAATCCCTTTGCTGCATTTTTTAACCTTTTCCTCTGCACTAGTTGCTTCCTTTCCAAGACAGCAGGACAAACCATACCAATTTAGGAGAACTCACAATAACCAGATGGCAGAACTTCATTGCTAAAGTAAGCGATTTTAGGTACTCCCAGCACCAAGGCAAACTCACTATATCTTTCATTTTCTATTTTTTACACCAACAATAAGAAGACAAAGAAAAGGATACTTTCTCTGAAGATAACTTTATATTCCAAAATCAGTCCTCAAGATGACATAATCCCATCCAATTGTTATGTAGACATACTCATTTTTATTAAGAAAAGAAACATTAGCAGGGGTCCTCAAACTACAACCCAGCCCCCCCCCCCCCCACCGCAGGCCCCATGCAAATACAAATATTTTATTTGTTCTCGTTTTGTTTTTGTTTTTGTTTTTTACTTCAAAATAAGATATGTGCAGTGTGCATAGGAATTTGTGCATAGTTTTTTTTTTTTAAACTATAGTCCGGCCCTCCAACGGTCTGAGGGACAGTGAACTGGCCCCCTGTTTAAAAAGTTTGAGGACCCCTGCATTAGAGTATGAGTTTTGGAGTCAGAGAATGAAATTCAAGTCTGGTTCTAGCACTCATGAGCCATTCGAAAATAGATAAATTATTTAGCTAGTTTTAGCCTCCTCTATCTCATTTCTAAAGAGGAGATAATAGGAAAACCATGTTAAGCATACACTCAATAACTGTTATTGTGGGATATAAACTCAGGATTTAAGTGTTTGTTTGTTTTTTCCTTTGCAAAATGACCTCCTCCAGAGCCCTGCCCAAATTTGCTTACCTTGTTGACTGCCCAATGGGAAAAGGGCCATCAATCAGTGCAGCCTTACAATTTCACAGATCTTCTTAGAGAAAATTTTAGGGATCACATGGAATAGTAGTCACAGAACTGTTTTCAAGTAAGGAAGAGGGACAGGCCCCCAACACAATTGCTTTCCTTTCAAAGAGGCAACAACACCATGAAGAGAGAAGGGGTGTTTTATTAAACAAATGAGAAGGCTCTAGTCTAGTCCTTCTTCCAAGAATTCCCCCACTTTCTGTTTCCTCTAGCTATGCTGATCTGTTCCCACAGGTTGTTTTTCTCCCTTCCTTTTGTTGTCCCCCTCCAGGTTACCTTTAACATTTTCCTAGTCACTGCTATTCTTCTAACACTCCCTCCCTTCCCATTCTTCTCTGTTAAGTATAAACTTGCTAGGTGACAGCACAATTCACCATGACAAGAACATTCCTAGAGCTGGCTAACCCCAGAATCATTATTTAATTTATATAAATCTTTGTACTGAAATGATGACCTGTGGTAGCACCTTTGCATTGTGGAAGCAACTGAGGAGTTACTCCTCTTTCTACACTATGTCTTTTACAATGGTTTTCATGGGATTATGTCACCTTTCTGCATATGCTTAATATTCTAGAGAGAAGTGATTCTAACTTTCCTTAGTAGGACCCTCAAAAAGAGCTTAAATTCACATTCAGTTATTTTTATAATAATGATAATTTTAAGGACAAGGATACTGAGACACTGATGAATGATTTTGTAGTGCCCCAGGACCCAAGGTTATATACTGGGGCTAGAACTTACCTCCTCTAACCTTAAGTCCAACACTCTACAAATAAATTTTATTTACTCATAGTTTAGTCCCTTTCCTGCAAATGGGATTATCCATTCTAATCATGGCATTGTAATGGGTCTGTTCCTTGACTTTAAATAACACTTTCCTGAATTTAGCAGGCCAGCTAAACTCAGTTACCATTTCCATGGCAGAAAGTGCCAGCCCAAAATCAGGTTCTTTGACATATATTATTCCACAAAAATATTTGAACTATTGATTATTATCCTCACTTAGCAACCAAGGAAACAGATTCAGGGAAAAATGGTGACAGTAAAGTGCCTGGAATTTAGAAGGCTCTCAAAAAAATTGATTTGTTAAACACATAGTCCAAAATCAACAGCTATTGGGATTCTACTTTTGTGTGCTGGTTCATGCTCTTCCTTCTTCCAAAAATGCATTTGTCACTATCTTTGTATACTGAAATTCTACTCACCCACCAGACTCAGTTCCTATATGCCCTCCTCCTAGAACAGTCTATTATCCCCCTACTGTTCATCTATGCTGGCTCCCCTATCTTTATTTGTGTAGCATTTTTGCTCAAATCTTTGTTAGAATATTTAACAAACATTCCCTAGGATTAGAGTTATTTCTTTATATTTCTGATTCCCAAGGAACATTTATTTATCCAGGTATTCACTCATTTGTAAAACTTACTGGGTCTACTGTGTCTAGAACACTAGTGGGTATGAGGGTGAACAAATTAAGCAGTATTCTTGCTCTCATGGAGTTTACGTTGGTGGGGGTGGGAGGAAGGCGAGGCAGGCAAAATAATTATAAATGGGATCATTGCTCTAAAACAGCAGTTCTCAACCTGTGCGTCCTGACTCCTTTGGGGGTCGAACGACCCTTTCACAGGGGTCACCTAAGTCCATCGGAAAACACATATATAATTACATATTGTTTTTGTGATTAATCACTATGCTTTAATTATGTTCAATTTGTAACAATGAAAATATATCCTGCATATCAGATATTTACATTACGATACATAACAGTAGCAAAATTACAGTTATGAAGTAGCAACGAAAATAATTTTATGATTGGGGGTCACCACAACATGAGGAACTGTATTAAAGGGTCACTGCATTAGGAAGGTTGGGAAACACTGCTCTAAAGGATATCTGGGTAATGAGACCAAAGTAAACTGGGGAAGGCCACTTGAAATTAACAGTACACTTCTAAGGAGTGATGTATGCTCTGAGGCCTGAAGAAGGAGAATAAAAAGGCAATAGATTATAGAAAAGGCATTATTGCTAGGAGCCTGTATGAGTCCTGGACTGGTGAAGAAGCTCAGAGTGACTGCAAATCTAAGGAGAGTGTCAAGACTTGAGTTTGCGGAGTTGAGTAGGAAAGGTAAATGCTCAACTCTGACACGTAGCAGTGGGCACTATGGTGTGATGCAGGATATATGCTTTGGAGTCAGGCGCCCCTGGGTCCAAACAGTGCCTTTTCTCTAACAAGCTGTATAATCTGGAATGAATTTATCAATCTCTCTGATTCTGATGCCCTCATAGAAAGTTAAAACTGAATTGAATGGGAACTATGTTGTACTAGTCCTGAGTTGAAAACCTGTGGAACTATGAGGCCCATAAAACAGCTATGGGTCCCATTAAGATAAAGGGGATAAATAAGACAAACAAACAAAAATTAGACACAGATAATAGTACTCTGGTTCCCAGAAGGGAACAGAGAGTGTTAATAAAGGGTAAAGGGGGTCAGATATATGGTAACTGAAGGAGATTTGACTGGGTGGCAAGCACACAATGCGTTATACAGATGATGGATTATGGAATTGTACACTTGAAACCTATATGATTTTATTAACTGTCACCCTAATAATTTTAATTAAAAACAGATAAAGAGACATCGAAAATGAGACTTGAGCAAATAGATTTTTCTCAGCTGCAGCTGATGAGAAGGTGGACGGAAAGGAGGCATGCCCTGCGCTGGGTTCAGCTTTAACCCAGAGGTGTCTCTATATTTACGCGAGTGGTTTCAGTTTTGCAGTTACACTGGGGCCTATGCACAGAATGGATAGTTCGTTTTGGCACTGTCACTCTGTTCTGCATTGACAAATGAGCACAACACCCTCTAATGCTGACTCTGTGTTTTGAGTTCTAAAAGTAGACATATTTGAAAATGGGTTTCATTCTTTACTAAACCCAATTTACCATCCTCCTTATACCGATTAGAGATGCCACTCCAGGGCTCTCAGCCAACCCTGAATGAAGAAATTGTGCTTTGTTCCAAATAATGATGGAGAATTTGTCCAAGGACCAAGATAGAACCAGGGAACCGAGGCCGGTTAGCCAGGGATGCTACTGGCTTGTGGCTGTTGACGAGTGAGTATCCAGAAAGTCTCTCCTTAGAATTCACTGTGATGGAAATAGGGCTCCTTGCTGCAAGCGAAGTGTGAAGTGCTAAGAAATAACTAGGATTTTGTAATACTTTTGGAAGATGAAACCAGTCATTCATGCCCCAAAATATAATGAAACTATAAAAAGTAAACAATAATTACCTGGAGATAAGAACAGTAAAGAAAGCATGCCCACTGTGGGAAGTAAACTCAGAAATGTAGATACTTTAAATTTTAAAAAAATAGAAATCAGCTAGAAATATAGGTCCTGCAAAGAGAACCTAAAGCTGTCATTTTTAACTGATAAGCTACATTAAAAAATAAGGTAACAATATTTTTCTTCATAATTAAAAATGTAACCCATTTATTTAATCTTTGGCTTAGTGGCCTAACACAACTCCACTTTCAAACACAGCAAAAAATCCTCTCTCCATTATGTTATTAAGTTCAAGTCTACTAAATTAAACCAGCAGACAATAAACTGTTTGTTCCTTGCCTTTTCATTAAATATTTTTATGCCTTTAGGTCTCTGTTTGTCCACTGTGGGGTATGGAGGAAGAAATAATATTCTCAACAGTTTTTCCCAGATAAATACCCTATAAATTGCAAGTAATGTTTCCTGTATTCAAGAGAGATTCAATATATTAGATAGAAGAACAGGTCTAGATTTTTTCAGGGTGGTATTTACTGGCATTAATAATTACATGGATTTACAAATACCCATACACACCCCCTTCATAGTGTACCTTAATTAACTTGTCCAGGATTTGGAATCCCGACAGTCTATGAAGTCAGCAGGATCATTAAATCCAATCATAGTTTCAGCCAAACCTGATATTTTACTAGAGCCATTCAAATCAATTTACCCAACAGAGACATTTGTCCCTGGCCTGTCACCACAGCCCGTGCCAAGCGTCCTACACTTCTTTATCTTTTGGCAGGGCCATCATAAGCGAGCGACACAGAGGGTGATGTATGAGAACTCAAATAAGTCATAAATCCCGCAGCCCTTCATCTCCCGTCAGGTGGACTGAATTTACGCCCACTGGCCTTGGCAATGGCTCTTAGCTCAGCTCTGAGAAAGTCTACTTAAAATGACACTCTTTTAGGAGTGAATCTCTTCCTTGGAGGCACCAAAGAGGGAGAAAATGCAGAAGAGAAGGGAGGAAGGAAAAAGTCAGGACATTTACTCTCTAATGGATAGAGGTCACTAATCCCTTTTCCTTTCTTTTTTTTTTTTATTATTGTCACCCAATGATGTGTTTTTGTTTTATTGGTTTTAGAGGGGGAGGAAAAGAAAGAGAGAGAGAGAGAGAGAGAGAGAGAGAGAGAGAGAGAGAGAGAGATCAGTGTGTGAGAGAGAAATACACACTGTTGCATCCTGTACATGCCTGACTAAGGATTGAGCCCACAACCTAGGTATGTGTCCTGACTATGAATCAAACCCACAATCCTTTGGCATAGGGGCGATACTACAACCAATGGAGCCATCTGGACCAATGGAGCCATCCGGCCAGGGCTCCCCTTTTCCCTTTAGAATTAAGATCCTTTTTAAAAATATATATATTTTATTGATTTTTTACAGAGAGGAAGGGAGAGAGATAGAGAGTTAGAAACATCGATGAGAGAGAAGCATCGATCAGCCGCCTCCTGCACATCTCCCACTGGGGATATGCCCGCAACCCAGGTACATGCCCTTGACCGGAATCGAACCTGGGACCTTTCAGTCCGCAGGCCGACGCTCTATCCACTGAGCCAAACCGGTTTCAGCGAGAATTAAGATACTTTTATATAGCAACCCTTATCCTTGCTTCACCCTGATTCTAAAACGACCAGAAATCATCCATTTTATTTAGCCTCTAAATTGCTGTGAGAGGATTAGAATTAAGCAGGTAGGAAATGGTACTCAGATAATATGTGCCTACCTCACACCATAAGTAACAAAGACTTACCTAATGAACTCAGGGAAAATGGGCAATTCAAATGCATTATAAATTATAGAAATAGGCCCTGTAGATATGAGAGCTTTCTGCCATGTGTGCATTTGAGCTGCATGCAGACACACATATACACACAGGTGCACACACCCACTCGTGCTTTTTATCATGGTTTTGGTTAAAAGCAAAGCATTGAGTGGGATATGTTTCAAGCCCAAAAGATCCCACTCTTCAGGTTGAACCCCTCATCCCCCATACAAACAGCTTTATGGAGTCTCCTGGAAGCAGGATTTTACATAATAGCTAAGTATGTTTCTACATAAGGACTCTATAGCATTCCCTTCATCTTTCCCATCTAAAAAAATACTATTTTTTAACCCAAGTAAATATAAACAAAAGAGATCTCAGCTACCAAGAAGGTGGAAATGTAGAGTAAATCAAAGGTACTAGAAGTTAGGACAAGGGATTGAAACACTGTAGTGGCCAGCAATTGTTTAAGGCACTTATAGATGTTTTTATCCCTTAAGAGAAATGAAAATTTTGTCACTCATAATGCTTATTAAAATTAGCCCAATTAACTTCACATGGTCCCCTCTTCCTTTCCCTTCATGTTGATAGTCAACAATACCATTAAAAAGATGTACTTGGCACCTTCTCCATACATCTCATTATCTATTGTTTTTAGTACACATCTTGAAGAGTGCAATTTACTTCAATGTCACCAAGAAAGCCAAGTCCCTTTGGGATTGACATTATCATAAACCACAATCTGCTACCAATTTATATGTCCTTAGCTGATCCTGTTGTAACTTCCTTTAAAGAAACAAAACAAACCCAAAACAACAGCAATGATGTAATCACAAAGTTTAAGTCCTGGTTCCCATTTGATCTTCTGACTCTCCCACCTTATTTGTTGTTCTGATTTTGTCACTGCATTTATCTATTACTTATCAAGGTAATACAACTAGGAGTAAATGGAGAAGATGCCTTGCCATGCCCCCTTCCCACCCACATACACACCAAAGTCACCATTGTGAAATACCAGGCACACCCTCACTCTACTTTTAGACATTTTTGTTTGTTGTTTTCAAAAGAGACATCAGAGCAAGACCATATTATAAACTAGAGGCCAAGTGCACGAAATTCGTGCATGGGGGGGGGGTCCCCTGCACCCTCTTGCAATCTGGGACCGCTGGCTCCTAACTCCTGGCCTGCCTGCCTGCCTGATCTCCCTTAACCACTCACCTGCCTACCTGGTCACTCCTAACCACTCGCCTGCCTGCTGATCACCCCTAACTGCCTCTGCCTTTGCCCCTGCCACCGCGGCTCCGTCCAGAATGACATCTGGAAGGTCATTCACTGTCCGGTCTAATTAGCATATTATGTTTTATTATTATAGATTTAAAACAATCAAGCAGTCATGACATTATTTCAAATAAAGAAGACCATTCATTCAGTGCTTTGGAGTTTTGTCAAAAGAAGTTGGAGAAGGGAAAAGTGTCTTGTTGAACATTATGAATTCAGTCATTACATAATTATGTTTTTCTTATGTGTCTTAAAGCAGCTATCAGTGCTGAGTAAAATGCAACTACCCTTCAACATGGAAAGACCACCATGTAAAAACTTTGTAATGCTTTTCATATTCCAAGAAGAAAGAAATGATACCGTCAAGATGAGTAACATCATAGATTATCATCTTTCCCTCCCAGAAAGATTAAAATTCAGGCCAATAAGGTTATTGGCCAAATACTAAAATCCCACCAATACAGTACACACACACACACACACACACACACACACACACACACATTTGTATTTGTTTATAAAATAGCAGAGGAATGATTAGCTTCTTCTATAACCCCCACCCAAAATCTAGAAGGACAAATTTTACTTTAAATTAAAAGTAGCATTACTTAGATATATAACCAGAGAGATAAAGCAGTACAGAAAATCTTCAAGATTAACTTGGGGTTAATGCCACCTAGGCTAGTGATTTTATTTCTCTTCTTTCTATCCTTCAGTGTAGCAAGTGAAAATCATGTAATTTAGATTCAGACTTGGAATTTAGAACCTTGACCATGAGTGTCACTTGACATAGAGTGAGAAATGATGTTGTTACTAACCAAATGCTTTGCATTCCTGGGCTTACATTGCACTGTAAGCATAAAGTATATTTTCTAAAAACTCTATGATTTCTATGAATATGTACATGTAGGCGATGGACAGAAATAGGGCCTGTTCTTTTCACATGAATGGCTGTCAAAGGAGAATATCAGATCCATTTTCATGAAAAGGCCAAATATGGCATGTTTTATATAATAAAGAGAATACATTAAAATCCTGTGGAAATGAAAAATGAGACAATGCTGGGGAGTGAAACCTATTAAAAGGACAGTTCTCACTTAAAATAATTTATCTCAATATCTTCATTTTGAACCATTGTACATGAATAAAACTTTGATTTTACCTATTTTCTGTCAAATTTATTATCTGCTGACCTTTTTCAATGTACCTTTATAGAGTGAACTTAACAAATTATCCTCCACTTAAAAAAAAGCATACATTTATAGGAGGAGTGGAAATTTTTGCTTAAAAGTATAAAACAGCTAAAATTAAGGTTGATGTTAGGGTTTGTGGATTTCTCCCATTTATTTTAACATCCCATGCAAATCTGATGTGAAATTCTTAGGCCATGATTGATAACCTTACTCCCATGGCATAGGCAAAAGGGTAAATTTCATAAATGAATTTCCTATTCATTTTCCATAGCATTTGCTTATATCATGGAATCACTTAGGATAGTTTAGAAATAATGATTCCTATTTAACTACTAGTAGATTTAAAGTAAATGCTTCATAAAGATCCTATTCTGTATAATGTTAGGTTTCCCATACTTCTAATAATCATGTTCAATTTTTAATAAACCTGAAATTAAAACTGTTAGTTATAAATTCTCAGTTATCAACCCCTATAACTCAAACTAGATTACTTAAAAAAATATTATTATGTGAACCATCTCACCAAATTTTCATAGAGGCATCCTAATACTTTATTTTTCATAGCACTTTATACTTCATGCATGCTTTTCTGTCTTTTTCACTTGATTCTCTCAACCCCACATGTGGAGGAAGGTCAGATTGCACTGTCCCTTTCTCACAGATGGTATGGTGAGGCTCAGAGATAATTGACTTGCCCGAAAATTTTTTTCTCATAAAATAAAACATCTAAGTCCTCATAACTTTAAACATGCATAATTTTAAACATGGAACCATAATGATAATGATAATTCCTCATGTGAAGGTGTATGACTTAACAGAATGATCTTGTGAATCATGAACCTATTAAAAAGTTTTCATTTGCAAGGTGGCTTCTACTCAGGGTCAACCAGAACTCAGGGTCTAATTCTTAAACATGAGGGAGCATAAGAATCACAGTGGACCTGGGCACAAATGTAGGTTATCAGTCTCCTCCTCATAGATGATCTGATTTAGTAAGTAGATTTAGTAAGTGATCCAGGTGACTTTTTAATGCAAGTGACGAAAAATCCTAACACTTGATCATGTCCACTAAACTACTGAAATGCTGAGTCCCACATTTTTAAGCTGCTATGCCCCATCTGTGGGGCTCAGAGAATACCTCTGTAGGGAGAAGTAAAAAAAAAAAAAAAAAGTATCTACAGTAATAAAAGAGAAAAATGGTAATTGGCGTACGGCGATACCTTTTTCATTGGCTAATCAGGGCTATATGCAAATTAACTGCCAACTAAGATTGGCAGTTAACTGCCAACTAAGATTGGCAGTTAACTGCCAACAAGATGGCGGCTAATTTGCATATGTAGGCACAATGCAGGGAGGCGAAAGGGAAAGCAGGAAGAAGCCCCCTGCCACTGACAGTGATCTGAAACCCAGGGGGGAGCTAAGAGCTGGGGGGCAGGGCAAAGGCGGCCCTGGGGCCGCCTTTGCCCTGCCCCCCAGCCATGATCAGAGAATCAGGCGCCTTTGCCACTCTGGCCAGTGATAGCAGGAAGTAGGGGTGGAGCCAGCGATGGGAGCTGGGCACGGTCGAAGCTGGCAGTCCCAGGAGCTAGGGGTCCCTTGCCTGGGCCTAAAGCGAAGCCCACGATCGCGGCACCCCCCCCTGCCACTGCAGGTCCCCGCTGCCGGGGCCGGACGCCTAGGCCAGAGGCATTAGGCCTGGGCAGGGGCGGAGCCTGCAACCGTGGGGAGCTGGGGGTCCCCTGCCCAGGCCTGACACCTCTGCCGGAGGCCTCAGGCCTGGTCAAGGGGCCGATCCGGTGATTGGTGATCAGAGGGTGATGAGGGTCAACTCCTCTGGCCGAGGCATCAGGCCTGGGTGGGGGGCGGAGCCGGGGATTGGGGGGATATGATGGTCCCTTTGCCCAGGCCTGAAGCCTGGGTCAGAGGTGTCAGGCTTGGGCGGGGGGGGGGGGTGGAGCAAGCGATCAGAGGGAGATGGGGGTCCCCTGCCCAGGCATGATTCCTGGGCCAGAGGCCTCAGACCTGGGCGGGGGCCAGAGCCAGTGATCGGGGGGAGATGGGGGTCCCCTGTCCAAGCCTGATGCCTCTGGCGGAGGCGTCAGGCCTGGGCAAGGGGCCGATCAGGCGATCAGAGGGTGATGGGGGTCAACGCCTGAGGGCTCCCAGTATGTGAGAGGGGGCAGGCTGGGCTGAGGGACACCCCCCCGCCCCACACCCAGTGCACGAATTTTGTGCACCAGGCCCCTAGTGTGTGTGTGTGTATATATATATATATATATATATATATATATATATATATATATATATATATGAAGGTAGGTTGCTATGGCTAAAGCAATTCCCTGAATGGCTTCAAATTTATATAGATAATGCCTGTTCAAGATTTTAGCTGAGCTTGGCCTGGGTCGCTCAGTGGTTGAGGGCCGACCTATGAAACAGGAGGTCACAGATCAATTCCCGTTCAGGGCACATGGTCTGGTTGCAGCTCGATCCTTAGTGTGGGGCATGCAAGAGGCAGCCAATTAATGATTCTCTCTCATCATTGATATCTCTCTCTCCCTCCCCCTCTCTCCCTCTCTCTCTCTCCCTATCCTTTATTATTTGAAATCAATAAAAATTAAAACAAATTAAAAGATTCCAGCTGAGTCTAGTCTCTACTCAGGGCTGAAGGGCTCACTGGGTTTGTCACAACCTCCTGAAACAATCCTAGGGTCAAGACGAAAGAGAGAAGTCTTGGTTAGGGTTTCTCTTATTAGCACTGACTTATAATCCACAAACTGTGTTCCTTAGAGCACCATACTTGGGTTTCCCAATATATGAAGGTAGGTTCCATAATCTGAACTATTTGTGATACTCTAGTTTGTACATATTTCTTAATTGCAATGAAGATTGTGCTAATCAAAAGTGCAACTCTTTAGGACGTGTAGCCCCAGTTCCCTATCTTACTTGACCACATTCCAGACATTTGTCAATATAACTTACATTGACTGGTATTTGACAATAATTTTCTGAGAGCTTGGTAAAAATAGAGATATTGTCTTAGTATTAGCCTTGTCCCAAGTCCTAGCAAAATGAGCATGGCAGTCAACTCTAAATAGCTGCTTGAGGCACAGAAGTTGATTGAATTGAATTGCATTCAATTTAATTACTCGACATTTTAGGAAGTTTCAAGATCTTGAAGTTATATATGATTATTTTTCATAGAAAACAAATTTCCCATCTAAAGTATTTAGTACCCTCCAAATACCAATTGATTAGATTTGACTTTTTAAGGACACATTATTATATTATTAAGGTTAATGAGGTTCACACAGGGTACTGAAGAAGTTTACCCTGAACTATTAGGAAAAGAAAAATTTTCTCCCCTTGAATAGTTGATTATTTTTTCCTATCAAATTCAAATTTCTATCCTGGTTTTCTCAGAGTTTTTTTTGTGATGGAGCGGGGTCTCAGAAACCTTAAAAATCTTTCTTCACAGATCCTGCAGTATCAGCAGCCATTACTTTTCTCTGTACCACAATCACACAAATAACAACAATAAAAATTTGGGATAGAACGCGAAACATTTATATATGGTCCAATTAAGATGCATGATTTTAACATGCTTACACTATAAAATTAATTTTACTCAGTTTACAATTCCCTCCTGTTTTAGTGAAACACGATGATTACACATTTTCATTGATTAACTCTTGATATTGCTTTTGATTTTAGATTCAACGTATAAACAACCATTAAAGGAGGATCAATTTGGCTACACCAGATGGATTCCAATCTGTTTAGGAAGTTTATTACAATTCTCATTTTCTTGCAAAAATGAGAAAATGGGATGGGTTTTCATTGTCCTTGTGAACCTCCTAGGGAGCTCATTCTTGGTTTGGGCATTTTTTAGGACCCAAGGAAAAAGGTAGGTACTTTGCAAGTTGCCAAATCCTATTCTTAAAGTTGTTAATTCCCAACTTCACCTATATCATCTTATCCACCTCTACTAATCACTGGTTTTATTTCATCTAGCATCAGAAAAAAGATTTAATTTCAAGAATGAATTACCTATTAGCTTTCTAAGATAATTATGAATGATGTAAAATCATTTAAAATATATTTTATAACACCAATTTTACAAAATGTTAACTATTTAACCTTTGCTGTTTTAATATTCTAAATGTCTATTTTATAAAAATGCAATTTTAGCCAAACCGGTTTGGCTCAGTCGGTGGATAGAGCGTCGGCCTGCAGACTGAAGGGTCCCAGGTTCGATTCCGGTCAAGGGCATGTACCTTGGTTGCGGGCACATCCTTACTGGGGGGTGTGCATGAGGCAGCTGATTGATCTCTCTCATCAATCTTTCTAACTCTCTATCCCTCTCCCTTCTTCTCTGTAAAAAATCAATAAAATATATTTTTTAAAAAAATGCAATTCTATAAACTAAAACAAAGAATTGCCTCTGACTGTGGTAGGTACAGACAAGATCAGAGCAAGGATGACTTGCTCTGTAACTTGTTTCCTGAACCCATTTCTTCTACTGCTCACTTCTTCTACCTCTGTGACTTTTTAAATAAACAATTCTCTTATAGTTTGAGTCTCATCTTTGAATTTTTTTCCTAGCCAGAACTCAAGTACTGAGGTTGCTGAACTAAGGTCTGTTCTAACACCCTGTACCATCTCCCCAGCACCAACATGACCAGTTAAGTGAAAAGTCCATTCCCTGTCCTCCCCTTAGGCTTATCATTAAATAGAAGTAAAATATTTATATTCTGTACCTAAGGAACTTCCTAAGCAGAGAAAAGAAACAGATAGGAGGAACATGGTATAAATAAGCTATCCCCCCCCCCCAAAAAAAAAAAGAAAAGAAAAAGAAGAAATGAGAAGAGAGGTCAATAAATACAGAAAAAGACAATCACAAATGAAAATATCTTGTAAACACACCAATATCCTCCAAAACTAGGAGGAGGTCATGAAAAATAGCTGGAGAGGTCTTGTCTAGTATGACTCAGTTGTTGAGCCTTGTCCTGTGTACCAAAAGTTCACTGGTTTGATTCCCAGTCAGGGCACATGTCTGGGTTGTGGGCTTGATCCCAAGTAGGGGGCATGCAGGAGGCAGCCAATGTTTCTCTCTCTCTACCTTCCTCTTTCTCTAAAAATCAATGAAAACATATATATTTTAAAAGAGATACAAACAGAGAGAGGCAGACTAAAAAGCAAGCTCACACACACACACAATTCAAGGAGGGAGCTAGTCATTAAAAATATAATAATAGAGACTGGGGAGAGAAACACCAAAAGGCTAGACACGGAAATAAAATAGAGATCAGGGTAGAGAGACAGATATTGATACAGGCAGGGAAAGGCTCCACATCAAAAAGGGATCAAGAAGACACACAGAGAGACACAAAGAGCAATGAAAATAAAAAATAAAAAGTCGCCGAAACCGGTTTGGCTCAGTGGATAGAGCGTCGGCCTGCGGACTGAAGGGTCCCAGGTTCGATTCCGGTCAAGGGCATGTACCTGGGTTGCGGGCATATCCCCAGTGGGAGATGTGCAGGAGGCAGCTGATTGATGTTTCTCTCTCATCGATGTTTCTAACTCTCTATCTCTCTCCCTTTCTCTCTGTAAAAAATCAATAAAATATATTTAAAAAATAAAAATAAAAAAAAAATAAAAAGTGAGAAACTCTACAGTAGAAAGTTGGAAAAGAACGAAGAGGTAAGTAAATAGAGAAACAGACAAAAAGCCATGTTCCTGTGCAGTTTGTGGTATTAGAAATCAGTAAATGTCTTTTGAAAGTGTAAATGTGCAAAGATACTTATAAAGGGAAGGACTGAACTGTGAAAGTCCCAGTCTCTGGGAAGAGGCTGTAGATAAAGATCTCGCCTTGCAGATGGGCAGGAGGTTGGAGAGCAAGTGCCCAGGTCTGGCTCTGGGTCAGTAGGATGCCTGGTGGCTGAGTGTTCAAGGTCTTTCCCTGGGACTCTGAATCAATGGGCAACACAGCAGTAGCTGTCCTAAAGCTGGCGTTCTCAAAAGGAGTGATGTGGCCCTTCTCCAGGAGACACCTGACTATGTCTGGAATATTGTTTATTGTGACAACTGGTATAAGAGTATTAGGGGAGGGGATGTACCACAGGGATCTAAGGGATATAGGACAGGGGTATGGCTAAATAGTCTACAATGTACAATACCACGCCCCCTAAAAAAAAAAAAAAAGAGTTATTCAGTCCAAAAGTCCATAGTGTGGCTGTTGAGGGACCCAGCCCTACAGGGTGTATTCTCTCAAGGAGAAAATCCTTTCCATCCATGTGTAAGCTGGAATCTGTCATCTTAGAAAACACAATCAAGAATGTTTATGTCAATGTCTCATTAATCATCTCTTTCCGGTCTCTTGAGTTTTGAGTGAGGAATAAAGCATTGAAAAAGACCTGCAGTGGCCCATTCAGAGACCTGGATCCTGCTACCATTACTTAGCTGAACCGTTTTGTTCACATAACTGTCCCAGCCTGATTTCCTTCTGTCAATCAGGAAAGTGGAGAGCCAACCCTTTTGAGTTTAGGGTTCCCTTTTAAAGGGTTGAAAAATAAAAAATAGGCACAACCACTTGAGAGCAGCTGTACTTTTAGTAGTTTCCTGCCTATTAACTGAGACAAAACAAACAATAAAAATTCAGTGAGATTCAAATATAAATGTTATTCATTATCATTTGGAATTGTTTTAGCTTTCCAAATATAATAATAATAAATGCATATGCAAAACTAATTATTTATCATTAATTGGATTCACAGACAGTACTTGGATTGCATATGGATTTATAGATTGCTTACAATAATACTGAGGTCCCTGCCCCCTTGACTCAAATAGAATCATGTTTATGATTGTCCCCAATGTTTCTTTCTCAGGTGAGTTACATGGTGGGGGGGGGGGGGAGGGGAGTAGGAAAGGAAGGGAGGTATCTTCAGGGCAATTCAGGTAATGTGAGAAAGCCCAGAGGTAACAGTGAAGAGTTGGAGAACTGTCCCCTTCAATGACAGCAATTGCTACTCAGTTACAGCAGATGACAGAGTTTATAGAACTACCTCTTCATTCCAAATCTTACCTATTCCCAAAAGTATTCACATTTCTAAAATTGTAAATGCTAGCTCAAATATTTAAAATACTGTGAGCCAAAAACAGCATGTTTATAGACTGAATTCACTCCACAAAAGGGCCAGTTTGTGGCCTCTGCATAATTAAAATTTTATAAATTAATATGATTGCCCAAAGTCTAATGAGAAAAGCCCTTGAAATAACTAAGACCAAGCATTGACATCAAAGGACAAATATTTTTAAATGAGGACATATGAACTCTATTTCTCTCACGCTTCACATCCAGGCTATAAACAAATTGCATCAGATTTAACTTTAAAAAAATGTATACACACTTCAACAGCTGATAACTCACTTAATTTTCACTCCATGTCAGGTTTAACTGATTTGAAATAATGGGTGAAGCTAGACGAAGCACTGAACAAATAAATTTTATGCTAAAGTGCCACTAGGCTTTTTTTTATGGGGATACATAAAAGATAAAGTTTAACATACAAAACTTGCAACAGTCAACAAATTGAATGTGCACAAATACAGAATGGAATAATTCTTGATGTTTGCGATTCCATTGCTTCCTGTTACCAGCAGTGCTTGGACCAGAACTGTCATCAGATTGAAAACAGGCATTGACAAAATAAATAATAAATAAATAAATAAATAAATAAATAAATAAATAAATAAATAATTCAATTCTGTAGATTCTTTTAAATTTTGAAAGTGATCTGTATGTTAATAAACACTGACTTTGTAATCATTCAAAGTCTGTGTACATTTTGGGGAGACATCCTGTATGTCCAAAATACAAAACTACCATTTTATTCCAACTCACCAGCATCTCTAGTCTGTCCATTCTATTACCTTCTAAACTGATTTCTCTACTTTCACCACCATCTCCACATTTATTCTCCACTTTAAAACAAATATGTTACTTTATTGCTTTTTTTGAAACAGTCTAATAACTTATTACCTGAAAAGGTCCTACATTATCTGGCTCCCATCTACCTCTCTATGTCCATTCCCTATTTTCCCATTTGCTTCCTTCTCTCCAGAAATATTGGTCTCCTTGACATCCTGCTTACACATTATTCTCACCTCAGGGCCTTTGCATTTGCTGTTCCCTTCAGATGGCATATTCTTTCCCAGACATGTACATAGGTTGGTCATTCCTTTTATTTAGGCCTTTGCTGAAAAGTCACCTCCTCAAAGATGCCTGCATAAACATCTAGTCCAAAATAGCAGATATGCTTCACTCTATCCTGCCATTCTTGATCCCTGTACACTGATTTAGTTGTCTTTATATCAGCTCCCATCACTTTACATTTTCTGATATGATGCCATGTATATTGTTCATTCTAATTTATCTTCAAGTTCTATGAGGGTCAGTGTTTTTTTTGTTCACCAATGTATGCCATAGAACTGGCACAAAATAGACTATTAATATTTGCTGGAAAAAATTAAAAAATGAATGTAGGATAGAACCTATGTCAAAGCAGAAAGCAAATACCAGTTACAATGGCAAGATATTTGCAAACATTATGTCTGACAACCTGCCTGATCCTATATAATAAAAGAGAAACATGTACATTGACCATCCCTCTGCTACACTCACCATCCAATTAGGAGTGAGTATGCAAATTAACCCAACAAAGATGGTGTGTTAATTTGCATACACAGGCACCAGGCAGAGAGCAGAGTGGGAGAGCCAGTAGAGAATAGAGCAGCTTGGAGAACTTGGCTCCCCAAGCCACCAAATGGAGAGCAGAGAGGGAGAGCTGGTGGCTTGGAGAACTTGGCAGAGTGGGAAGCCATGGGAGGGAGACAGAGCAGGAAGGGAAAACCAAGAGCGCAGGGAGCACCAGGAATTCTGGGAATAGTAGTTCTGGTGGCAGACAGATCTCCTAGACCAGTGATGGTGAACCTTTTGAGCTCAGCATGTCAGCATTTTGAAAATCCCTAAGTTAACTCTGGTGCTGTGTCACATAGAGAAATTTTTTGATATTTGCAACCATAGTAAAACAAAGATTTATATTTTTGATATTTATTTTATATATTTAAATGCCATTTAACAAAGAAAATCAACCAAAAAAATGAGCTCGCATGTCACCTCTGACACACGTGTCATAGGTTCGCCATCACTGTCCTAGACACTAGAGCAAAGTGAGCCTGGAGCAAGCTACTGTTGTGGTGGGGGATGGAGGGAAAGCAAAGGTGAGAGACATAAGTAAAATCAGAGTGTCTAGGAAAAATTAAAGGTAAGATATCCTTAAACTTCCAGGAAATCTCCACCAATGAAGCAAAGAAAAAAAAAGGCCTCTATTATTCTGTGAGCAACAAACCAACTGAGTTGGGGTCTCAGAAGATTCACTCATATGATTGCAAAGACAGACAGAAACTCCCAGATTGGAGAGGACTCCCCTGAGGGCTCCCAGATTGGAGAAGGTGCAGGTCGGGCTGAGGGACTCCCACACTCCCCAGTGCACGAATGTCATGCACCGGGCCTCTACTATTATCATAATTGTTATTATTGTTGTTGAAATTAAGCAAATGGATGCTAGCTGGTTACAATAGCCACAAAGTAACTGGATAATTCCCATGATCCCCTAGGGCAAGTTAGACCATCATAAATTTACTCACCTCAAATATATCAGGTATACATTAATTGGCATGATGGATTCCCTCCATCCTACCTCTCTCCTTCCCTCCTTCATTTCTCTCCTTCTTTCCTTTCTTCTTCCCTCCCTTCCTCTCTCTTCTACCTCCTTCCTTTCACTCACCTCTTTCTCCCCTTCCTCCCCCTTCTCCCTTTTTGACCTCTCTCCCTCCCTCCCCTCTTTCCTTCCTTACACCTTCCTGCTTCCCCACTTGCTTGCTTTTTTGTTGCCTTGCCTTCTTTCAGACACATTTATTATTCTTTTTTCCTGTCATCTTCCCCAAGGGATTTCCCAGCATGGCTGAGCCTATCACTTATGCTTTATCTCGGGGGAGATGGCTGCAGGTGACTGGAACCAATTAACTTTGGAGTGGATGAGCTAGTGAGAAAAGAACAAGAAAACCAGACCCCCTCACAGTATCTTCTGTATATGGCACAAAAGCTTTGGCAGTTACTGGATCAATGGATCCAACTAAAAAGTCTTCCCCATGCACTTCTCATCCCCAGAAACTCCCACCAATGACACCCCTTGCCAGTCAACCTCTCAGCCAACCATGACTCTCCTCCACTGGAGAAACCTGGAAATCATTTAAGTCTGTACATGTGCTCTCTCCCATCTGTCATTTCCCAAACACCAGTCATTTATACTGCAGTAAACAGTACATTAGCCACCAGACAGCTCCTAATCTGTCATCCCTTTTGTTAGATACACTCTATCTATTCAACAGAGAGGCTGCTCACACAGACTTCCCCCCACTCACTAATGAGGACTCAGGCTGCTTACCTTGCACACAGTTTGTTCTTGGGCAAGGTGGGTAGAGGATGCTGCAAAGTCAAAGTGTGACCTACTTGCTCTTTCTGATTTCCCTTTTCAGACTCCAGTGTAGATATGATGTGTAAGGAATATTGAAAAATAGCTCCAAAATTAAGACGGAGATGATTTGACCATGCAGTGGTAGAACTAATCATTTGATTTCAGCACCTTATGTCACCTGCCCAGCCCTGCCAAACATGGAGGGGAGAATAAGAAGAGAGATAGGGTCATCGTGTTTTCCAATGGCCAAAGTAGTGAATTTGGTACCAGGAATCAGTTTTGTTTCTGCCATTATCCTTGGGTATATCTCAACATTCCCGGGGCTCTGTATTTTCAATAATAAAAATAATAATAATAATAATAATAATAATAATAATACACTAAGTACTAATACTAACATTTAGTAGACCCTTAATATATGTTATGGTAAAAATTTTACATACATCATTTCAAATTGTCTTCATAATATTATGAGGTAGATGATATTATCATTGCTATTGAATAAATTTAAAAAAAAATCATAGAGAAGTTAAGTGACTTGCCCAAGGTCACACAGCTAGTAAGTGATAAGATAAAAAATATGTTCAACTCTAAAGACAAAGTCCAAATCAAGTTCTTAAATTAAAATTTAGAGGGAGAGTGATAGAGGGCTGGTGGACTCTCACCCACCTTCCTTTGGATTTGGATTTGATAAGAACTATGTGTTCTTTTCTGAAGAAAAAAGCACATGCAAAAAAAAAAAAAAAAAAAGGAATGACACATATAACTTCAGAGAGTTCAGGACAGCAGCATCTATCCAGAGCTAAGTTCTAAGACCCTCCAATTCTCATTCTTGACCCCTTGGCTGCATAGTTAATCTGGTGGCTCAAACCTTTACTATAAAGTATATTACATTCTAGAACCTAGATTCAGAATGTGGTATGCATGCCTTGCTCATATTTCAGGCAGGTGACAGCTAACTGCTATCACACAGCAGCAACCTTCAATTCATATTAACCTGCACTGGCATTATAACCAGCCACTGGAGGGAACAGATACTTTATTCTAAATCCAATTTTGCGTCCCCAAGCCATCCAGTCCCCCAGCTGTTCCCTTTTCTGTTTCGCTTTGTTTCATAAAGATAGTCATTTAACTTCCCGTCATCTCCAGCTCCTAATTGCCTCAACCAGATGGAATAACTCACTGTTGGATGAATCTGAGACTATTTCATTCTGTGACATTGACCGAGAAAGTCCATGTCCCCGTAGGAGAGTTCTCATTGAATCATTTGGTTACTATTCCTCCCAACATCTGGCAGGGTTTTTCTTTTCATTTTATCAAAAGAAAAAGAAAAAGCTATGGCTTTTCAACACATTCAAGATATAGATAGATATAAAGGTTTTAACAGAAAAAAAAATGTACACCACACACAGGTTGTGATACCAAGAAGTGTTTTCTAAGACCTTCAGTAAAGGTCATGGGAGGCAGATGGGGTAAGAATGTGCTCTGAAATACTATATATGCTTTTTTTTTTTTCAGTGATCACACACAATTCTTGCACATTTGCCTCTTTTGCAAATCGTGCTAATTGGCTATCGCTCTGCCTTTCCCTCCCCTCAAGTGTCACTTTTCAAAGAAGCAGGGTTCCTGTGTGTGATTTGAGGTGATGGAACTGTAGGGCTGACAGGCCCACAAATTGTTATTGATCTTCATTAAACACCTGAGACATGTGAGTTATTTTCACATACCTCAGTGTCCACGGATCAACACCTTCACAGTCAATGATTTCCCTTCCTCTCCTAATTGCAAAATAAATAAATCTCTAACACCCCTGTAGTCCCATGACTGGGGCAATACTTTTTCCCATTACAAAGAGCTTATGGGGACTAGCTCGTAGGAGATATTATCTTGATTCAGTTTTTGCTGGATTTTTTCTCCATTCCAGCCAGGGCCTCAGATGGGGAAAGAGGGAAGGATGAACATCTACTGAGTACCTTCTATGTGCCACATAATCGGCTGTGGGCTTTCCCTCTTTTAATCATCACAATAACTCAAAGAGACAAGCGTTGTTATTAATCCAACTGTTTAGACAAGAAAACATATTTTAGAAAGATAAGTAACTTACTCAAGGCCATATGGCCACAAGGCCATATATTTGATAACAAGTCAATCTGACTCCAGTGTTCACATTTCTTTTCTTTTGTTTTACTCCAGTGACTCTCTCATCAAAAAAGAATGAAGCAGACCTGGCTGGTATGGCTAAGTTGGCTGGGTGTCATACTGTGCACCAAAAGGTTGCCTAGGGTTCAATTCCTGTTCAGGGCACATAACCAGGTTTTGGGCTCAACCCCTGGTAGGGGGCATACAGGAGGCAGCCAACTGATATATTGCTATCACATCAATGTTTCTCTCTCTCTCTCCCTCTCCTTTTGCCTTCCTCTCTATCTAAAAATCAATTAAAAATCTATTTTAAAAAGAATGAAGCACTATTTGAATGTAAAGATTTATTCATTAAGTGTTGCTGTAGCTAATACTATAGTCTGGCTCACTTAAGACCAATTCTCAGCCACATTTTTTGGAGTCCTGCCTCCCCTATAGAAGCTTAAATGCCCCAAACTCAACTTCCTAACTTTCCTCTCAGCTACAGGTGACGTGTTACATAATTCTGACCTTGCTGACAATTGAGATATACCTGGATTTTTGCTATTCCATTCCTCCTGTCGGGAGGCACAGCAACTATACTGTGACTAGGGAGCACAGGAGGTTTAAAACCAATGCAGAGAGGATGCAGAAACAGAAAGATAGACTGCGGGTCCAAGATGGCATAATTGAGCAGCAGCAGCACCTTGAACTATCTACTTTTGGACTTGACTTGTTTGTACTTAAGACCATCAACTTCTAACTGGCTAAGTCCATGTGAGTTGTGTTTTTTGTTAGTTGAAGCGGAACACAGTCACCAATCACTAAAGACCATAACCCATCCTCAGTGAGGAGTATCTTCTTTAAGAGACACAGTTTGTATTGAAGTGATACACACACACACACACACACACACACACACACACACACACACAAAAGGACCATCTTAAAGATCTTTTTGAATTGAGAGATAGTGTTCAAGAAAGAAGAGAACAAAATGAACAGGATAAGGGAGGATAAATAGCATTGAGGAGGCAGAAATTGATCTGGATCTTTTAGAAAGTATAGGGAAGGAGGCAGCCCTTACATGGGCACACACTGTAATTAAAGTTATAAAGAGAAGAACAGACCTGGGCTGTATCAGGGATAGTAAAATGAGCCACCTGGCTGCAACTAGCCTGGGTAAATCAGGCAGGGTGGATTATGCAGAACTGTGAAGCCTGTGTTCAGAGCCTTGTTATTATGTCACTGAGAACAGTGGACGGCCCCAAAGAATTGCAAGATTGGTAGTAATGTGGTGAAGTGGTACTTAAGGTAATTAATCTGACAACACCACCTAACAGTTGAGTCTGAAAGACAGGCATAAAAGTGCAACAGGCTACATGTAAAAGGATGAAAACTGAGAAGAAAGGGTTGGAGATGAATGGATAGATTACAAAGACTTTTTAAAGAAGTATTCCACAGGACTTAAGGAGGGAGGGGCGGGAATAATAGAGAATGATGGTGACATCTCAGGGGCAGGAGAGGTGGGATGCTTAGAGAGATAATTATTGGAGAGGAGATCTGGCTTCACAGGCTGTCTGATCCAGGGCCATTGAGCTTTGCATTTCTACCATCAGACTCTATAACTCTTTGAGTCTCAACATCTTTATCTGTAAAGTAGAGAAAACTAGGCCTACCTCTGTAGACAGTTGTGCTAGACATGATGTATTTAACAGTTTCTTAATAAATATTTTCTATTGCTGTTATTATTCATAGTAAGTGGAGAAAGTACAGGAGTGGCCTTGTTTGGGGGAGGGTTTCACTGAAGATTATGCTTTTCAGGGTATTTGAGAAACTGACAATTCTGAGATCGGGACTTTAAAAATCTCAGGGACAGTTTAGGGGGTAGTTGCAGCATGATACAGATTACAGTGTCATACTTACCCCTAAAAAGGCAGGCAGCATTCCCTTGTCTGTCTCTACAGACCATGAGTGAGAGTGACCAATGCCCTCATGGTAAAACGACACTTTAAACTGCCAGCTCCTACAAAAGTCTCAGCTGCCTATGAAACGTATCCCTTTCTATTTTCACCCACTTCAGTACCTAATTGCTGCATGCAAGTGTGTGTGTGTGTGTGTGTGTGTGTGTGTGTGTGTGTGTGTGTTATGGCATGGAACAAGTGGTCGTGGCATTATATCATTACAGATAGTAATCCATCATCCACTCTGTGATCTCTGGGGTTGCATTTCATTCATTTTAAAACCTCAATTTGAGACACAGGTGTTTCAGGACACAGGAGACAGAGAAGTGGGGGAGAGGCGAGGAACTGGAGGGACACTGTTCTGCAGTGACTCACCTGCAGTTACAGGGTGTGGTGTTCAGACAGTGAGTGGAAGCAGCCTTATGTGCAGGAAGGCACCTAGAGTCCTTTCCTTGAGTTGCAAATGCAGAGGAAGAAGCTCACATTTTTTTGAACACCAATAACTGGCCAGACACTGTGGTAGAGATTTACCTATGCCAGCTCATTTCACATCACTTGTACACATGGAATCATTCCTGGTAGGTGCTAAAAATAAAATAATTAAATAAAACAAATAAAATAAAATAAATATAGACTACTTGAAGTATGAACTTGGCACTGGTTGTCCTCTGCCCTAGAAGGCCCCTCTTGCAACCCAAGGCATCCTTCACTGCACCTAATCTCTACCCAGATGTCTCTTCCTCAGAGAAGTCTTCCCTGACCACCTCTTGACACGTTCTTTCTCTCCTTACTTGGTTTGCTTTTCTTCGGAGTGCTTATTTTTCACTAGATGGCATATGTTCATTGTCTCTCCTGCTCGATGAGAGCTGCCAAGCTCAGGGCTTGCTCTGACGTGCTTAACTCCATCGCCCCTGAATATGACCAGGCACGGAGGGAGTTCTAAACTCCTATTTAAAGAAATATACCTGTTCTAGCTGGTTTGGCTCAGTGATTAGAGTACTGGTCTGTGGACTAAAGGGTCCTGGGTTCAATTCTGGTCAAGGGCATGTACCTCAGTTGCTGCTCTGACCCTTGGCTCTGGTCAGGACATGCGCAGGAGGCAACCAATTGATGTGTCTCTCTCACATCAATGTTTCTCTCTGTCTCTCCCCGTCCCTTCCACTCTCTCTAAAAATCAATGGAAAAATATCCCCCAGTGAGAATAACCAATAAATAAATAAATAAATAAATAAATAAATAAATAAATAAACCTAACTCCCAAAGATACATAGAACCTGTCCTCCACTTTTAGAAAACATTTCACAAACAATTTTACCCTGAAGTCACTCAGTGTCACCCAGAAAGCCAAGAACTGTCAAGATCCTGTTGCTGAGTGTCTACCTGCTTGTGTCCGAGCCACCCACTGGAGTTCTGAGCAGAAGAGGTGCCCTGGACCATGCTCCAGCTTTCATTATCTTCCTATGGATTCTTGGCAACTGAGAGTTCTTGATTTTTTTTTTTTCCAAATGGACTCCATGCAGTTGATACTTGCTCAAAAGGCTGCTAGCCTCTGCTCTATAACAAATAACAAATGACCTAATCCAAGATAATGTGGGCTCTGATCAAGGCTAATGAAGATGTGGTGGACAAAACCCTGTTTGCAGGGCACAGTACCATTAGGGAAGATTAATCACCTTTTAACCAGCACTTCTGTATTCTGGCTTCAAGGAGCCAGGGAGGAGAGAGAAGCATCCATTACCTCATCCAAGCAACACACCAGACTGGGCCTCAGCCAATCCATCAGGGGGGTGCTGACCAGTGGCAGCAGGCAAGGGTGGCAAAAAATCATCCAGGAGAATATGGAGACAGTCATCCACGTGCTGAGAGGAAATAGTATGGGTTCTGGGGAAATTATTGAACGCTGGCTCCTGCAGTTAGATGTTCGTTTGCTACAATATGACCATAGATATCACATTGCTGACCTACTCAGGGACGTTCCCCAATCTTTTTTTTTCTTTAATACTCACCCAAGGATATTTTTCCATTGATTTTAGAGAGAGTGGAAGAGAGAAGGACAGACAAAGAGAAACATCAATGTGAGAGAAACACATCAATTAGTTGCTTCCTGCATGTGCCCTAACCAGGGCCCGGACCTGGGAGGAGCCTGCAACCAAGGTGCATGCTTTTGGCCCGGAATCAAACCCGGGACCCTTTGCTCCATAGACCAACACTCTATCTACTGAGCCAAACAGGCTAGGGCTCAATCTTTCTATCTATAATAATAAAAGTGTAATATGCTAATTAGACCAGATGCCCTTCGGGAGGAAGCCAGGGCTGTGAGGGAAGCCCAGGTCGCAGGTGCCAAATTCAGTGTATTGGGCCTCTACTTTTAGATATAAACTCTTAGAAAAAAAGAAGCAAGGTTTATTTCAGCTTTTCATTTTGGAAGTGACAGCACCCAACACATATGTGACCAATAAGTGAAGACTCAGGAAACAAGAATTAAATGCCTATTTGTATATGCTGCATTGTACTAGCTCACGTTTTGCAGCTTTGATTCCTTTCTTCCAAAAGCTTTCAGCAAAGCTGAAAAGGAATTGGATGGCAGTATCCAGTGCCCTACTTTCAACTACTAAGAAAATGTATTAAAGGATTGTTTACCCAGAATATCTAGGATTTGACCTACTCTGGCCTCACAGTATTTCTGATGCCTCAACTCCAGAAAATCATCCTACATGAAAAAATAAAAACTCAAAACTTCACATAATATATATCTTTGTGCCAGCGCAGTTCAACATCTTGAACAGCTGTTGGCTGCCAAAACGCAAAGAACCAAGAACAGGGGCAGGCCATGCATACCCCCAGGGATTGCTGTGTCTTAACCCCTCGCCCTGGAGTGTTCACTCCCCTCTCCCTACATCACAGACTGGGCTGACTTTGCGAACCTCCCCAGCCTGGCAGATGATATCATTACCACCTAAACATTGTCCAGAATTCCATGGCCAGGATTCAAACCAATGGACAATCCTATTTAAAGTAAAGACTTTTTAAAAGAGTTCTGTTGGGGGATGCTTCCAGTGGTTAGGCACTACGGGGGCCGATTTTCTAATTATTCACATAACCTTGCATTTCTGAATTAAGAACCCATTGTTTGTGCCACCTCTCCTGGTACTTATCACATTAAATCTAGTACTAAAGAAAATTGGGCTCTCCTACCCTCTCCACTAGATTGTAAGCTCTTGAAGCCTGGGCTGAATCCCATTCGTCCATAGATCCCCTGAAGTGCCTGGCACTTTGCAAGTGAATAGAGGCACTCAATAAACATCAGTAGGATTGGATTTTTTGAAGAGGCCATACATCACAATAAGTAAGATGAAATTAATTTAATCAGAGCTTATTAAAATGCACTTTCCACTCCTCCTCCACTGCACAGAAAATTCAAGCCAGCCTGAGCTGAAGAGCATCTTCAGTTTCAAAAACTGAGGACTATTGTTCAATTGTTAGTAACTAGGTGACAGGATGGTGGTTAGGGTCAGAAAGACCTGCATTTGCAACCGAAAAATGTCCCTTAACAAGCTGGGTGGCCTGAGAAAATTTCTTAATGTCACTGAGCTTATAGTGTGGTTGTAAGTATTTTATTTTATTTTTTTTATTTTCATTTTTAAATATTTTTATTCATTTTTAGAGAGAGAAAGAGAAACATCAATGTGAGAGCAGGTCACCGATTGGATGCCACCAGGGATTAAGCCTGCAATTTGGACATGTGCCCTCACCAGGAATCGGACCAGCAATCTTTTGGTGCACAGAATGATGCCCAATCAACTAATCCACACCAGGTAGGGTAGTCATAAGGATTTTAAATTGTATAACATATATATCAAGTATTCACCATAGTACCTAGATCACAGTGAGCATCCTATATAATAAAAGGCTAATATGCAAATTGTCCCCACGGGTGGGAGTTTGACCAACCAGGAGTTAGATGTGCACTGACCAACAGGGGGTGGCACGGAACATGGTGGGCATTGGCAACGCAGCGCTGGCAGCGGGCAGCAGTGGAGGCACTTTTGGCCCCGAGGGGCCCCAACAAGAGCAGGACCATGGCGGGATGGTAGAGCAGGTGAGTGGGTGGCACCAGGCCAAGGTGGGTGCAAGCGGGGGCCCTGATCGCCCCGCTGGTCACCCCACAGATTGGCCCTGATCACCGATCAGGCCTAGAGACCCTACCCGTGCAAGAATTTCATGCACTGGGCCTCTAGTGTGTCTATAAAAATTATCAATCACATTCATTCTGTGGCTATAATTAAGTTCCACTGTGGTATGACCTGAATCTAAATTTTCTGCAATAGCACAATGTAAAGATCACATATCTAAATCAAAAACTCAATATTAATTGAAAAAAGCTCTAAAACTCCAGAATTTAATTAAAGAATATTCACCACTATATTCCATTGGTTATGAATTGACAAGAATGTAGAGATGTGTATGTGTGTGTATGTGTGTGTGTATTTTTTAAGGAGAATTTGGTTCATTGATGTGTTTATGCAGAAAACTCTGCAGTACAGAAAATGTGGTTAGAGGTTGTTTCTATGGTGATGCCCTTGTATACTAAAGAAATTAAATGGCTTACTTCACCCAAGATCAACAACAACAAACTTTGTTTTTAACCATTCCTTGATGGATTTACGCTCCTATTTGACCTAATTAAAATCTCCATCCCTCTCCTCAAGCTTACCACCTGGCACCCTCAATATATTTCATTAGAAAATGTAAAGCCATCTCTAGCCTCAACCATATCTAATCTTTGACTCTTTGCTCTGCATGTGGCACTTATCAATTCATCCACCTGCCGCTCCTTCCATCAGCTCCTGCTTTTTCTAAGACCAGTCATCACCTCTCACCTAAATTTTAATTTTCTCTTTTCCCTCTGCCTGGATTTATAACCTAATCTTTCAGATTAAACTGTAGTCTCCCCTTTGACTGAATTCACCCTCTGGCTTCTGCCTGGTCTGATCTTCCCTCAGTTGCTTAATTCAGGACCCTGCTCACTCCTGAAGGTGCAGTTCTTTCTCACCACTCATTGACACTAGTCTTGCTCTTACTACAGTGAACGCCCACTCTCCAAACCCAAAGGCATTCTTGGCAGTTATCTCCCTAGACATGTCGAGAAGAGAGGACTCACACCCAGAATTTGACACTGAGGATGACTTCCTTCTTCGTAAAACTCTCCTCTGTTAGCCTCTGTGTTGCTGGAATACTCCAGTGCTGTACCTTTCTGACCTTCTTCACTGTACCCACCAAGGGTATGGCTTCCTCCCAGGCCTGGAGCTCTCACTCACTTCATGCAATTTCTACTCAAAGTGCTGTCCTCACGGGAATCTCCCTCAACTACATTATCCTGCTCCTATTCATTCTCTCCTCCCCTGCTTTATTGTACTCCATAGCACTCATTGCTATCGTCATTATATGATATATGCTTATTTATTTATCTGTTATGTGTCTCTTTCACTGGAAGCAAGTAAGTTAGACATTAGGTTATTGGAGAAGATACATAATCCTCAACACTAACCCTAAAAGTCAGGCACAGAAAGTGACAGTGGTCAGTCATCCATTCGTTCCACCAATAGTTGAGGATTATTGCACAAAGTACTAAGTTTATTGTAGTGAACACGACAGATACAGTGCCTATCATGAAGTTTACTGTCTGCTCACAAGTCTTTTCTCCTTTCTCTACTTCAAATAGGCTTGCCGGTTTTGCTCAGTGGTTAAGTCATAGGCCCACACACTGAAGAGTTGCAGGTTCAATTCCCCATCCAGGGTACATACCTAGGTTGCAGGTTCGATCCCAAGCCCCAGTCAGAGTGCGTGTGGGAGGCAACCAATCGATGTGTCTCTCTCACATAGATATTTCTCTCTATATATCCCCCTCCCTTGCTCCCTTCCACTCTCTCTAAAAAGCAATGGGAAATGTATCTTCAGGTAAGGATTAACAAAAACAAAACAAAAAACAAAACAAGGCTTGATTCTCTGGAGCCAATTCTATTCCTCCGGTGTCATTTGCTCTATGTATTTACACTCCACAGCCAGTCGTACTGCTGTTGGCAGCATTCCCTCTTGTCGTTACAGTTTATAGACTTTTGGGTCTCACTGGAGCAAGGAGGGCTCAGGAGATAAAGAGAACTGCTCTTAATTACAGAAAGGTTAAATCATTGGCTCAGGGTCATTCAATCAGACAATGGCAGAGTCAAACAAAAAACTCCCCAAACCCCTCAGATTAGGTAAAACCCTTCAGTTGTATGCACCTCTAGCACCTTGAATCTCTCCTTTTGTAACATTCATTACTCTTGTAGCTATTTATTTAATGTCTGGGATCTCCACCCGATTTCAGGCTCTACTAGAGCGAACACCTGTCTATCATTTTCACTGTGCCCAGCCCCTGTGTCTAGCGCACCCTTGCTGTGAAGTAGGTGGCCAAAACATTTGTTAAATGTTTCTTTTAAAGTTGCAGGCACACTCACTAGCTGTCTATTATAAGACGTTTCCCAAATCTAAAATTATGTCCCCTGCACTAGGCTTTTTATCCTGGAGACCACGCTTCACTGCAAAAAGGGCCTGAGGCTCAAGGCAGATTTTAGGGAGACAGGAACCTTTAAACCAAAACAGAAACATACATGAGACTTAAGTAAAGATAAAGATGGCCCAGGTGTGTAAAAAGGTGTGAACCAATGTGGGCTCAGAGGTCCTGGGTGTAATAAGGCACTGATTCCCTCCCCATTGCACAGAGCAGCTTGCATCCGGCCCCTGCCATTTCCCAGCAGCCTCCCTCGGCTTGTGGCTGATGCATTCAGCCTTTTGTATCCAGAAAGAGCAAAGGGGCAAGGGTGAGGTGAGAAGCAGAAATACATTTACTTTGAAAAACCAAGGGCAGCCAAAGAGGACCACCCTTTTAGACCTGGCCCTAGACATTGGGGAGACACTTGAAAATACCCTTTAAGAGGAAAGTTTAGAGGCCACTAAGATTGGGATGACAGAGCAGCTATCCACACTAGAGTAACCAGAAATCCTGAGGTTAGAGAGAATTTATGTCCTGTTCAAAGCACCCAAGAGAACCACAGGAGATGGCTCCACTGCAAGAATATCATGCACTGGTGTTGGATGACTGTGCTTAAAGGGCTTCTGCAGCCTGCATCACATGTGAGGCCACACCTCTTTGGAGAGAACACAGACTCTCTCCTCTAGTTCATGATCACCAATCTTCTTGGGATGAGCTAGACCTGGAGATAGAATTTAAAGCCTTGTACATAAGCCTTAGAATGGAAGAAGGGAGTCCTTCTCTGGGTTCTCTTGGCTTTGGGCTCAGAATTCTATTCATGCTTCAAGATCTTAAGGCAAAGGCAGCCTCTGACTGGTAGGAAGCCTTGTAAAGACCCCATGAGGGACAGCCAAGGCCTTTGGATGCTCTCTGAGTAGTCATAGCTTATATGCAATGTGTCTCCCCTTCCATGATTCTGAGTCCATCAGAGAAATCATATATACTGCAGCCTGTCTCAGGTGTTTACAGAATTGAGGACAGAATCTATTTCCACACCTGGATTAGAGCAGCAGGGTATGATCAGTGTTTTGCACCACTGGCATGGTAGTGGCAATGAAGTAAAGGATTATCAGGGACAAAAAAAGGTCCAGCAGCCCCTTGCCATGTGGAGATTTTAACTTCTCAGCTCACTTGAGAGAATGATGGTGCCAACATCATTGATTCAGACCAAATGGATTTTCATAACAGACCATGGAGAGGACCTTGGGATTCAATGACATATGAGTAGGGCAGTTGTTGTAAACCCCATAAAGGCAGAAAAAATATCTGTCTTGTTTCCCATTTTATCTCTAGTGCCAAATACTATATCTGCTTCACAGTAGGAATTTTATTACTAGCTGATGACAATCAAATAAGTGAATTTCATATCAGCTTTGCATCCAAGTAAAACAATATTTATGTATGAATGAATGTGTTCAAATGAACATTCAGCCTGGCCCATATGGCTTAGTAGTTGAGCATCGACCTATGAACCAGGAGGTCACAATTTAATTCCCAGCCAGGGCACATGCCCAGGTTGTGGGCTGAATCCCCAGCGGGGAGCATGCAGGAGGCAGCCAGTCAAGATTCTCTCTCACCATTGTTTTATCTCTCATTCCCTTTTGCTTCCTCTTTGAAATCAATAAAATATATTTTAAAATAATAATAATAAAAATGAACATTCACTTTAAAGGTATGTAAGTAATTTTATGTGGTTATCAACTATAATTTACTTACTTAGAAAAATAGGCAAATTTTGTAAGTACTATATTATTAAGGAGAAAGCAGAGTTACTTTAATGAAGACCCTGACTTTGCATTTCATAGTCAACAAGGCAGTTGGCAAAACTGAATGTGACTAGAAATGCATTCAGCATTTCAAGAACAAAAGCTTCTTTGGAGAATGTTAATAATCCCTTTGAGAGCATTGCCTGCCCACAGAAAGTGAAGTGGGCTGTTGATGTGATTTTGTTTTTGTTTTAGCAGGTATTGAATACCAACAATGTATAAGTAGCTTTGGTACACAGAGAATTAAGCAAAAACATGTCTGCTTTAAATCCTGCCACTTCAACAAAGCAAAGAAAACCAGAGGATAGATATGCCAAGAATAGAATAAATTCATGATGGCTATGATCCAAGGAGCATTTGGTAAGCCACTATCGTACTCACACAATAAAGACTTTTATTTCACCTCCTTTAAAATAAGATTTTAAAGCTGAAAAGTCCCCAAGCTAAATCTTTACCACTGCACAGACCACCTCAACCATACACACACCTACACACGTTTCCCTACCGCCTTCAAATACAGCAAGACAGGTAGAGAATACAGGAAGCAAAATCAGTGTCAAAAACCTCACTATGAATTTCTGTTTAAAAATGCTGAACGAAATATGCTTACCAAAGGTTAAACAAGTATGATCATAGAAAAACTCCTCCAAGGCCTCTCTGTCTATAGTTTGAGGAAAATAAAATGTTGACAATAGTAAGTCATTTTTATTTTTTAATTTTAAAAAAAATGATTGTTTAATTTAAGAGAGAGTGAGAGAGAGAGTGCGAGACATCGATTTGTTGTTCCACTTATTTATGCACTCATTGGCGCGGGCAAGAAAGCCGTCTTTAAATAATTAAACCAAAGGGCTCATCTGCTCTTGCACAATCAATTCTTTAGTATCCTGGAAAGCTAGAAAAGGATGCCCAAGATCTAAAATTTCTATGAGGGGAAACCATGATGGATGGTCAGTTGGCACAGACTCTGGATCTGGGAGGTCACCTGGGGCAACATACCTATTCTTGGGGATTTCCTGTGCCTTCTGTAAAATGGGAGTGAATGTCCTACCATTCTTATAGGGTTATGCGGAGAGCATGTAATCTTCAAGGGTCTCCTATAGCTTTTTAAAAAATAGTTCACACTCAACATAGTACTCAAAGTCTCCCTAATCTTGACCCCACCTACACTCCCCATGAACATCATTATGCTCCAGGCTACCAAACTCCTGAAATTCCCCACACTCATTGAGAATCTCTCTGCACACCCCTCTCATTTCTTCCCTTGCTAGTCTAGTCATCTTTCCAGACTCACTTTTCCCATGTCTCATTAGCCATCCCATCTTAACTAGATGGCCTCTCCAGTGTTTTCAGAGGCCACCTGGCTTCCTGCTGGTAACTGCATTCAACACACTATCTTTCAGCCATCTCTACAGCTTTCCCACTAAACTTTAGGCTTCTTGATGGAATGTATCCCTAGTGCCTAGCACCCTACTTGGGACATAGTAGACAGAAGTGACAGATAAATATTATTTCCTATTAGAGGCCCAGTGCATGAAATTCTGCAAGGGTAGGCCTTTGAAGCCCTGGCTTCCAGGGTCCTAGCAGCACCTGCTGCCTCATGTTCTGGCTGCCTTGCAGCCCCGCCCCCCACCCCCCACACCCCCACCCCCGCCTGCACTCACCTTAGCCTGGTGCTGCCCTGTCTGCTGCCACACACCCCCGGTCCCCCAGTTCTGCGGAGCCCTCCAACCGATTGCCCCGCAGAGGGTGGCCTGGGCCTCCCTCTGCGGGGCAATCACGGAGCCCCCCATTTGATCACCCTGCTGCCGATGGCCTGAGCCTCCCTCTGCGGGGTGACTGTGGGAGCAATGGCGGGCCCCCCAACCAATCTTATCGCACACGCTTTAGCTGGCCTGGTGCCAGTGCCTGTCATAGCATGGTCGTCCGGAAGGTCATCCGGATGGTTGTTCAGCTATTTAGTCTATTGGCAAATCATGTTTTTATTATTATAGATTCAAGCCATCTGCGGAACTTTGCTGTTTATATCACCCACTGCTATCTCATAGTTTAGTTACATCTTAGAAAATTACTCCTGGATGTCAGGTATGCTTCATTTGCCAACAAGACAACAAAGAAAGTCCTTGCATCTTAATGGAAATAAGTAAAATCGGTACATATAATGATGGATTAACTTAATTGAATTTGGATTGTGATTTATTTCCCCATTCAACTGCTTCCTTCCCACCCCAGTCCTCCTTGATGTCAACTTGCTTAAATCATTGTCCCCGCTCCTCTTTGTCTCCACTGACATGAAAACATAAAGAAGAAAATCACATGTTGGGCTGTGTATGTGTCCCACAGCAGTCTCCATAGCCAGTGTGCTTTATATGTGGACACCCAGACCGACTCAGTTGGACACATTTTCTGCACTTGTCACGACCTGCTCCACTGCTGGAGAAAGGTTCATTACAATGCAGCCTGTGGAGATAATATGCTGATGAGAGAACTAAGCTAATTCTAGCTATTGATATTTTTTTCCGAAAATGAGTGAATATAATTTATTGGGGAAAAAAAGTTGAAAAGGAAATATCCAAAATTTTCAAATGGGCTTAATTATCTTGGTAAGATACAGCGATAATGACAGAGAAAACCTAAATTGAACAAACCTAACTGTCACAGTCCTCTTCATTGAACTGGGTTTATTCCTGGACCAACATCTAATCCAGGAGGGGGATATCAAAAATCCAAAATCCAGGCCCATTCAATTTGACCTATGAGACCAAAGCACCACCTAGTGGGGGGAAATGAAAAAAACACCTGCTTTTGCACATTCTTTTTAAACCTAACAGACAAATGTTTTCTTGCATCGCCAGTCTCTCGGTGTCTAGTGAATTTACAAATCCCCCTTTTAAATGTATGCTAAAATTAACTGAAGGCTTAAAAAGAAAGAACAAACAACAACTTCTTTTATTATCTCCCAAACCTGTTAACACAAACATGCGGGGCCTCTACATAAATAGAGATGTGTGGGCTGTGCACCATCTGTGTACAAGGCTGTTTGCCAAGTATCCTCTTATAGCAGCCAGCATGGCCACGACCGGATTCTTGGCCTTCTACACCTTCTGCGGACTTCATCTGCTCCCTCTCTGGGAAGGTGGGAAAGTCACCATTCTATCCTGTGCCACAGCATATGGAAAATCAATATGGCAGAAAGGGTAAGAACATGAGCTCCTCACAGACAAACCTGGACTTGAATCCCAGCTTCCTCCTTCCTGATTTGTGGCTTATAAGCCATATATCTCAATTCTAATATCTCTGTTTATATCTATAATATCTATAAATGGGGATAATAATAATCTCTCCTTGCTCGGGTAATGGCAATATTTACTTGAAAGATTATTTGAAAAATCACACAAGAGTCTATAAATAGCCCAGCATGATAGCTAACATTAGAAAATGTCCACAAACATTTTTAAAATTAAATTTCTTGGGGTGACATTGGATAATAAAAGTGTTCAGGTTTCAGGTGCACAATTCTACAATACCTCATCTGTATATCGTATTGTGTGTTTACCATGCCAAGTCAAGTCTCCTTTCATCACCATTTATACCCCCTTTACCCTCTTCTGCATACCCCTCACCTCCTTCCCTCTGGCAATCACCATGCTGTTGTCTATGTCCGTGAGTCTTTCTTTTTCTTTGTTTAATCCCTTTACCCTTTTCACCCACACTCTAACCCTCTACCCGCTGACAACTGTCAGTTGTTTTCTGTATCCGTGAGTCTGTCTCTGAATTGTTTGTTAATTTATATTGTTCATTAGATTCCACATCTAATGAACAATATAAATTAACAAACAAACGGTGCTTGTCTTGTCTTTCTCTGACTGGCTTATTTCACTTAGCATAATACTCTTCAGGTCCATCTTTGCTGTCGCTTAGGGTAAGAGTTCCTTCTTTTACAACTGAGTAGTCTGTGGTATATTTACAATGGAATATACAAAAACATTTCTTACAAGTTTTATTATTCTAGTTATTAACTTATTCTAATTTCTACCTTCTTGTTTCAATAATGCAAACATAATACATGGAATGAAATTTCACTAAGGTGGATACTTTATCCCTTTTCAGACTATGTAATTCTTTAAAGTAATCACCTAATATATTAAAACCAACCCCCTTTAGAATTTTGTTATCTGGGGATGTATTATACTCCAATGGTAGTGGATAAACTCCTACAAGGACATGTGTGATGTGGAAATGTGACCCAAACAGTGGCTGATGGCATGGTTGGGTGGTTGGGGGAAGTGGTAGGGTAGTCAATTGGTTTTATGGCGCAAAACCCATCTCTGAACTGAGATGAAAAGAGAGAACAACAGTATTGCCAAGTCACCATGCCCAAATCCACAGCCAATGTGCCTCCTAAATCTCATTTTCCCTGATTGCATTTAGGGACTACCTGGAACAAATCAAGCAATCTGCTACAACACAGGATAAAAGTGAAACATCTCAATGGGTCTAGCTAAATGAAGAAACAGATATTATAAATTCTGAAGGCCTATTTTGTGTTTTCCAAATTGCCCAGTACTGAGAATAGGTGTTTTTTTTTTTCAATGATAAGTATGCATCAGTGACATTAAGTTGAGTTGGAGGAAGAGTCATTCTCCATTATCTGCAAAAAAAGGAGGTGACAACACATGACATGAAAATGTAAAGAAGAAAATCTTATAGTCTCATCTCATTTGCTGGATTACATCATTCTCTTGCAAAAGAAGCCTTCCTTTAATTCCAGGCAGAAGGGAGTGGACTTATCACAGGCATTTATAACAAAGAGACAGGTGATTGAACTGGTCACCTGCCTGCAGAAATTATTTAAGGAGGGGGAAAAAGGAAACAGAGACCAAAAAATCTATGTGTGTATTTTCTAATAAGCTCAAACTACTCTTTCTTTTCTGTTTATAAGATGAATAGAAATCACAGCATTAAAAGAAAAGAAAGGAAGAAAAAAAAACAGAATATTTACGACTATCCTAACTAGAGATGGATGATATGAAATACTCTCATTTGATCTTGATGGATGATACTTGTTCTGTGTTCTGGAAAAATAAGTAACCTCCCCCACAAAGCACCTCCCTATAGGCGTCCTGAAGAAAAAGATGGCTCTGTGCTGTCCAAATCTGACAATGGATGTAATCGTAATTGTGCCTGGAGCAAGGAGTCCCTGAGGCTTAGAGTCACTTTGGCTCTAAACCACAAACCCCATGTTCAATGATTAGCTTGGTCCCTGAACCGTCAGTAAAGACAACCAAGAAGGAGAATCTCTTGCTTTTTAATATCCTTTGCCTATATTTTTGATCCAGAACTACATATGCAAATATGTTTGTTTGTTTATTCCTGGAACCTATTTCTCTGTCCAGGTTGCTCTCAAAACCAGTATCACTGTCCTAGCCAGTTTGTCTCAGTGGGTAGAGCGTTGGCTTGTGGACTGAAGGGTGATGAGTTCGATTCTAGTCAAGGGAACGTGCCTGGGTTTCAGGCTAGGTCCAATTTGCAGGAGGGAGACAATCAATGATTTCCTCTCATCATTGATGTTTCTATCTCTCTCTTCCTCTCCCTTCCTCTCAAAAATCAATAAAAATATATTAACACACACACACACACACACACACACACACACACACACACAAGCACAGTACCACTAACAGTGGTGCCTCCCCAGATATTGATGATTTTTCCCTGTGTTTCATGAAGATTACATGCCAATACTTGATAAGTACTTAAAGCATTCATGCTTAACATGGATTTAAACACATGCTTTCCTAGGAATGAGCTGGAAGGGCAAAGGAAGGAACACAGAAAACCTGAACAGCACAGGACAGTGATGGTTAGGGCCTCAGATCTCTTTCCAGCAAATATCATTACTCATACCACAAAGTTGAAGAGCAATAGGAAAAATTTCAATGCAGTCATAAGAATGTAAACCTCAGGAGTCTCCTTTTGTACATTAGGTTTTGGGAGAAGCAGGGAGGTTTGAACTGGAAAACTCACAGCAATTTTTTTTTTTTAAAGGAACCTATAGTTCTTAAGTTGGATGCTAGGTGCATGAGTGTTTGTTTGATTATTTTTATACTTTACCCACATTACCATATCATAAATATTATTTGCATGTGTTCAATAGTTAATTAAAACATGAAAAGTCTTTTTTAAAAATGACTAAAATAAATTACAGTCTTCAGCAATTAATAAAGATGGTGGATACAGGGTGTTGATCACTTCCTGTATTTTCTCTATGTTTAAAATTTTTCATTATTTTAAAACTAAGTTGGGATTTTTAAAATATGTATTTTTATTAATTTCAGAGAGGAAGGGAGAGAGATAGAAACTTCAATGATGGGGCTGCCTCCTGCACACCCTCCCCTGGCATGTGCTCTGACCTGGGAATTGAACCGTGACCTCCTGGTTCATAGGTCAATGCTCAATCACTAAAGCCACTGAGGCCGGGCTTAAGTTGGGCTTTAAAAAAATTTATATATATAAATTTTGCTGTTTTTTTTTTATTCAAAATGGGTTTTAGACAAGCTTTAACAGTGTTGATTCTTAGATATAATTTTCTAATTTCTCAAAGGGAGACAGTTTCTATCTTGAGCTTCCCAAATACTGAATAACCCTTTATTCCGTGGATATCTAAGCAATTACAGAACAGTGGTAAGGTTTATTTCCCAAATGGTAAAATAAAATCCGAGAGAATCTGAGTAACCTTGGGTTGTCCTGTTTTAGCAACTTGACAGAGACTGAACTTTCTAAGCCAAGGAAGCAGAAAATCATAGGATTAAGAAAGAGGCAAATTATAGCCGACTGTGCACCCATCTTCTCAGGGGTGGTGTAGGTCCACAATTTATCATTTTCTCCCATTGAATCCTACCATCAATACATTTGTTTTATTTTGTTGTTGTTGTCCTTTAAAAATTCCAAGGCTTCTTTTTGAGAAACAATCCTACGTATGTCACATGGTTGAATTTTACCCAGCATCACACTTTAAGGATTCTCTTCAATACTAACAACTGACAGAAAAGACACTCAACTAGAAGCAATAAATGAAGCAATTATGTAGTGAAGAAAGGGAGATCTGTGTTTCAATGTGCACGACCTGAAGAAAACTGTGGGAACACACAGTACATCTGTATGCATTACAGATGCCTGGGTCATTCTCACACCAACCTGTGCAAAAAACCCTAAAATATCTGCTACATAAACTTTTTTTTTTTTACTAGAATTCTGCAAGACTTTTTAAAAGTATATCAAAAGATTCTTCTGTAGCAGGGGAGGTTATTGACATACTCAAAATATTCAGAATGCCTTTTTTTTTTTTAAAGGAAAAATTGCACACATTTCAAACCTAGGCAGGAAATCACAGTTTGAGGGTTTCAATCATTTCAGCTCAGCAGCAGGGAGCTTGGGGAAGATTTGGAGGGAGGAAGAGGCAGAGCCCTCTGGTAGTTCTCCCAGCCAGATGCCCAGAACCTGAGCACAACAGCAGAGCTCAGCTGACAGCACTTTCTCCTGCATCAGGGAGAACGATGAACTTGAAATGAACTTGTTCCTAGCCATACACAACCAAGAATATTAACATTATAATTTAATGAGAGAGTACTAATAGTTCATTCCAGTGGAAATCATGCAGTGAACATTTTTTTTTAAAACCACTGTATGTCTGAAATACCACGTACTATTTGAGTAATAGAGAAAAAGGTTTTAATAGGAGAAGGGGATTTAAAAAATCTTTAATTGTAAAAACTAAAGACAAAGTTAAGGCTAAAAGAGATTATAATCAAAGCTTATACAATTACAAATGGAATAGCTATCTTAAGTATTTGCCACTTCACCGATTATTTGCATTTTAGAATTGGTCTTACCTTCCTCCATGTAGTGTATAGTCATGTCGAGGCTAACCCTAAAATTCTCACTGCCAGCACTAGTCCGTGCCTTTTTGGCCATTAGCCCTGGCTATTACATAAGCCTCCTAATGACATTTTTGCTTTCATTCATTTTTCTAAAAATATTCATCAAATCCCCACAGTGTATTAGACACTGCGTAAGGGTCTGGTTACTTAGTGCCAAAAAAATAGATGTTTGTCTGCCTTCAAGGGGCTATTTTCTTTCAATTCATCCCTCACACTATGCCACGGGGCTCTTCTAAGACATAGCTTTACCCTAAGACACACTTGCTCAGAAGTTTCCATATCCCTCCAAAATCTCCCACCTCCAGACCTCATCTAAGTCACCTCATATCACCCTTCACCACACACCTCCACTGAACTTTCTATTCCCCAAACAATCCGTGACTTTTCTACCACCCAACCCTTGTTCTTGTTCTTTCTATGTAACATTGTGCCTGAGCAGAACCAGGCCTAGATTTTTTTAAAAGTGTGTATTTACTAAATTGATTGGGATGGCATTGGTCAACATGAACATATAGGTTTCAGGTGTAGGCCTATTCTGATTAAAGAAAAATGAATACATTGAACCTGTAAAAAAAAAAAAAAGGTTCATGTAGATATTCTGGTTATGCAGACTACTTAAATGGGTTTAGTTCTAGTGAAGTTAATAAAAAATAAAAATAAAAATAAAAGAAATACTTAAGTATGAAGTCATGCATATAAATAAAATTATTTCCTTGGAATCAGGGAGGAACTCAGCCCACACACGAAGTTGTTTTCACCCTTCAGGATACAGCACATCCATGTCACAGGAGGACTGTGTGTTGACTTTTCCACGTACACATACTTCCCTCTAACATACTCCCCTTTACAACATTAAAAAGCTACTACCTCTGCCCTCTAGTACCTGGTCAATATATGTAAAGGAGAATCAGAATGAGTGAACATGATATTACACAAACTACTATTTAGAAATATTGACTTAGAATCATTGGCTAGAGAACCAATAGTTGGGACTCCTGACTCATGCATTTTGCTGCTCATTAGCTCTGTGACCTTGGAAAAGTCAATACTTCCTTTTGAGCCTTATTTTCTATTGTAAAATGAGAGATAACTGAGGTATTTATTTATAAATGCGAAAATAATAAATTATTGATTAACTAATAATAATGAATATGCTTTATAAAGTAATGGTTTTGTGTCTTGCAGAGACCATTACAATAGTAAATCTACACTATTCCAAAGCTTTCAGTTATCATCATTACCTTTAAGTGGTGCCTAATGTTTTATAAGTTTATCAAAAGTTTATTGAACATCTATAATCTGTCAGGTTCTATAAAATATACTGGGACTATAAAGAGAAATAAGGCACTGTACCCATTCTACAAAATTCACAGAAATAGTGAGGCAGAATAATGAACAAATAACTTCTGTGATAGGCACTCTACTGGAGAAATATTCACTGAAAGGAAAAAGACTGAGGAAATCACTATTTTCCAATGACTAACACTATGCTAAGCAATGTGCAAGGAAAAAATAATCACATAGTTCTTATTCAAATTTCCTAAAAATCATACATAGGCAAGCATGCTGTGTAAACCATGTAAAATTTAGAAAAATATTTACTCAGTACAAGGCCCCACTGCACATATAGAGATGAAAAAGGTAAGAAGGTTGGTCAAAATAGAGAAAAGTTTAGGGCACCTTTGAGGAAGACAGTTTTCTCACTGGTGCTGAGGTTTAAGTGAGTCCTACAGGACTTGAAATGGAAAATTACGCTTGGAGAAAATTCCTGGAAAGTCTTAATTGCCATGCTATAGAGATTTGAGGTGTTTAAACATAAACACAAAATTTATGAGGAAAGGCTTACATCAGCTAGCTCCAAGTGGGTGAATTTAACTGGCATAGTAAAGAACAGGATATCATTGAATACAAGAGGGAATGGTTAGAATTCAGAGCCAAAGACTGTTGGCCACAGAAAGGCATGCATTGAGGGCACTGCTAAGGTAAGTGGATGTGGATCTACAGTGGTACCAACTGCCAAATGCGACGTTCTCCAGCCACAAGGCAGCAGCTGAGTAACTAGGCAAAGGGATTTGCTTAGGATGCAGGTGGTGGGTGGCCAGGTCATGAGGTATTTGTGGGAATGACATTGATGAGAATATCATTCAGATTACTGATTAGAAATGCCAGGTGATGTATGGAGGCAAATGAGACCTTTGAGACCATGGAGAGTAGGAAGTGGAGTCAGGAGGTAGGAGGTAGGGCATGTATGTGGGAGAGAAAATGGTGGCTGAATAGGCAGCAGTGTCATGCACCTCCTAGGGCCAGATCAGAAAAGCAACTAAATCAGAGAACATCTCCCCTGAGTTAACACATTAGACATAGCTGAGGAGACAACTTTCAGTAAGGAAGGGCAGAGGATGCCTAGAGAATGCTGATTGCCAGCCATAAACCACCTGGAACCACCACCATGCCCTGGCAGTGAGTGGTGCAGTACCACCCTGCAGGCTTCCAGACATCTGCAGGGAGCTTGCACTGCCAGAGTGAGCTCCCACACCAGGCCTCCTCACCAGCCTGCGGGGCCCAGCATCCTAGGATCTGGCTCCAAGACCCCACAGTGAGTGTAAGCCAGGGGGAACCCTGTGCCCAACCCTCGCCCCAGACCCCAGAACCTTGCTGTTAGCCTGACCCAGAGCCACCCAACACCCACTCCACCCTGGCCCCCTGGACAGCCCTGCTGCGGTGATCCAGAGCAAGCTATGTCCACTTCACCCCAGTCTTGGAGGGGTGCCCCAGAGCAACCAACTGCAGGCCTGACTCAAGGCCACAGGGGAGCTCTGACTGTGCGACCCAAAGGAGGTAGAAGGTAGGAGAGAGGCGAAATCTTAGGAAACAACAGCAAAGAAAATATACTTTGCTGGATGGCCAGGCTTTTGAGAAAGTTAGGTTATTGGGAAAAACCATAGCATAAATACTAAAGCCACCATGGATAATGCAGAGGATGGAGTGAGGCAAAGACTATGAGTAAGGAACTCAGTTTAGAACATTCTTCACATCCCGAAGGTCAGTAGATGCTGATGATGAGTTTGTGGGGAAACAGCACAAAAGACACATGGACCTTAAGAGAAGAGACATCAGAGAACAATGATTGTGAAGTGTGCTCTGATTCCAGAAATAAAATAATTAGAAATGAATGATCCTTCACTGAAGGAGACTTCCAGGATGTTAGATCAACACAGTGTACAGGTTTTGGGCACAGATGTTGAAACTATAAGGGAATTTGTTCACATTAGAAAAATACATATGAAACCACAATATGCCCATGGGAAGGCAATTACTTAATCATCTGTGGTCTACTTAATTGGCATCCAAAATTTGTCATAAGAAATAAATACTATTTATACAAACACATTTCTATGATACAAAGGCCCAGAAGTAAATAAATTATACTCCTTCTAATTAACAAATTGAATATAAAGAGAAAAACCATTCCCTGGTGAGTAAACTTTAAAGTGAATTTAAATTTCCATCATCGAAATATTCTAACCAAATTCTTAAAACACTTATCAGAAAAACACACACACACACACACACAAAAAAAACAAACAGAGTCTGGAAGTTCAAATTCCTAAACCATTATTCTTAGAAGCACCAGTTCTTAAGATGGCTGAAATTTTTCTTTCAGATTCTCTCTCCAGCAATTCCCTCCACCCCCTCCCCATATTCAGCAGTCACACTTATCCTATTTCCTCAAATACTATCAGCTTCCTAGGTTTCAAAGAGCTAATAGCATTCTGTTCATTGGAGCTGATGATCAAAATCACCACGATTAAGTCGTGGTCGAATCCCCCAGTGGTCCTCGGCTGAGACATTATGCAGGATTCCTGGTAATGGGTCTGTAATAATGTTACTGAGACATGGCTTCTTGTTCAGCTGAACTCCATTGGAGACCAACATGCAGCCATCTACCCATGGCAGGCAATAATTTGCACATGAGGCTGCTCAGATAATAAACCAGCAACTCCATAGTCCTCTGAGCAGGGAACAAGAGGTTGGCCATGGGTTTCCACCACTTGGCCTCTTGTTCAAAGTTGGTCTGGCCTCAGAGCCTCAGGCTCATAAAGTTTTGAAGTGTTGACTGAGGAGAGGTGCCAGGAAAATCATCTGTTGTAAATAATTCATTGTGAAAGCTAAATTAGGTTGGAGTTACTATGTACAAAGTTAAGATTATGTATTGAGATGTCTGGTAATAATGGAGGCTGCAAAGATTATGGTTTGGTTCTCTCAGTCTCATAAGTGACAAGAACCAAAGATTCACTGGCCAGTGATTTTTCTCTATCCCAGGAAAGAATATAAAATAGGACACGAGATTCTGAGGGCACCAGAATCTCTCATTGTGCTCTGGGACCCTGTGGAAGTACTGTCTTTAAAAATCAGGATATTGTCAGGAAAGGTAGGTTTTCTTACTTGGGTTTTTGTTGATTTGTATAGGCTCATAATCAAGAATATGTTTAGATTTAAAATTAGAACATATAGAACATCAGTGCTAATTGAATAATCTAATCCCAGTAACCCCACCATCCACATCCACCCTACACACAGTTAACATCTACTCTAGAGGAAAGTATAGTCACCACTGTAGGCCCACTGGTTCTCTAGGAAGTAGAGTTTATACACACAGTGGGACTGAATCTACTGAAAATTCTACTTATTTTATTTATCAGTGACATTTCTATTTAACAGAATTTTTACATTTTGAACTTAAGCTGCTACTTGGAACCTTAAAAAATACTCTTTCCTAAGTCCAACACTACAGTTTACATCTATTAGTTCTAATTACATTAACAAAACCAGGACTTTTGTAAGGTAAATTTTGTAAGATTTTGTTGCATTAATTGCTCAAGGCCTCCTAGATAGGAAGAAAAGGACCAGGACCTGAGCCCACCTTTTACTCTCACGTTCATAAAAAACCCTTTAGAGGCCGAGGCATGCATTCTTTTAGTTCTGAATCTAAATGCAATGGGATTTTGGATAGAGATAAATATGGACTAAAGTGGGCAGAGAAAACTCAAGGGAGTAGGGGAGACTTGGGCTGGACCCTAGAGACTATATAGAATTTGAAAAGCCAGGTCAAGAGGAGGAAAGACATTCCAGGGGAGAAACCAGAGCAGCAAGGGCACAGAGGCATCGTGACAGAATATGCTAGTGACAGTACGGACAGCAGAGGACCCCATGAATATGAAAGGAAATGGGGTTCACAAGAGCATGTTATCGGTGGTCTTTAAAACCAAGAGTAGGGCTGGCACTGCAATAAGAAGGATCCATGAGAGGTTCATGAACAGAGGGGTCAGAAGACAAAAAAAAAAAGTGTTTCAGGAAGATTAATCTGGAACCAGTACACAGGACAGATTTCATAAATGACAGCAGGGAGGCCAACAGCGGGGAACTCAAAGCCTGCCAAGGGAAGCAGTAGGAGAATCATTGTGTAACACACTCTATGTTGCCCAGCTGATTCTCACTAGCGTGGCTTCAAGAGGGTTTCCATGCAGCATGCTTCCCTGCCTTGCTCTGTGTCAGAAAAATCTGCCACCAAAACATTCCCTGTGACAAGAGATGAAGCTTTAGGAAATATAGCCACAATTAAATATTACCTAGGAAACCAAATATAACTAAATGCGAAATGTTACCCCACACTGGGAAATAACTGAGATTTGGTTAGAGCTGTGTTTATTATTCATTGACCTTTAAATGGAAGGGAAATATGCTAAATTAATCCAAATGCAAATTAAATATGTTTGAGGTTGGAAATACCTGTGGTGTGTTGTGGCGATTGGAATAAAGCCTCTACCAATACCAAGAGTTTGTTTGGCTAAACTCATTTGTTTTAATACTTCCTTTTCCATTGGCTCTGTTCTCAGGATTTTTTATGAGTCAGGGACAACAGACACGTGTGATGTTAAGTGTTTGAGCTGCAGGCCCTTCTCCAATGGCCCCCCTGGTGCTAGGGCACTAATGTGGCTTTAACTAGATGACATACTTGAGTGCCAGCATGTGGGAACCATTTGGGGACTTTAGGCAGGGAGAGGCAACAGGAAGATTATTCTTAAGGATAAATAAATACCAGATGACATCCTCCTTTCTAAATCCTTTTTCAGAGAAAAAATTATACTCCAGCTACTGGGTATTCAGGTGGGATAAAGGGACTTTCTGCCAAATACCTGATCTGGGGCCCAGGGCCACATACCACCCTTACAATTACAGAAATACACAATTTGCCATTTGATTGAGACGCAACCAAAAGTTCACATATGACCCTGTAAGACATAGAAACAAAGGTATTTTGATAGAAAATTTATTTCAGAATAACTGGGGGAAAATCTGAAAGGAAATATTTATTTATAGTGTATATATGCACATATGCTTATTTTTATTTATATAAACATTTATTTGGTTTTATTTATGGAAGGATATGCAGGTAAAATTGCAACTTTAGATTTAGTTGAGGGCTGATTACAAAAAAAGCACCAAGTGAATTTATTAGGAAATAATGCCCAGACTGGCATGCTATTATTTCCTATCAAGACTCCTGAGAGTGGTTGCAAAGATTTTACCACCTTTGGCAAAATTCTCCTGAAGATATATAAAACTTTTGCAACCCAGGATGTATAAAAATCAAGAAACCTTTGTGTTTTATATTTTTATAGTTACAGTTCATTGTTGTTCTTCAATCAGCTGGTAGCAGTTTTGATTAACATTAAACTCAGCAGAAATTGATGAATTATGTTAAAGTAGATGAGTACCATCTCACTAGATCTTCAAGGTACTAGAGAGTTAAAATAAATCTTTCCATGTGAAATAAATCACATTGTTGCTTTGGAAGTGGATACCACAGGGAAAAAAAAAAACCCAAAAAACTAAGGCCCAAGTGACTCCTTCCACATATACAGTATGAGGGCCTTTCCCCTTCAACTACAATCCACTCCAAAACCAATGTACTTGTAACTGCTCAGAAGCTGCAAGGCTTTCTGTGAGAAGGAACAAGGGCAAGAGAGAAAAGAAACAAAAACATCTTGACATTTTCATTTTCATCTGAAGAAGAAAATTGTATATTGGGATGCTCATTATAACTCCTGCATGCCTAAAAGCATTCTTTCTGGCAAGAAAACACCTAGCCCTGGTAGAAAAGCTATTTATTTCATGAAGAGAACACTAGGGCTTTTGTACAACTAAGACTTGGAAAATACGCAAGGCTCAGTCATTCACCCCGCAAATATATTTTAAACATCTATTATATGCTTGACACCATGCATATTTCGAAACAAGGTTATATAAATACTTGGTAAAATCACGCATTTTTTTTTTCTACTGCTTTGTGCTTTTATGCAGTTTCCAGACTTTCAACAGTGAGCATGCATAATGTTAAATATTTTTAAAAGTGAGTTAAAATTAAAAGCATTAACTATGTAAGGTCCCCTCACATGTTTTGTAGACACGAATCAAAACAATAAGCCCCACAAGAGTCTAACGATCAAGATGAGAATGGACAAGGACCAAAACACTCCCTGGCATAAAAAGACGTCCACTTTCCTGAAGTCTCCAAATGTTTTGTTTGAAAATACTTCTTAATTTAATTTGGCAAAGACACATGGATCGGGTAGCAAAGATCCACAGAATAAAGGTAAGTGAGAAAAGAAACAATCATTCTAGGTAAAGAAAATAAGAACAGCGAGCTGCAATAGCCAAATCAATCCCTGCACCCACTGAGCTTAATCAAGTGTTATCAGAAGGACCAGAGGGAAAAAGCAATGAGGACCTCATACAAGAAACTCAGATAAAGAAACACTTGATGGGGAGACAGCTGCAGGAATTTAACTAGCTGTGTGCAGCCTCTGTGGCTGTACAAGGCTCTTTGATTATATAAGGCCCATAACTGGAGTTGAAAGATCTCCCTCCACCACCTCCCTGATTCCAAAAGGACAGGTTCCCGCCCTAGCGGATTTGGTTCAGTGGATAGAGCATTGGCCTGTGGAATGAAAGATCCCAGGTTTGATTCTGGTCAAGGACACATGCCCAGGTTGGGGGCTTGAACCCCAGTGGGGGTGTGCAGGAGGCAGCTGATCAATGATTCGCTCACCATTGATGTTTCTATCTCTTTCTCCCTCTCCCTTCCTCTCTGATTAAAAAATAATAATATTTTTTTCAAGAAGACAGGTTCCAGAATATTCTATACTGGCAAGGCTGTTCTGGGACTGATGCAAAGCTTAAAATCATCCCTAGGAGATAATGGCTTAAAACACACAACACTGTGAGTTATGTAGTCATCTCTCCCCCAATCTCAAAGTGTAAAGGCAAAGACAGGTCAAAAGAAATGGGATGATGTCCACTTCCAACCTACATAGAGTGAGAGATATCAGATCTATAATTGACCTTGGCCCATCAGGAAAAGGACCAGAAATGTGAAACAACAGCTTGCAAGACACTGGACATCAGGCAAAGGAGGACAGCAATTTCTAGAGGATGAAGACAACTAAGATGAGTCCTTACCTGGCCCCAGTGTGCTGCCTTGGAAGAAATATTTGCCCATGGAGCAGAGAGAGAAATTTCAGGCTAACTCCTGCAGATGAGTAGATGAAGCTGAGTGAGGCCCAGGAAAGTAAGGCAGCTAAAACACAGCAGCATGGATAAATCTTAAAAATATTCCATGAAAAATATTCTAGAAAAACAGAAATCAAAGATCACATACTATACGGTTCCATTTATGTGTATTCAAGAACAGTGCTGGGCCAGTTAGCCTGGAGGTCAAATCACCCCCGGTATTGCCAACAACAATCAAGGCTTAACTACAACAAGACTGCGCACAAAGACCACTAGGGGGTGCACCAAGAAAAGATAAAAAAAATGCAGAGACAAAGAAACAGGACACAAATGTCAAAAATGGAAGATATAGAGCTCAAAACCACACTTTTAAGGTCTCTCAAGAACTGTCTAGAAGCTGCTGATAAACTTAGTAAGGCCCTTGAAAAGACTGGTGAGACCGCCGATAAATGTAGTGAGATCCTCAAGAAATCTAATGAGACCCTCAATGTTGTGATAAAGAACCAACTAGAAATTAAGCATACACTGACTGAAATAAAGAATATTATACAGACACCCAACAGCAGACCAGAGGAGCGCAAGGATCAAGTCAAAGATTCGAAATGCGAAGAAGCAAAAAACACCCAACTGGAAAAGCAAAATGAAAAAAGTACCCGAAAATATGAAGATAGTGTAAGGAGCCTCTGGGACAGCTTCAAGCATAGCAACATCAGAATTATAGGGGTGCCAGAAGATGAGAGAGAGCAAGATATTAAAAACCTATTTGAAGAAATAATGACAGAAAACTTCCCCCACCTGGTGAAAGAAATAGACTTACAGGTCCAGGAAGCGCAGAGAACCCAAACAAAAGGAATCCAAAGAGGACCACACCAAGACACATCATAATTAAAATGCCAAGAGCAAAAGACAAAGAGAGAATCTTAAAAGCAGCAAGAGAAAGAAACTCAGTTACCTACAAGGGAATACCCATACGATTGTCAGCTGATTTCTCAACAGAAACTTTGCAGGCCAGAAGGGAATGGCAAGAAATATTCAAAGTGATGAATAGCAAGAACCTACAACCAAGATTACTTTATCCAGCAAAGCTACCATTCAGAACTGAAGGTCAGATAAAGAGCTTCACAGATAAGGAAAAGCTAAAGGAGTTCATCACCACCAAACCAGTATTATATGAAATGCTGAAAGGTATCCTTTAAGAAGAGGAATAAGAAGAAAAAGGTAAAGATACAAATTATGAACAACAAACATGCATCTATCAACAAGTGAATCTAAGAATCGAGTGAATAAATAATCTGGTGATCATAATAGAATCAGGGACATAGAAAGGGAATGGACTGACTATTCTTGGAGGGGGAAAGGGGTGTGGGAGATACGGGAAGAGACTGGACAAAAATCGTGCACCTATGGATGAGGACAGTGGGTGGGGAGTGAGAGCGGAGGGTGGGGCGGGAACTGGGAGGAGGGGGGTTATGGGGGGGAAAAAGAGGAACAAATGTAATAATCTGAACAATAAAGATTTAATTTAAAAAAAAAAGAACAGTGCTGGCCAGTGCTGCTAAGTGGTTAGAGTGTTCTGCCATGCACCAAAATGTCATAGGTTTAATCCCTGGTCAGGGGCACATACTTGAGTTGTGGGTTGAGGCACGTAAGGGAGGCATACCAGTTGATGTGTCTCTCTCACATCGATGTTTCTCTCTCTCTCTTTCTCCCTCTCCCCCTTCCTCCCTTCCACTCTTTCTTAAAAGCAATGGAAAAAATATCCCTTTAATGAGGATTAACAAATAAGTAAATAAAATAAAATAAAATAAAATAAACAGACAAAACTCTTGCCTGCTGATGCAAATTTAAACAGTAGTGACCTTAGAGAGCAGGGCTAACGAAAAAACACTAAGAGAACTTCTGGGAAGATGGAACTGTGCTTTATCTTAACTGGGATGTTCATGTCACCCTCTACCCCCACCTCTCCTCCAAAAACGTTCAGGGGTAAAAATAAGGACAGGAAACCAAATTATATTTATTACCCTATTTTACAAGAGAAGATAAAGTTGTTTACATCTTTCTTTGCCTTTGCATGTAAATGCAAATAAATGTAGAGGAAAATAAATGTAGGAAATTATAAGTCTGTATTGAAAAATACATTGAGATTGTACCTGTATGTGACTAACAAGGTAATATAAAATTATCTTCTGTGAACCAATAGGCTCTCAGTGGATTACTGCCACCACCATCAATAAGTAACTATCCAAGCACACCAGAAATAAATGGGCTATAATTAAATATAAGCAATAAAAATGGTCTACAAATATAACACGCTGAAAATGGCTGAAATGAAATTAGTGAGGCCACAGATTCCAACTCAGCATCATCCTTGACAAGCTACAGGACTCTGAATTGTGGAGACTATTTCTCCTTGAACCATGGGTCCAAGTGTCCACTGGGATTTGCAGAAACTAATATTTTACCTGTGAGTTTTGGTTCATATTTATGGAGAGTTGTGCAAAATAAAAGCTCCAAGCAGTCCAGGCTCTCTCTGAAACTGTTTGATATTGCATGTGTATTAATGTCAGTAGTACAGCAGATTTGAGGTACAGAATCATTCTTCTTGCAATCAGGGGCATATATAAACAAGAGTAACTCCCATGAACAAATAGCTAAAACATTTCTATGAAACTTCTCTCAAGGATATCAGCACTTTTATCCTTGTTCTGAGAAGACTCTGGGTTCAGCTACCATCCCTTTACCTACTGTCAGCTACACTGAATATCTGTGGGCCCAGAAATAAAAACTGGATGCAGTGAACTAAGTTAAGGCATTACCTTTGTTACTGCCTGATCTTGAATGCTCCTTTTGTATCTGTTTTGGCCTCTGGATCCTGCCTTTGTGGTACCCGGCTGCTCTTCCCAGCCCCAGCTACTCCTGGGGACCCCTACTTCCTTGACCTCTAACAAACTTGCAAAATACACTTGTTGGATGCAAATTCTGATCTCTTTACCTGAGCATATCAGTCCTAAAAAATGATATGTTTCCCCAATAACAATGGAGACACTAGAAATGACAGTATAATTGATGCAATAAATGTTAATAAAGCTCCATGGCTGATGTGGACTCAAATCCCTATGTGTTCAGGTGAGTTTTCATTAAGAAGTTCCCTTGAGGAACTCAGAAGACATTGGCAGTCAAGAGCCCAGACTTGTTGGTCAGACAAACATATCTCTGAATCTTTGTCCCCCAACCTAATCATTTAGTGACCTTCAGCACATCATTCTCCATCTCTGTGTCTTAGTTCCCTCATAAACAAGGATCGTAATAGCATCTACTTTCGAGGGTTGTTTAAAGGATAAAATGATATAAAGAATTCAACACAGTAATTGGCATGCAGTTAAGTGGTTAAAAAAGTAAAAGGTAATTGTGTAGCCTGGCTGGTGTGGCTCAGAGTGTTGACCTATGAACCAGGAGGTCACAGTTGGATTTCCAGTCAGGGCAAATGCCCAGACTGTGGGTTTGATCCCTAATGAGGGGCATGTGGGAGGCAGCCAATTGATCAATGATTCTCTCATCAATAATGTTTCTATCACTTTCTCCCTCTCCCTTCCTCTCTAAATATATAGATATAGATAGATATAGATAGATATAGATATAGATGCAGATATAGATATAGATATAGATAAATATATTTAAAGGTAATTGTGTATGAGAGAGGTATTCAGGTTAAAATAGATGTGAAATTAAATAGATAATAATACTGTTAATAAAAATTATCCAATACTTAGAAGAAAAGCTAGGAGAGAGCCCTGTGTCCTTTTAATGTCATATAGGGACACTGTTTAACATGTGCACCCAGAAATACTTAATTCTATGGGATATGTCCCTGTGTTTGACATCGATATTTATTATTAATTTGGGCCCAGAGTCTTTGAGATGGCCCATGAACCTTTAGATTTTTTAAATTTATTTTTTAGTGATATAATGCTCAGTAGTGAAGATAACACCAAAGCTTAAGGGCTTTTTCCCTGTGATATATTCACCAGTTTTATATTTAAGCTATATTTGTATATTAATATTCTTTTTAATGTCTATAAATATATTGCTTACATTTTTAACACCCGTCTGTTTCCCTCGTTAAAGAGTTCAATAAATTTGGCACATATGCATTCTATATTTATATGAGAACTTTTTTATTTTATGCAAATTATATTTATACAAGTCATGGTTTTAACTTTTTGAAAATTTTATCAAAGAGTAGAGGCTAACATGTGCCATGTCCTAAATGTCACAATTATGAATTAAATTTAGAACATTCAGAATTAGATAGGACCTGTAAATATCCACATTTTAGAGACACAGAAAAATTAGTTAATTTGTCCAAAGTATTAAGTGACAGTCAATATTTCAACACAGGCCATCCAGTCCCTACCAATGGTCTCATCCACTGTGCTTTAAAATGTATATTAGAAGTGCAATAAAGTTAAAAAATGTAAATCATAAAATCTAGGTCAATAGAGAATGAAAATATAAATATTTGGGCTATCTGAGAATATGGGCAGTTATTACTTCTATTAATTCTAGAGTATCTAAAGATATTCTAAATGGCTTCACTTCAATATTAAAACAGAAACATCTAAAGTGTTGAGAATTTCACAATATGATAAAATTAACCAAGAACACTGAGTTTTTCCTAGAAACCCTATATTCCATTATAATTTGGTTATCTGTGAGGACCTGTACACTCTAGTATATTATTTAATGTATATTTTAAGCTTTTATTATTTCTAATAATATAAGTAGTAACCAACCTAATAAAAACGTGAGCTTTCATATCAAACATACCTGGTTCAAGTCCTCCCTCAGTTTCTTCCTCTGTGACCTCGGTTTTTCCCCCATTGTTAAAATATTGTTAAAATCAGGACAACAATAGTGTAGTATTTCTTAGATACTTGGAATGATTAAAGGGATGACATATTTATAAAGGTCCTAGTAGAGAGTCAGCAACATAATAAAAACTTGACAAGTGTCTAATATTATTAGTTATCATAAAAACTATCACTACTCCAATGTATTGAGTACCTAGCACACTCCTGTGCTATACCAAAGCTTTAAAAGGACAAACAGCTAATTCAATTTCCACAGCATTAAAGTAAGGATTAGCATTGGAAGCCTTTTGATTCTAAAGCTAATCAACATAATGACTATGCTATGACATCTAATCTAATAAAAGAGAAACATTCAAATTAACTGTACCTCTGCTACACACACAAGCCACACACACAAGCCATGTCCACCAACCAATCAGGAGCGAATATGCAAATTAACCCAACTAAGATGGCGGCGGCCATGGAGCTGGAGTTGCCCCCGGCAATAGAGGAAGCAAAGCTTAACGCCTTCCCTGCCGGCCCTGAACTCCACTCAAGGCTACAAAGTTTCAATTATAGAAGATAAATAAATCCCAGATACCTGCTTCCAGCCCGCAGACATGGCCAGCCTGCAAACAGCCATCAACCCCTCACCCAGGCTGGACAGGCACCCCAGCAGGGACCTCCACCCTGAAGGGGGTGTGGCCAGCCTGAAAACAGCCCTCAGCCCCTCACCCAGGCTGGCCAGGCACCCCAGCAGGACCCCCACCCTGATTCAGGACACCCTTCAGGGCAAACCAGCCGGCTCCCACCCATGCACCAGGCCTCTATCCTATATGATAAAAGGGTAATATGCAAACTGACCCTAACAGCAGAACAACTGGGAATGACTGGTCACTATGACACACATTGACCACCAGGGGGCAGATGCTCAATGTAGGAGTTGACCCCTGGTGGTCAGTTCACTCCCACAGGGAGAGCTCTGCTCAGCCACAAGCCAGTCTGCCAGTTTTCAGTACAGCGGTGATGGTGGGAGCCTCTCCCGCCTCCTCAGCAGCACTAAGGATGTCTGACTGCAGCTTCGGCCTGCTCCCTGCTGGCAAGTGGACATCTCCTGAGGGCTGCCAGAGGAATATCTGACTGTCAGCTTAGGCCCGATCCCCCAGGGAGCAGGCCTAAGCCAGCAGGTGGACATCCCCTCAGGAGTCCCAGACTGCAAGAGTGCACAGGCTCGGCTGAGGGACCCTCCCTCCCGAGTGCACAATTTTTTTGTGCACCAGGCCTCCAGTCTTTTATAATTTGATAACATATATACATTACTAATCAACCTTTTAAAATTTTGACTCAATGTGAATAAATATCCAAGATAAATGTCCATCAATGGTTCAATGAAATAAATTAAGATTTGGACCCTATCAGGCTACATTCAGGACCAAGTAATAGATTTAACGTGGGAGATTCTTCCCCATAGCAGTAAGCACCATAATGTACATTTTACTAAAGGAGAACTGGAAATATGACCATGTTTTTTACCTTTTGAAAAATGAATATCATACAATGTTAACATAAAGCAGAGCACAACATTTAAACAAAATGTGATCTTAATCATACAAATGCTTAGAATAAAGACATGCAGGAAACAGCCAGAACATTAGCATGGCTATAGCACATTTCTCTATGCTCACTCAAATTCTGTCTTTCCTTCTCAACTCTCCTTGGTACCATATTTGCTTAGGAAGTACTTACTAATTTTTCAGGACTCATTTGTCAATGAACACTTCCTATGAGAAGAAGCTCTTCCTGATGAGTCTCAACCACAGAGACAGTTGACATCATTCTACTTTATGATGCCTCACTATATACTGTTCATATTTCTACTGAAGCACTTTCATATGGGTCTCCTCCCATTAGATTATAATGACTTTGAGAACAAGACTTTATCTTATTCATGATCATATCTCCAAATAAGAAATATCTGGTGAGTGAATGAATAAATAAATGATAAAGTGTGTACTAAGTAGCAAACAACTGTCTTAATAGTAAACTTCTCAAATATGGCCTATTTACTGGATAGGCAGAGCTTGAAAACAGAGGTAGGAAATAAACACATAACCAGAAGCATGGAAATATAATAGTCTGATACCCTTGGAAATCATTGCGGTACAAATAACCACATGGGCTCATAACATAATGCCAGTGGACCTACATGAATCCAAGAGACAGAATGAGCACATGTCTGTCCCCTTGTTTGTACACGAAGTCATGCATATATTGTTTATCTTTTCTGAAGCCTGAATGGGAAATGTGTTTTTAACAGATTTAATCAATACGCCAACCTACATTAAAAAATATATAACCCCACACAATAGATAAAAAGCAAAAGGCCAATCAATAGCCAACAGGGCAGCTTAACAGCCACTCCAACAGAGAACTGTCTGAAAAGACGCTTCACACTCCACTGTCTGCACGATCCACAGCTGCTTGCTAGTGATTTGTTGCCAGCAAAGAACATCTATTATCATAAGCCGGTGTGAACCTAGCAATTTCTCCAGCAAGGAGCCCACAATGTACAACTAGCAATGTAGCACAGGTAACTGGCTGGTGAGGGTAGGCTGAGGACCCACATTTATCCCCTACTCTTCCCCCCACCAACCCATTAAAAACACAGCTCATTTCTAAATCCAGGAACATGATATGTGTTAAGAAATCATGTCCCACATTTGCTTCTCCAAGGCACAGAAGCAACTACAAGATCCAAAAATTATATACAACTTAAAACAGTTGTCATGAACATGCTAAAAAAGGAACCATGGTGGTGAGGATAGATGTGAGGTGTTTCAAATTGCTATTTTCAAAGACTCCCCCACAAATTAAAACTATTTTGTGTATGTGTGGGTATGCACAAGCGAGCTGGATTTTGTGCAACATTTTGCTATGTTCTGAAAGAGAAGGGGATTCAACAATAGGCTGCCAATGGAGGTGGCATAGCCTCATTATATGGAAAAGGGAGTCTGGATTTGCATGATGTATAATGACTACAATATACTGAATCTGTTCAGATCTCAGTCCTGATTTAAAATACCAATAGGAACCCAATATCCAAAAACAAAAATACCCCTATAAGAATCCTTGTCAGGTCCCATTCTCATGTTGTTTTTAAAGTACAACCCTAATATTGTGTTGTTGTTCAGGTGGTATGCAATCTCTGAGAAGTTGGCCCACTCTGTTTTGAATATTTCAGAAGAAATAAAAATTTTCTTTGCTAAATGTTATTGATTGACCCCATTGGATCCTACATGAACTCAAGATTGCTTCTGGGATGGTTTTTCCCATTATAAATGGCCATAAAAGTAACCTAAATGAAGCTCCTTATGATTTTACCATAACAAGAAGTGGAAAGTCATGTCATAAAACCATATAAGACAATTAAGAAATCAGTTATACTTTAGTTTCCAATGAGAATATTTCTGTTTCTATCTAATACAAGGAAATCACTCTTATACAAGGTAATCAGCTACTGAATACATGTCATACCTTCATATCCACTATATCAGCTTTGCACCTATCTTCATGAGAATGAACTTGGAATTTACCCCACTGCCTCCATCAACCCAACATGCTTTCACAGAGAATGAGAAAATAAATTAAAACCACCCAGGATTGGTCTACTCATACTAAATGAAATATAGTTCTAAGTGTAAACTTGACTCATGGGTTTATGTAACTGTAACTCAAAATTGTCAAGCAAATGACAAATTTGGCAAACAGGCAAAATAAATAAATAAATAAAAGAGAAAAAAATGTTTTTAAGTGATAGAATCAATGCTAGAAAAAGGAAGAAGATTCTAAAATGCAAACATTTCTTCAGAAACTTGCAAGTTATCCCCAGATATAATTAGCTTTCTTACACATGATGAACTGAGCACTTTATTTTGGAAAATATCATAGCCTAGCCATTTCCCCGCTGAACAATTTTCTATTCTTGGATGTGCAATAATAAATTGAGATGTCTTCATTTCCAATAACTGGATCAAACTGATGTCCTGAGTAAAAGCTCATAGAAAATGAGAGCGCCAAACCATATCCCACCCAGAAAATGCTGTTTGCCATTAGATTGAATCTCTAATGAATTCATGTGGTTTTATGACAGCATCTTAAGGAATACAATTAATTTTTGATATATACAACATTCTAGAAAATATACTATTCCTAAGAATTGGATGAAAGCCAGATTTCCTTGATGACACCCCACTTACAATGCCATGCCATGATTCTGTTATATAGATCAAAGCCAGGCCACCTGTGGTTTGCATGTTACCAAAGCAATGGCCTCCTTGCTCTTTCGCGTAAGACTCAAACCCTGATTTGCTCTATATTCTTTCTCCTCCATCCTGCTTCTTCTTTAATTCACTCACTCCATCATTTTTCCTTTCTTAAATTTTCCCAACTACTTTTGCCAATGATCATGAGCCTTTTTTTAACTGTGCTGCTGACATGCTAGATTCCTGATTCAAGATAAGTCACGAAGAATTTGCTAACATAGGGAAGCACAGAGAATAACAGGTAACTTCATTTTGAAAATGTTTGTGAGATGAAGCAGCAAATTACAACTCTAAGGGTCAAGGTTGACCTTGAAAGCAATTATCTATGATGTAAAGTAGTGAGGCTGATTTCGCAGGTGGAAAAAACACACACACACACACAAAAACTAATTCTGATGCTGGTTGCAAAAGAGAAGTTCCCTTCACATACTTTAAATGTCAATCATTAGATAAAGAGACATCCACTGTAACAATTAGCCTATCAATTTGATGCATTTAGTTGGGTTTCATTAAATGTTCACCCACAGCCTCATGAGTAACATGCTTATTGTTTTAAACAAACAAACAAAAAAGTTTATATACAAACTTTAGTATACTGAGATCCTATAATGCTGTATCTGAATTTTATACATTCCTGTCATTCTACAATTAAGATGTACTTGCTCCCATGTCCATACAATTATCCAATTTCAGAAACCCTGGTCCACTCTCCAAGAGGGGACTGGACAAGAGGATTCTTTCAGAGATTTGAGTTCAGAGGTTTTCTACAATAAAAAAATTCAATTGCATTATCCTATATAATAAAAGCCTAATATGCTAAGTGTCTGGTTGACTGGTCGGCCGTTCAACCAATCAAAGCATAATATATGCTAATGATATACTAAAGCCACTCAACCGCTCACTATGACATGCACTAACCACCAGGGGGCAGATGCTCTGACTAGTAGGTTAGCTTGCTGCTGGTGTCCGGCTGATCAGGACTGAGTGAAATGGACCAGACTTGCCCTGGGGCCTGCCTATGGTCCCTCCCTGGCTGGCCGACTTCCTTTGTCGTCTCTCCCCGCCCCAATCCTGCAACAGAAGGGTCTCTTGGTCTGGCCTGTGCCTTCTCTCAATCTGGCATCCCTCAGGGGATGTCGGAGAGCTGTTTTCAGCCTGATCCCACAGGCCAGGCCAAGGGAACCCCACTGATTCATGAATTCGTGCATTGGGCCTGTAGATTATAGAATAAAAATATAAAATATATTATACTAACTCTGGATATCTTAGAAATATTTTGAAGGATGAGAAGATACTTCCACAAAAGAAAGCTGACTTTCCTCAATCCTCATCCTAGAACTTCATTACATATCGACAAGTTGTTCAAGTTGGATGACATGACAGTCCTCATTCTGGACTGAGACATAAAATCAGAAACATCAGAGAAAGCTGGAAAGATTCCCACTCAGTTTTAGCAGAAAACAATGCCTTGCCTTGGGGACATACAGTAACTTATCAATAAGAGTAAAATACGTACATACCTTCTGAAGATTTTGCGTGTTCACCACAGTTACAGCAACTTACCTTTCTGCCTGTGCTGTGTGCAGTCTGTTTTCCACTGGGAATGTTGTGTGTGTGTGATATGGGATAAAGTTGTGAGGATAGAAAAACATTAGGCCACCATTTAGGGGGAAAATGGCTTTCTATTGAGTTCTATGCAGACAAATTGAAGGGAAAAGAAAGAGCATATAACACAATTTCCAAGGTTCTCTGATGGGTCCATAGCTGCCTGTCAAATCATAAATATGAAAACTGGACTTTCAGTAAGACCAAATACTTGGCCAGAGCAATCTGATGCTGAAACCTTCTGTAGAGAGGGTGCTATAGATATAGGGGCACAGGCTTACATTTAGATCAATGAGTATCAAGAGATTGTTTTCTCTACAGTTCTAGAATCCTCACTTGCTTCTCCTTCATGTATCTTAAGAGACTAACAGACCATATTAAGACCAAAAGCTATGAGAAAGGTGAAAAAAATAAAAGAACAAGAGACAACTACACATGTGGAAAAAAGTTGAGCAATAAGGAATCAAGGAAAACCAAATAGTCATGATAGGGATAACGCTGTAATTAACACTTACTCACATATGGGCAAACTATACCACAGCTTTGCTGTTTGCTCAGATAGCATCATGCATCCTGCTTATGAAAACAAGGGTCCAACAGACTGAGTTCAGATCATAAAAAAACTCCTACCATGAGTTTAGGCTGTATTTAGAAAATCAGAAGGTCAGCAGGACATACAAAGTCAGGGCTCTTTTAACACATCTCTTTCCAATAAGTAGTCATAAATTTCAAGTATTTGTTCACCTTTCAGTGGCCATGTTAGGTCAATAACATGAGAAGGAAGTGGAGACCTAGGTTACAGATTCCCATGGCACTGAAGTATGTCCACCAGCAGTGCTAGTATCACCTCCAGGAAACCGCAAAAGAACGTTGGTTCTTTATTTTCCCAGTCTCTGGAGGAGAAAATTGCTAATGAATCTTTCAGAAGAGCTACCCTTTTACACAATGCCCCTCCAAACCTCTGAACACTTTGAAAAAAATCCAAGAATAAAAAGGTTGTACTCACGATCATTGCACTGGTTTCCAGAATATGAGGTCATGGAACAGTCACAGGTGAAGCCTTCCCATTGCTGCATGCAGACCCCCTGGTTGGCACATGAATCCTCCTGGCAGGTTGTACTTGGTCCTAGTAATGCATACAAAAAAAAAAAAAAAAAGGAAGAGAAGAAAAAGTAGATAGAAACATGTTAAAATTCATTAAATTCAAAGCAATCACTTGAATGTACTATCCTCATGCCCCAAAACATTCAAAGACACAACCACCAAAAATGTCAACTCTGTATCATGCAACAAGAATTTAGTATATACAAAAGACGACAGAAATACACACTTAGCCACACACTACCAACAGTTACACACAGAGGGGAGAGGGCTGAACACACTGTTCTCTTTTAGGCAGACCTTGCGAAAGAACTTCATCTCTACCATTCAACTAGAAAGAGATCTCACTTGGGCATGGTCTTTCTACATGGATAATGCTAAAGCAGAAAATCACATGCCCATGATTCTCATGAATTAAGGCACAGATGTCCCTAAAGCAGTGATGGCGAACCTATGACACGCATGTCAGAGGTGACACGCGAACTCATTTTTTTTGGTTGATATTTCTTTGTTAAATGGCATTTAAATATATAAAATAAATATCAAAAATATAAGTCTTTGTTTTACTATGGTTGCAAATATAAAAAAATGTCTATATGTGACACGGCGCGAGAGTTAAGTTAGGGTTTTTCAAAATGCTGACACGCCGAGCTCAAAAGGTTCACCATCACTGCCCTAAAGTCTACTTTGTAACATTAAAATATGTTTGATGATAATTCAAAGGAGGAGAAAATAGCAGCCAACATGTATTGGTTGTTTCTTTGTAGGTAACAAGCTCTGAGTCCTAAGCACTTTGTCTCCATGATCTCATTAAGTTCTCCAGTAGCTCTAAAAGGTAAGTACATATGATGGCCATCATTTCACAGATATAAAACCCAAGCTCAGAGAGGTGAAATAATTTACCCAAGGTCACACATTTGCTAATTAAAGAATCCTGATGTCCATCTTTGGTAGACTAGTTCTGAGACCCAAGCTCTCAACTACCTCAGTGGTTTCAAAGTACAGTCCTCAGATCAGCGTCACCAGGGAAGTTGTTAGAAATGTAAATTCTTGGGTTTGACCCCGGACCTGCTGAATTAGAGGCTTTGGGGGGGAGGCAGAAATCTGTGTTTCCGCAAGTTTCTAGGAAATTGTGATGCAGACTAACATTTGAGAACCAGTGCACAGCACCATGCTGCCTCCCGCTATAAGTTTACACAGGTGTACTCAATCAGGGTGCCCATACACCAGAGATACAAAAGAATTGTTTAAAGTTTGGAAAGAAAATCTTAGAAATGATGCTCATTTTAAAAATCACATTCCTTATTATTTCTATTTCTGTGTGTCTTTCATATATAAGTAACGTAACTATAATGCTACATGTATATAATATATACATAAGCAGATCTTTCGAGGGGCATTCTCAAAATCTTTTCTGGATATGAATGGGCAAGTAAAAATATTTGACAATTTCTTTCAGATTGCCATTAAACTCTCTTTTTAGGTCAGCCAGGGCCACTCTTTAATCATTCTCTCTTTCTCATTTCTCTATTTTGCCTTAACATTGGGATTACAGTTTAGCCTACACCTTTCAAATTACCTGAACTAACAGGATATATCTTAATATTCAGGATAACCATGAATTTCCCAGGGAGACTCAGCAAAGGAGGTGAGCCCTTTGAGTGATATCCAAAGTATAAGCTAGGATCTGATGCAAAAACAAACGAACAAACAGCTCCCCTCCCCACTTACAGAGTAAAAATATATACATTGCAATAAGTGCACATTTCACAAATTCCAACCTAAGCCTCATACAGGCACAGGATTTTGAAATGTAAGAATGCAGGGTCTTAAGGATGCATGCACAAAAGAAATACATGGCTACAAAGGGTCTGTCTTCCTGGTGGCAAGACATTTTATATTTATTCATGAATGGTGGAAGCAGTACAGTCCATCACTCCCAGTACAAAGCTGTTAAGATGTGACATAAGAAAGTTCAAGACAATTACTAACGCTGGTGGAGCAGCTCAGCTGCTGGGTTTCTGCAGGGCTGTATGCCATGTGCTTCCCCCATGTGGAGATGAAAAGAGGTACATGGTCATGTTCTCAGTGGGTCTTAAACTTGTGCATTGTGTAGTACAAGTCTCATTAACAATGGCAAATCAGGACAGCTTCCTTCAAAGGATAAAGGCTTCTGAGAAATTCATGGGGCTCCCTGACCAAACAGCTCTCCCTAGACAATGGGCTAGTAATTCAGTTGAACTCAATCAGAAACACATGGAAGGCTTTCCCTTGAAAGACAGCAGAATAGCAAAAACTGGGAAAACACAAGAATTCTTTGCATGTTGATTGAATCTGAACACAAAGGCTTTCCCATGTCTTTCCCTCCCTTCCAGCCAAATTTTAAACAGTTTCCTAGGGCCAGTTCAAATGCCCTAAGTCTCTATGAAATATTCTCGTCCCTATGAAATATTCTCCAGGAATTTTAATCAAGTCCCCCTCTTCATAGCGGCCTGGGCACCTATTACCTGCCTCATTAACGTCCACGTATGATAATATTCCATTTAACACTTTATTACACATTGCACTGTCCTCTGCTTATATAATCCTCTAATTGTTTCATGTGGGTTGTTGCTATTTATCCCCAAAAGACGGAATGCTGCTTGCTGTGAGAAATCACGGAATATGCTTTCACTGTGTCCTTGCTGCACTAAATAGCTCTGCCAGCTGCAGAGCAAGTGCTTCTGTAAATGTTGAGCTGATCTGAATT